>NC_091484.1:66786927-67092687 GCF_947461875.1 Haliaeetus albicilla | reverse complement strand
ATCATCTTTCTACAATGATTATCTTCCTATTTCCAGTACAAGATTTTTTTTTTTTTTTTTAATGAAATTTCATTTTAACCCAAACAGTCTCTCCCTCAGGTCTGAAAGCTTACGCCAGGCACACCAGGGTACTGAAGCAATTCACTGCAGATGGGCTTTCTTCTCTTGGTAACTAAAACTTTGCCATTGCAAAATTGTCACTCTGATCGACTACTGTTAGAGAACATCTGAGAGAATTCAATTGGAAGAAAATACGACTGAACAGAGACATAGTTGATTCAGGGGTGAAGTGAAAGCATGTTAACGGTGCAGTGCTGAATGGATAAACTGTGACCTGACGTTCCTGGTACCTGAGTTGCTGCCATGAAGTGTTTCACCTCATGATAACTTCTTGACTTGCAAATGAAGATGCAGCTTTGAAAAGCAGAGACCTGTTTCCAGCCATTGGCAGGGTCCCAGTTTTCAGTACTCTATTACCTTCTCAGGTAACTTGGGCAATCCCTGTTATTTATAGCCATAAAGAGTACTGCAATTTCACTGACTTTCATGTGAGTTTCTTAGAACTTCAGCATAGATTATATCAGAATCCAGCTTAGCATTTTGAACAATACCAAACTAACATTTTGACTTGTTATGAAAACTCTAGATTTCGTTTGTATTCAGAAGGACTCTGACACTATCCCACTTAGCAGATCTACTTGATATCAGCTATAACAACAAAGCTTCACGGTTTTCCAATAAAGAAGAGTTTGGTTTGTCCTTTTTATCACCTGAGAAATACTAGATGAGTTTCAGTACAATAACAAACCATAAAAACCAGAAAAGGGATAAGAACAAACTTTTATTGTTTTAGCAACAACCTGTTCCCCTTTACCTTTCCAATGAGACACAAAAGCCTGCCTTTTGTTTTAGCACTGGAAAGCCTCTAACTTTATTTGTAAACACTAGTAATTCATCTTTCACTTTACATTTATGTGAGCAAGAATATAAATACTACTAACATTAAACAAGGAAACAAAACTTTTAATATAGTTAACTGAATATTGTATGTGAATAATGCTCCTGAGTTTCATGTGGGAGGCTATTGTTTTTATTATTATGTTCATATCATGATCAGAAATAGCATAGCTGAGAGAGGGAAGTGGTACTGTAACAGTTATGCTAATTTAACAATTTGTCTAAATGGCTTCTTTTCAGGCAAAGATAACTAAAGAACCCATTAGTGCTTGTTCCACAGTTATTAAATACTTGTTGATTATATGTCATCCCCACATGGGGAAACCAAGTTTTAGCCCAATTCCCTAGTTTCTTGGCTATAAAGAAGAGGTGGGCACCGTGTGACTCTGAAAAGCAACCATCAGTGTCATGAATAAAGTCAGTGAGTAAGTGAGTTACAAAACTCCTAGCTGAATTCAGAGCTTTTCACTTCCAGATATATGCCAATTTTCTTTCCTCTAAACGTTTTTCAAAGCCACATATTTTCACCCAGATGGTCCAGATCTCTTATTTTCCTGCCATATTGCTTTCATTGCAGTTACTGTTGAGTCTGTATTCCCAAGATAAATCACTGCATGTTATTGAGCTTACATCTTTGCTATAAAAATGTATTCTAAACAAACATGGACTGGGGGAGGATTCATACAAATTCTCAGTGTGGGAAGGGAAAGGTGTTTTAACATTGCTTTATGTTGTATGGAAGTATCTATAGACTATGTGACAGTGAATGGCACTATAAAGTTTTACTGTCATAACTTTGGAAGGACCATTACACAAGGGTAGGCTATTCTGGTTTTCTAAACAAGAAGATGTAAACCCCTAGCTGCTCTTGCTGTACAGTATTTTGTTTATACCACAAACAATATTTTTAAACTTCCTTAATTTTTAACTTTTCATTTTGTTTTTCACCAACTTTTCTGTTTTCTTAGAAGTACAGACTCATAAGAAATGAGAACATCACCATCATAGATTACACCTGATCCAACAGCTCTTGAAGAGTCTTCTCTCCTCAAGTCATCTGCTAAAACTCTCCTATCACTCTATACCATCAATATGGAGAAAGGTAGATACTTCTAGAAGGTGAATAATTCTACCAGACTTTGTTATCCATCTTCAAACGACCCTCAGAAAGTGCTGATTTCTCTCTATTACTCTTATAGTGTGCTCAGAAAAACAGCTTTGACCAGATGCATCAGATTAAATTAATCCCATGCTAAGTATCTCCTTTGTCTTCAGTGGGAAATACTTGGGTCTGTGGCTTGTTTAGAGTTCTGAAATGTAACATGAAATCAGTGCTCATACTCTTCAGTGGTTTACTTACATGATTAAGCCTGACATATGCAAGAAAATTGAAGTAATTGAGGTTATCTGTGTCATGGACTATTCCAAGAGAACAAAAATTTGGAGAATCTATTCAACAGGGTGAAATAGTAAATTTTTTAGTTGAATTTTATTCATATTTCTATGTCTGTCTTCCTTTGTATATGTATTTTTATGTTGTATGTGAAATGTAAGTATTAAGTAATATTTATTATTTCTAACGTAATAGCACCTAACATCAAATTAGGAACCGGTTCTTATTACAACAAGTATTGCAAAACCATATATGCCACGGGCAATTCCCACTCTGGAAGAATCTCACTCTCTTGGATGTAGGTTTCTATTTATTTTTCTATTTACATATGTTTCTTTTTTTACTCATATAGTAACTACATCAATGACAAGTATTTTTGTCACCAGTTCAGTTAGACAAGAAATTGAATTTGGCTTTATTTTGTCCATGAATTTGGGAAATCTACTCATTTTCTGATAATTAACAAAATCATATTGCATGACTTGAGAAATTAAGAGTTGGGGAACCCTTCCTTGGGCTGCCTTGTTTTCCTGTTATTAACGTTTGACTTTTCCATTCCTAAACCATCTAGTTTTGTTGCAATAGTGATTCTTGTATTTAAGCACATGTTTATTCATCAGCCCATATATAATTTTCTGCTCTGAATATGAGACAAAACAATACTAAATATGTGACATCATTAAAAATCCATATGAAAATAATTCTTGCTGTGATGGTTTCCCTACACTCACATCAGAAGTCAGAGGCAAATTAGTTTAGGCATTAACTCTGAACATCTACTCAACTTAGGCAATCCACTTAATTTGTTGTACTTAGTTACTTTCCATATCTACAGTAGCTTACAGCTTCTTATAGAACATGCTGTAATTGTAAAAAGGAAAACACATGAGCTATTTTGGTTCAGTACTTCTAGATCAAATAACTATCATCTGATTAAAGAACAAGGACTGCTTAGAACTATGAAAGAATGTTTATTATTGGTTTAGGATGTGTGTTTTGCAGGAATCATATGATAAGACACTGATATGGAAAAAGTTTCTCTTTCGGACATCCCTGAATCAGCTGTTTTAATCTTGTTTTGGAATACCATAGGAAAAAGTAATCAGGCAAGCTGTAATATGCTAATCCTGCTTCACCTCATGATTTCTGTGATTGCAGTGACTGTTTATACTTCTGCAGTCTCCAGAGGAGGTTTTTTAACCATTTTTTATTGCTTGAAGTTTACAAGGCTCCATTTGGGAAAACAGATTCTAAAACTAGTATAGAAAAAAAGATGAAAGTTTTCAAATTAAAGACTATTATTTCCCTCCAGTATTATTAATTAATAATTAGGATACCTATCAAGACTTCTTCTGAAGAATAGGTATTTAGAGCACTTAACTGGAAAGTGCCTAGTTTTGCTTCATCATTTTTGTAGAAAGGAGGAATATGCTGATTTACAGAAGTGAACTGAATGAAATTAAAGTAGAACGAAGATAAGTTGAGATATGGATTAAGTTCAAGGAGCTCACAGGAAAATATTGCTGAAAATAAAGACTTTCATTTTCTTAGATGTATTCCAGACATAGAAGATGAGAAAGAGGGACCTACGGGAACGACGTGTAAAATTCCCATTGCTTACAGCAGAACAGTATGTTATCTGAAGGAATTAGCGTAAAAGATGTAAAAGCAGTGCCATGGTGTTCAAAATGGCAGCTGAGATCATTTCAGTAGTGTGGAGGTTGTTTAAATGTAATATTTCTCACCAACATCTGCAATTGTCTTCAGAAAAAGATGGCCACATTGGATGTCAGTATAAGGCAAACAGGCAAGAGAAGCAATTATTCTCCAAGCTATTACACGGTTGCTATGTGATATTCGTTGTTAGAGATACGCAAAACTCATCTGGAAATGCCCACAAGGAACCTGATCTAATGGTGAAGTTAGCCCTGCTTTGAGCAGGGGGTTGGGCCAGATGACCTCCCAGATGACCTCCTGAGACTCTTTCCAACCTGAATTATCCTATGATTCTATGGCATTATCAAAAGTAGGTTTATTTTTATTTGAAAGTGATATGCAAATCAGGGCAAGACAATGACTTGAGCAGAAGTCTATAGCACAACACTACTCAACATTTTATAAAATAATATCATAAAATAATGTGAACATTGAATAAAATTGATCATGAAGCTATATTTTGAAATTATGGAAAAAAATACTCACTAAAAATCCAGCACGAGAAAAAGCCTGAAGCATTTTCCACAGGAACTTTTGCACATATGCACAAGTCCAATTAACAGGAAACATTCTTCCAACAAAAAATATTGAGACAAATCATGTCAGTAAGACCTACATGTATTTGGTATATATCTCCCATTTAACTGATCAATATCAGTGCTATTTCTCAGTTTAGAAAGTTTATTCTTTAACAGAAGTTTTCAACCCTGAAACACAGCTAAATTGAACCTGACATAAGCCACAGTATTAGTAAAAACTATTTGTTAAACATGTCCTTACATACCCAAAGCTACAGTCAATATAGCCTTTGGAACAGGATTCTTACACATTTGGGTAGATTTTTAGCAATAGTAGTTACAAAATAAGCCATAACGTTGGAACCGTTCAAAGGGTTTTCCTTTAATATCCAGCAAAACAGAATAAAACCAGGACAGCCTTCTCTGTTGCCATGGAAACACTAATGTCCACTGCAAATTATGTTATGTTGAAAGCTATTTACTATCCCAATTTGAACAAATGTTCTAAAATATCATGTTATTTTCACAGAGAGGCAACACCCCTGCTGTTCTGAAGTTTAGTACTTTGAGAAAACAGATACATAAATACTGGCTGGACCACCAGCCAGAGACTTTCTAAACTGGAACTTTTTCCCATTTTCTTCCTTTGAGTAATAGGAAATGACTAAGCTCAGAGTGCTGAAAATCCCCTTATTGTTGGAAACTCCTCTATTGTTTTAGGCTGGAGACTCATACGGAAAACAAGTTATGCAGAAGGGAAATCCACAGGACTGGATCACTAAAAGGGTTCCCCAGCCTGTGCAGGAAAGCACAGCACCTTGCATCAGAGTGGTGAGATCTTTTCTAAACTTTACAGCCAACTGTTCAGCCAAGGGCTGGGCCTACAGATCAGCCCTTTCTGAAACAAATAGGTCTATAGCACAGCTGATGTTAGGCCCTAGAACCCTCAAACAGACCCCGAGGTGTGATGTGCTCTCTGCCTACCAGGTTGATGGAATCTTTGCAGTTATTCCTAACGTGTGTTTGCAGGATCTCCCTCACCACCCTCAGCTAGGACCATGGGCAGTCATCCTGGATGACTCATCCAAAAAGAAAGGAGATTTGCATTCCTAGAGGTTTCTGTGAAAATCCAGAAACCAATTGAATAGTCACAGAAATACACACCCCTCGGGTGAACCCTGGAGAAAGATGCCCTTACATAGCTGTCATTAACTAGACGTTACACATACTAGATGTTGCACAGCTCAGCTGTGCCTCAACACACACACGTTTGAAGGGACTGCTCTGCAGGAAGGAATGCTGGCAACATCACGTCTCCCCAAATTGCCTGATAACACAGAGGAAAAGCAACATTCCTTCCCTTCCCAGGGTTTCTAACAGCTACACAGAGTATCAGGGTGGGGCAAAGGCCAGATGCAGCTCCCTTATACAAATTGGTGAAGATAAAGGAGTAAAATCCCCCATATATAAAGCCTGCAGCATCTGTGAGTTAGGCCCGAGTGGAGAGGGGAGTCAAGGACTTTAATTCATTCTTCCCTGCTAACCTTGCCGTGTGAGGTCCAGCAACAACACCATATTTAATGCAAAACTTGTAGAGTTTGATTTTGATCCCAAAATTCACATGGAGCTAGTCTCATGAATAATTTTACCAAAGTCAACAGCTCATCCAGCGTCTGATTCAAACATTCCCACCAATTGTATCTGTCTAGCACAAAGGTTTTCTGAAGTTTATAGAAATTACTTTCAAGCCTTTTAAATGCCAGCAGATAAATCATAAATACATATTGTTGGCTTTTTATGGCAGCATTCACCTTCCTTGGTTGCATACCTCACTGGACCACAGATTGTGCCCAGGCAGTACAGCACAGGTCTTTGCTGATATTGCAAACATCACCGTTGTGCCAACTAGAAAGCTTTCTTCATTAAATGATTTATAAGTACAACAGATTAAACAGGAAAAAAGCAGGAACATTGACATAGTGTTCATGTGATGCAAGGCACAGCACTAGATTTCCATGGAGCAGTTCTATGTTTTCATGGTAAACAGCTTTTGAGACTCAGCAAACATTGTCTTGGGTTGCCTCAGGCAGTCAACTCATCTGCACATGCCCTGACAATGTCAGATGATTGTTGGGGCTTTTAAAGATCATATGAATGAATGTCAGAGTTGCCTGAAGGCTCTCGAGCAGTGGGGGCTAAACTGAATTTTGCCACCTTGGAGATGAGGGGCTAGCGACTTGCTCGGCTTCTTGTTAAAGAAAGGGGATGAGAAGGAAGCAGCAGAGCTGGAACGGAGAGTCAGAGGGAAAATCGATGTGGGAGGAGAGGACCGGGGTAGGAAAGCCTGAAAAGTGTTGCCAGTTACTGCTGCCTCGTCCTTCCTCGCACCGATGGCAGGGGATGCCCTGGGTTTCCAACCCTCTGCTGCAGGCAAAGATGCCAGCAAGGCCATGGCCTTTTTACCTCTCCTTTTGCCTGCTCTTTCCCCAAACTGCCTCATAACTTGTTGCCTCTGGCTTTTCTATGACAGCATTCACCTTCCTTGGTCGCACACCTCACAGATTCTGCCCAGGCAGTAGAGCACAGGTCATGCTGCTATAGCAAACAGCACCATGGTTCCATCTCAAAACCTTTATTCAGTAAATTATTTATAAGCATGGCAGATTAGACAGGAAGAACAGGTGGCTTGCTTTACATACACCTGGGCCTGATTGTGATGAATATTAAGGAATAACACACATGAGCAATAAATAATGCATACCCCATACCAAAATTGTACCCACAGAGCTCTGCCAGTGCCTCCCTAGATAAACCACAGCTATTACTTTCTAAAGAAACCATCTCTACCTTAACTTTAGGGAATTTATGACCACAAAGACTTTTTACTCAAATTTCGAACTTTGAATTGTTTTTCTGTGTCCAACCCAGTTTTTCTCCTAAGAGCTGGATTTGCTCTTAGATATGCTGTTAGATGTCTTTTATGACTCAGCACCCTGCCCTTTTAAGTCCCCTGTCATCACTGGCATGGTGACAGAGACAAAACATTAATGTGTTGTACAGTTACACTGTTAGGACTGAAGTGAACCCAGAAGAAGCTTTTAATCTTTAGGCCAGAGGCTAAACAGGTAGCATGATAAATTCACGAGCATCTGGACTGTGCAGTGACTTTCAGACTTGATGGCAACCTGAGGCTGCAGAGTGAATAACTGATGAAAACCTCAAAATGTGTGTGTGGGGGGAGAAGTGTGAAAGAGACCAGCTACAGGCGCATATTTTAGACAGGAAAAATGCCATCTGTTAACAACAGCTCACGTGAGAGCACTATGGCATATTATATATCTGATTCTCCACATGGACGTGTTGGTGGAAGTCAGGTGCAACCACAGGGAGGTCAAAACTGCTGAGAGATCAGGGTCAGGCTGAGGCTGTGCCTTTCCACTCTGCGAAAGTAGAAGGCATCGGATGTGGCTGCTGAAATCACTGACTCATTTGGGTGCCATCAAATGCCTGTAATTAATTCAACATGCCTAGTGCCTGGAATAGTGGCGTAGGAGTTCAGACAACATGTTCCTCTGAAAAAATATACAGTGAGACAGAGCCTTGCACAGCCCTACTTATCATAGCTTGTACTTACTGGCTTATGGACCTCCAAGAAGGTGGGTCTCGTTGGGAGTGCTGCAGCTCCAAAGGGTGCACATAAATGAGCGTACCCAGACACCTAGGAAGTACCTGAGATTTTGAGCTTAAAACCTGTCCCAGTTCAGGCCACTTCTCTGTCTGACTGTGGCTGTGTGACACGGCTGTGAAGCAATATGGGACATTGAGGACAGTCCAGCCAGACCCTGTAGGACCACACGCAACACGAGGCTTCAAAGGTCACCTCAAAGCTAGCCCTAACTATGGCTAAATCCAGGCAGTGCACCCAATATACCCCTCAGGACTGCCTGCACACAGGCACTACAGAAGCATCCTGCGCCCTTTCCTGGGAGCAGAGCAGACCTGACCGTGTCTGGGTGCCACCTGCAAGGAGAAACACAAGCTCACTGCTGCTTGCTCAGGAAAGTGTGTGGTTCATTTACAATCACTCATTCTCAGTGATCTTCTCCATGCTGAAGCATGTTTGCACTTAGAAAAAGCAGGAAAGCTGTGGGCTACTGACCTGTATCTGCATAAAGCCTCAAATTAATCTTCCTTTTCTGCTTTTTTCCATCGTTGGTGATGGCTGAAAATAAGAGAGAACAGTGATTAGATTATTTTACTAATCTTTATCCTATTTATTAAATCATGACATTTCATCCCCCATTGAATTGCATAACTATACTACTGAGAAGTGTAATATGATCCATTTTTCTTTCAAAATACTGAATAAAAGGCACGTTTATGACACATTTCAGAGGAAATTAGACAATGATATTTTTGTGCTCAGAAATGAGATGTGTTTTTATCTTGCTGTGCTTAATATTCATGCTAATTCACAATGCACTTTTTTACTGTTATCAGAGAAGCATATTCTTTAGGTGTAAATTTGATCTACTGCCTGCTAACTCAGGATTACATGAATGTGGCTTTTGGCCCACTTCTTTTTGTATTCTCTTGCATGCTACTATGCAGTGCAAGACAATACAAGTATAAAGATCTTCCCGATTTTTTTTCCCCTCTTATTTTTTTCAAACCCGCAGAAAATCCTGATTTGATGTAGGCAGACTACACAGGGTTATTACTCCATTCTCTTCTATCACAGATGGATCTGAAGCTCTTTTTACTCAAAGTACTTCCAGCTTGCTTTGTACTTCATTTCATAATGTTTTACTCTACTGGACTTTTAATCACTCAAAATCTAATAAAGCCTTTCCCATGGTTGAAATAGAGCATCTTGTAGTCCCCCTCCCCCTTATCGTATTAGGCATGTTCAAAACTATCCAAAGCTCTTTCTAGCTCAGTTCAGGGATTTGTGTATACATTTAAATCATAAAACTCTCCCATCACATTGTTTTTTAAAAACCTGTAAATCCTGTGAGCTTTCCTTTAACCACCAACAGCTAGATGAAGTATTTCCATCAGGATTTTAGGGAACTATATACATATATATAGGGAACTATATATGTGCAAGCTTACTTGAAAAAGCAGGGTTATTTATTGTTAATCACCTGGCCTGATAGTTGCCTGCTGGATAAGGCTTCCTTCTTAACAAAAAAAAAAAAAAAGGAAAATTTAATCTCTCTAGCTGATGCTCAGCTATCTTCTTGTACAGGTGCTGTAACTAACAACCACCTTAGCCACAGCTGAGGAGGTAATTACTCTCTCCATTACTGTTTTGTGGGTTACTGTTGCGTGTGTTTTCTCTCCCTGGCTGCAGATTTCAGCAGGATCTCAGAAGATGGACCTTGCCCAATCACATGGACGCTACACTTACAAAATGAAACACTTCCCATAGTAGATGTTTTAGTAGGAGTAAATCTAATAAGCAGGTGAGACAATAAAATATACATGTTGCAGTCTAGTGGGCATGTGCTGCTTTTAGTATGCTCATGACTTCTTAACAGAATACCAAAAAAAAGAAGGGCTCTTTTTCAGTTTTCCTATGAGCTAACACCTATCCATTAATCTCACTTGGAACTAAAGAATGGCAGATATAAGTATCCCAAAAGATGCCTATGAATGCCACAACAGAAAGTTTCTCACCTGCTGAAAAAATGATCACGTTCAATGATTAAAACTGCAATGCATCTGTGCTGCATACCAGTGATATGTGCAATATGAGATTCCTCTCCAGGCAGGAGATCGTGTCTGGGGATCACCACCACCGTTCATAAGGGATAAAACCTGTAGAACAGAAGGCTTTGATAAAGTGTCTCTCTAGCACTCTCTCTATGGTGTAATTTTTGGACTGCTGTGTTACAAAAAACAAGACTTGGACCTGGGTTGTAAAGGAAAATTGCCTACTAATTAGCTTTCCTCAGTTTAGGCACTGAATAGCATAGTTCATCTTGCTTTGCACAGTTAAATAAAATATCCATTTTCACACTGGGAAAACCATGAAAACAAGCAAAATCTAACTATCTGAATTTTCCAGTGCTAATTCAGCAGGTCTGTATTTAAACCCACATATCCCACATATATGCACTGACTTTTTCAGTAACCCAGCACTTTAACTGCATTAACTCTGAAGTGTCAGAAATAGGTAGTGTTATTGTACCAATTATCCAAAGTCCACATGAGCAGAATAATAATATATATTAGTCTATCTATATATTTTCATAAATGATTTAAAATATGAATGACCAGAATAAAAAAACAAAACCAAACAAACATGGAATACAGACATTCTGTTTGAAAATATAAGTTAAATTCTTATAAATAGCTTTCAAATCCTTTTCTCACCAATTCTGAATAGTAACTAGCATAATTAATGACTCTGTTCTCTTACCCAGGCAGATTTTAACACATATTCTGCTTGAAGTCCACTCAACAGAGTTAGAGCAAAGTCAGGATGAAATCTGTTTTTTTTGTTCAGATAGAACTAAATATTTGGAAAAACAACGTGGATATTCAGTGGTCTAAGAACCACGAGCAAAGTTCTCCAAACTCTTTCTTAGCCCTTTCCTATTGTCTAAGTGGCAGCTAACAAGCAGCAGATGTTTTGTTGATGATGAGATCCTTGTCTTTCATTCTAATGCACAGTCCCTTATGACAAATCATTGTCACCTGCGTCTTGCAGCAATGCTGGAATGGGTGCTGCACTACCAGTAAGCCTCATTTCTATTGTCATCCTTTTTCTTCAGGATTTATTTTGCAGTATTACTTGGGTATGATATGTTTCCAGTTAATGGCGGGGGAGGGGAGGAAGCTCTTCCTTTTTTTTTTTTTTTTTTTTTAAGGTCATTGACTTTTTGTAGTGGGAAAACTCACTATCGTAAGACTTTGCCAGTAAATCAGGCCAAATGATTTTGTAAAGCTAAATGCTTGGAAACATGGTCAGCTGATTAAGGGATTGGGCTGTGACTCAGGAGATCTGGATTCAGTTCCTGGCACTTACTGAATCACCTTAGGTAAATCATTTTACTGCTTTTACCCTTGCAATTCCAAATGTGGAAGAAGCATCTTAGCAACATTGCTTTTGCTGTCTCCCTCCCTCCCTCCCTTCACCATGGGCCACCAGTGCATCTTACTAGCTGTACACAGCTGAGAGAACGAGTTTTGCGTTCAGCATGAAGCTTCCTGGCATCAGCTGAAACGAAATATAAATATATATAAGAAATTCTGTTCTGCTACATTAAAGGCACTCTGAGGTGGCCCTATAAATAACTAAATTGTGAAGAAAAAACCAAAGCCGTCCTTCAGAAATCCAGCTATGTGCCCTCCCTTATTTTCATCGATGCCTCTCTGGCAATGAAAGACAGACATGTGTTGTTAGTAGTGGCAGTAACGGAGCTGCTGCTAGCTGCTTTTGCTGATAAATATTCCTGCTGCCAAAGCACCTGCGATGCCAGCCTTCAGGGAGGTGCCACGCAAACACCCGCCAAGCGTGGCACCCCTGCTCCTGAGGGTGCTCGGTTTTGGACGGGGCTCCAGTGCTGCCACGTTTCCCTGTGGAGGCTATGCATGCTTCCACTATTTGTGGATATGCTCCTTTCCAAACTGTCAGCGGTGAGAAGCAAAGGAATCACTTTTCAACCTCTGATCTCCCAAGTATTTTTAATGGGCATGTATCCAGACATTTTCATTAATGTAAGTAGCAGCTAACTAAACTGGCTAATAAGTTGTCTCTGTTTTTCACCCATTTTCAATCAACATAGCTAATCAACATGCCAGAGAATGCAAAATACTGTACAAGCCCTTGAGAGGAGAAGCATTTTTAATCATCGTGATTGTTCATCTGTTGATAAAAAAGTGTCTTAAAATTAATATAATGATAGCTTGTGATGCTGAATCTTTAATAGCATATGGAAGTCACATCCAATACAGAGTGGAAAAGGGCCTTCTGGGGTATGCTCTGAATCACAAATGTACTTATGTGAAAATTCAGGGGGATCAAGGCATAGTGATGGACAGTTAAATATCCTTTTTAGTTAGAAAGGAGAGATGAACAGGGGTCAAAATTCAAACTGAGTTGAAAATGTCTATGAATAGGTGACAGTAATGAAGAGGAATAACATAGCTAATAATGTTTGGCATCTGTATCCTTTTGAGTTTATCAAGCACTTTATAAATCTGAATGAATAAAGCCAAACCAGGTCATAATAAGATTAATATTATAATTCACATTTTACATATGGAACAGCTGACACACAGAGAAACTAAAACCAATATTACCAAAGGACACCTGCTTTAGAAGTCATTCTGATGCTCAAAAACCTGTCTATCCTTCACTGAGAAGTCAAGGTTCCCAGACCCCCGGAAAGACAATTAATTTTAGAGGTCTTAACTCTCAAACATTATAATTACCCGTATGCATGCAGCAAGCCTTTGCAAAACTGGTAATGGAAACTACAATGGTTCCACCATATTAGGCTTCTTGGGCTCAATTTGTCTAAGTCCGTCACTATGGGCATCCTTTAGAGTTAAGGAATTTTCATTAATACTGTCAATGATGTCTAAGGTATGATTCAACACATCTTAAAGTGGCTGTTTTAAACAAGCCAGATGAATTACACCTTAAAAATGCATGTTTCTCTGCATTAATTATGAAGACAAACTCACACAAGTAGAGCATCCGTAGATGCTGCAGTCCCAGTTCTGGAGCTCTGAAAACGCTCGGTGTCAATGGGTTGCTTTTGTAATATTCTGCCTTAGATACAAAGCCAGTAACAGGTAAATCCTATACACAGTGACATTTCTGTTTTCTAGAAATTATTCTGATAATAAATTCCTTATACCTATTGGCCAATATCACAAGTATTTGCTAAAATTTCTAGAGAAATACACATGCTTCCTTGAAGTATGCATATTTATATGATCATTCATGACAGTCAATTGCTGTTGGCATTCTCAAAATTATACAGCTGAGAATCTGACCTGTAGTTTATTTGGTCAAATTTCTTTTTCAGCCAGAGAAAAGATGAATGTGTCATTATCACTGTTTGTGTTCAGTGGAGGCATTTTCTCTCATAAGCATTGAAAACCCTGCTGTATATACAAAGGCCATCTAGAAATTAATTTCACAATTCTGTTGCAGAACAAGCCTCACTAACCTAGGTTATCTTTTTAATTATGATGAATTATCCTGTCAGCTGAGATGAAAGACATTAATAAAAATACAATTTTGGAAGTTCTCACAGAGAAGTTCATCTGTTGTTCCAAATCTTTTTCTGCTGGAAGTATTTGCTTCTGGTACAGGGATGAACTGCTTTTTACCTATGGTACTTGTGTACCCAGGACTCTTTGAAAGCCTTACAGTCTGTAAATACAGGTAAAAAAAGTTCCTGTAAACCAAGTAAATATTATTTACTTAGATTTACAAATTAAAAAATGAAATAAGTGTAGGAATGTGTTTGTCCAAGGGTTCAGGGGAGAATTCTCGTGAAGCAGACAGTCCCAAATTACATTCCAGCATTTTAATCCGGACACCATCCTGCTGCTGTTTTATTCCAGGAATCACAGGAATATTCCACATTTGTTTGGCTGTGGAGATCAGAAGATAACAACCCTTTTTTTCCAGGAGCCACCACTGAAGATACAACACAAGAACAACTTTCTTTTATAACATAGGAGTGAGGTTCAAGAAATAAGAATGGAACTTGGGATGTCTCTCTACAAAGGTGAAACACTTTGTAGAATTAACCATCCATAAGCTTTATCTTCATGATCTTTTGCAAGTAGACTCATTTCATCCTGGTCATACTTTGCAGCATTCAGCCGTAACACAGCTTTGATCT
This sequence comes from Haliaeetus albicilla, assembly GCF_947461875.1. NCBI lineage: Eukaryota > Metazoa > Chordata > Aves > Accipitriformes > Accipitridae > Haliaeetus > Haliaeetus albicilla. The sequence goes on along the minus strand of NC_091484.1, from coordinate 67,078,228 downwards.
AAGGGCTGCTTAGCTAAATTATAATGAAATGATGGCAGACTTATAAGCCTAACTGAGCAACTGCTTTATTGTTTTGTGTTCACTCTTATACTAAAATAGTTAAATAACGTCTAGATTGAGACTAGATTTTATGTGGATAGTTCCACAGCATAGGTGAAGTGTTTTGGATATATGTGCAAAAAAAATACACATCAGACATACCCAAGATTGTGTATCATGACACAACCAAGAAGAACCTCAAGTTCTGCTCAAACTCGAGTTCATTTCAAGTCTCTTTCTAACTGTCTAGGCTTGAATCTTTGTGTTATGGAAATGTTCTAGCCATTTCTAAGGTTTGCTTCCTGTCAGCTTCATTGCTTTTTAATTACAAACTGGACTACAAAGGGAAGGACAGGAGAGATTGACTACATAGTCCACTACTTCCAGAAGTCTTACAGGAAATGGGACACTGCTGGTTTTTGCGAATGAAGACAATGTCTCATACTCAATAAGTCTCACTTGCAAATAAGACTTAACTGGTGCCTCCCATAGATTAGTCACCTGTTACACAAGTAGGAAAAGAAAACCACAACCTGTCCATATAGTGCAACCAACCCGTCTTGGTTGTGCTATGTAGACTCTGATGCTGAATTAAGGCCTGTGGAGGAAGCTTATGTACCTGCTATAATGCTAAGGCTTGCAGGACAGAGAGAAACCAGTCAGCTCAGTGCTGTCAAGATTTCAACATTTCTACACATATCCACTCTGAACAATATAGGCAGTTAGAAATGTGGGCTGAGAAGTGTTTTTGAGGACCTGAACCTACATATCTCTAATTCTTACTTGTGATGTATCCAGAAAATCCCATTTTCCAGCTTAGGATATATTTAAAAAGAAATATTATGGTCAAATACTACAAGAGAATAAACATTAAATTTTACCATCTGGAAGGTCAACAGTTCTAATAAGCAGTAAATTAGTGCAGTGGCAAAAACCAGGTTGGGATACGTGCATGCATATGCATGTGTGTGTGTGTGTTTATACCACAGAATGTGCTTTGTGTGTTGACATATACACTGTGGCCAAGTAGTACAGCAGACCGGCAGAATCCATGGCTCTTCCTTGTCCTCGGTATTGGCAAGTGTTTGTGTATATTTGGTAGCCTGAGACTAAGAGAATGACCTTGTCGTCGTTCTGCTGCTAACATTTTGCTTTTCCCGGCAATTAAATATATTAGCTATTGATTTTTGTATCGCTGATTCTGGAAGCAGAGCAAAGGTGGCAGAGGATAAAACAGGAAGGTATTATTTTCCATGGCAAATCTGAAACTGAGTTTAATGAAGGAATTGACACCTTCTGAGTGTGAGTTTAATATGAATAAGAGTCAGATTAAGAGATTTGCAATTCTCAGACAAGTGGGTATGGTTCTGACATATTATTTGCAGACTGATTCTGAACGATTTTATCCTTTCTTATCTCTCATGCAAGCAAGAACAGCTGAAGTAGCCCGGTTAAAAATATTCCTTATTGAAAATGAATGCTATAATTTGTGACTTCTTGAATACTTCAAAACCAGAGAAGGAAAAATAAAGTAAAATAAAGTAACAACAACAGCTTCTATGCTAATACCCCTTGCAGGTCTCAGCCTTGGTTCACTAACTCAGATTTTATACTGGATCCTCCACCGAATTCAGCAGAATAAGTTCCTATTTGAGATGGCAGTATGTAGCTTTAGAAACCCTTAGAATTTTATCTGGTTTGATCACAGATTAATTCTCCCCTGAAGCTACTCCAAGGAGCAGGTTAAAAGGTCATCTAAATCAATGGAAAGGTACGAGTGCATTTCAAAAAGCTTTGCATCAGTCCCTAAAAGGCAGAAGAGTTGAAAATATTTGTAAGCAATATTTCAGTCAATAAAATATGTTTATATTGTTTTTGTGAAGCAGTCCAGGAATTTTTGGCACTCAAATAGAAGGTGCACTGGAGAAAAATCTATAGCCTTATGACTAGCATGTTCTCTTGGAACATGTTCTCTTGGAAATGAATGATCCTGAATTTCCTATCATTAGAGGAAATGTCTAATAAATAAATGAATACATGAAAAGGGAAGGGAAGTTTCTTCTTTTGGTTGTTCTTGAAACGTGAAAGTCATGTTATAAAGTCATCTGCTGGACTGAGTCCAGTGGTGAGTTTCTCAGATGAAGACTTTTAAAATCAATACCTCTAGGATTCAGACATAGAATCTTTAGGTGCTTTGGGAAGACTACTTATCGAAGTACTTTAAATTCTGAATTAAGTTTATATAAGATTTGCCCTTTTGTGTTTGTTTGTTTGTTTGTTTACTTTGTGTTTAGATACAAAAAAATGGACAAGAAATAATAGGAATTACATTATTTTCAGATTGGGTATAACACAGAAGAAATTTCCTATTATTCTAACTTACCTTTCTTTTATTCTGGAAGAAATACCTGCAGACACCAGATGAATCATGTTAGCATCACACTCCAACTCCTTCCTTTGGTCTTCACTGAAATGTGTTGCAGTAATGACCCTACACAAAGGAAAACAATCATAGGAGTTCATGCTACCAAACTTTATACTTTCAACTGAAGTGATTAAATTAGGAACTTGTATACCCTGGGCTCCCATAAGGTAGATGAAAACAGACACAGGTCAATAAAGGGCTATTTAGCCTCTCCGATATCTGAATTGCCTTTCTCTCTTGGTCTAGGGCAGTGATAAAGATTAATTGGTACCTGTGGTGAGTTGGGCTTCTATCAAGAACTTGCCTGGCACCAACGACAATCAGCTATAATGCTTCAAAAATTGCCACCAGACTCCAAAACATGTGCCATTTCTTCTATAGCAAGAACCTTGAAAGACTTGAACGGCAAGCCTAATTAAAGGTATCAAAATCTCAATTTTGGTTCATACTGAGGATCTAAAGAGTCTAGAACTTAGCTTACTGTTTTTCAAAAAGTGTAGATAAAACTGGAATGATACATTCTTTGGTACATATGGTGGAAAATGAGGTAATAGAGAGAAACACAGCCCTTTTTAAAAAGCAGATGGGTGAACCAGCCAATGCAAATCTTTCTACAGACTTTAACGGTTGCTGGTTTGGACTTTGTTACAGTGGTAAATAAGACATTTTATACTACAAGTAGGAGAAACTATTTTAACTATACATCTATATTTGAGCTGGAAATTAACTGTAAGCACGTGAGAGAAAATCCTAGGTCAGCCAATGAAAATGTTTGCGTGTGCAGCAGTGGTCAGAAATTAATTCTTATGTAAAGTAACTTGGTAGAAACAAATACAAAAGTGTTAAGAAGATACTAAATAAAATAATTCTAGATTTTCAGTCTGGGCATGGGTCTAGCCACCTGATCTCAAAATATATAGCAGAAACAGAATTGAATCAAAGACAAGAAAAAAATTAAAGCTATAGAGCAAAATTTACATTAAAGGAAATTGAAAACTTGGGGATTTTTCAAATTTAGTAAGGGTAAGTAATGGATGAAAAACTTACAGGAAATAACAAATGAACTATAGACAGTAAAGCAGATGTTCCGCTATAATTTGTCCCATAATACAAGAAAGGGGAATAATCAGTAAAAATTTGAAGTAACATATTGCGCACTGCTCAGCAAAAGTAATTCTAAACATAATACCCAATTAGCTTGTAAATCTAATAATTGCAAGATGTCCTTGCTATCCAAAAATAAACAGAACTCTCACTTTTAGCATAGATAGATGCAAAAAATGGAAAAAAATCTATGCAGGATAATATAAATCGCTATATTTTAGGATGTAAATGTTTATGGACAGATCTCATGGTTGTTACCCTCATGGGGTTTATTATACCTTGTTCTAAGCAACCTGATCCTGATCAGCTTCTAAAGAAGAATACAAAATGAGATGGGCTGCTGCCTAGGTGGATATTGGAAATCTTTGCATCCTTTTTATATTTCACTTTGTAATTCTGACCTCATGAATAGAGAGCTCCATCAGTTTGATGTTCAACGAAATGATAGCTGATATAGTAACTCTTCCAATTTATAGGGCAGATACATTCTAGGAGCATATGCTACTAGAGACAGAGCCAGCAGTGACATCTAATCACTGTGAGAAAGCTCATTCTAATTTTGCTGCCAACAATTTAGGTTAGATAACAGACGTGCATTGACTTGATAGCAGGTGGATAAAAGGGTATAAACTGTGTTTTGTGCCTTCTGTCTGTATTACTTTTAGATTAGCTGATTTTAGGAATTCAAGAGAGATTGTCATACAAATTTAGTTTCTGTGAGGGTTGAGTACTTGTGAAAGATGGCAGATTGGGAGCTTTAGATTTGAAATTCTCCAATTAACTGTAAGACTGATAGATATGTGAAGATGGTCACAGGTTTGTCAAGGAGTTATAATGTGTAGGATGAAGGGGTGACCAAAGAGCACAGAAGATTGTCTTCTATTGTTGTGGTTTCCTTCCAAAATCATTAGTACCTGTAGTTTCGTCTTACTTTTATTTTTTGCTTCCCAAACATTACTGCTCATGAGACAAAGCCAGAAGAGCTGTATGCGGTTTTATGCCTTTACTGGCTGGGCAGCTCAAGAACCAACAACTACTCAGAGAAGGGATGACAGCAATTGCAGTGAGGAGAGGAAAAATGAGGAGATACTGTTTCTGCCAGGTTCTTGCTGTTCATAGCTGTGTTTCTCTTCCGAGATGTACTTTGAAATAAAACTTATTGTCACACCTCTGGAAAGAACTGTGATTATCAAACCAAACCTGCCATTCAAATTATTCCAGCGTAATACAGGCAATAGCAAAGGAAACTTCCCAGACTAACATTATCAAAACGTTCCAACATTAATTTAGAAGGAAGACCTAAAAATGAAAATATAGTTCAATCCATTAATTTTCTGGCCTCCTTGTTGACATTTTCAAGTGTGGAGAACCTAACAGCATTACTATTGGTTCATGCACATGTTTGATCACTCAGAACTGGCTTGAGTCTAACAAATCTGCCAAAAAAAGTTATCACATGACAAAATCTTTCATCACTGCACAATCCAGAGAAAATCTGGAGCAACAACTTAATTAAGGTATTGTTTGTGTGTTTACAATTTGTTATTGAGTTTAAACAAGGGTAGAATTCAGACGGTTTACAGAAATGTTCTTAAGAAGGCAAGGTCAAATGGCTTTCTGAAAATTATATGAAGTCTTTCACAGAACTTCTGGGATGCAGATTTTTTTCTGGGTAGAGAATGACTTAGAAATGTCAGACAACGGGAGCAAGTGCAGGAATTAGAAAAGTCAATCCAGAAGGCCTAAAGCTCACAGCTTCAGCTATGTCACATTTCCAGATGGCCTCACTGCTTGGGCTGATCAGGAACAAAAGAGGCTCTTTAATAACCCTCTGCTGGACCCTAGCTCTGATTGTGTCTGGTACTCACCTGACAGTCAGGTGCCTGAAACAACTTTGTTCTTGCTTCTCTTGCCATTTAGCATTCACACTCCCATATATCTATTTGTTCTCTCCTCACTACTGAAGAGCCCATACACACTCGAACAATGTGGAAAGTGAAGCAATATGTTATGGCAACAAATGTATTATGGTACTAATGTTTTTTAATATAACAGGCCAAAGAATTAAAAGCCATTCACCTCTTTTAGGACTTCACACAATTCCTGTTATATCCAGAGAGCAACTTCCACTTCACTTCCTTCATAGACTGGGGTGAACAATGTGCCTAATCTGGCAGAACTTCACAAAAACAAGATAAGCCTTCATCATGCAGTTTCTCAGCTGAAGGGGTAACATGCAGACTATGACAATGAACCAGAATTTAGCACTCCCTAGGGAGCGTGAAGAATAAATTCCAAGTATTTTGTTTTCCTGTGTATATTTTATGAGTACAAAGTTTAAAATGACAGATGTAAAAAAGAAATATTCTTTTGCTATGAACCATACAGGAGACAGCTTTCACTAGATCACAACTTTATATTGTCATTTACATCATTATTAAATTACATTCCTAAGGAATTGCCTTTAGTTAATATGCTACATGAAGATACCACCTTGCTTTATGTCTGGACAGTTTCCGTCATGTCAGGTGAAACTACTATTATTTCAGTCATTGTTATCCTGACTCATGCATTGAATGATTTCTAGAATGTAGCACTTTGAAAGAAACAGGATGACAGGATTATTTTTTTTTAACAGATATTTAAGTCATAATTGAAAGTTTATATTCTGAAAGAAAAGTAATGAGAATAGAGGCAAAATAATTGCTGAAAAATAAATAGATATCAGTTCAGCATCACCAAAAAAAAGACTTCTCAGAATATAATGCTTGAGAAAAGAAAGCGCTTAAGAAAGATCAAAAGGTTTGCATTTCACCTTTACATTTTTACCTTTAAACAATAAAGTGCTTAAATGCTACAATGCTATTTTTGGCAGTTTCTAACTATTAATACTTAGTTTCTAGTTGCCATTTGTACATATAACAAGAGTGACAATTACTTTATGAAATACAGCCAAATGTACTGAGACACCTTTTATATCTTTTTATGTAATTATATTTTTATTACCTAAAATCTTAATTTTCTATTGAAAACTAAGGGTCAACTTGTTGTAAGGAAAATACTTGCTACAATATATTCTATAAGAGGAAACCACTACAGTCAATACACCTGCATGTACGTATGATGTTCTGAGAAATCACGCTGGGGCATTATCTGGGCACCTCTGTAAACCTATGGACAAATTCCAGTAGGTTTTACTGGGAACAGGCTTTCATCATTTGTCTTATCTTTAGCTTTGACTGGACAATATTTTTCCAGGAAAGGTAAAGCAATCTTGTTGAACCAGATCCAGATCTGTGTAACTGGACTTGGTTCAGTGGCATTACACACAGGATGGATTGACCCAACACATTCTGAAATGAATGCCACACTCTCAGCTTTCAAATATTACTGTTACTAACAAATAGGGGAATACTTACTCTATTTATTAAACTTTCTAAAACCCTAACAGCAGCTGTAGAAAAAGAAAGATTTATCTACCAATAAAATTTACCAAATCCCCATTCTTTATTGTAATGAAATTTGTCTTTCAGCTTTTAAAATGCATTTATAGAGCCAGAAATATATTCTGGTCCACTGTCTTTGAGATGAATAACCACATTATTACTTGCCTGTCAAATCTAAGTAGGGTTGTTAATAAAACACAGACAGCTACTAAAAATTCAAAACATGGGAGGTTTCCTTTGGAGAAAATTGCAGTTTTAACCTCTGATTTCCCTTCTGAATCAATTACTTTCGTATATACCTTGCAATGCCTGATCTCCAATCAGAAGTGAAAATGGTTCAAAGAATTCAAAGATTTTCAAACAAACCTATGGAAACACACTGCCAGAACTTTAAGATTCTACATTCTGTGATCTATAGAATACCTGTCCTCTGCACATTGACCAGTAAGCACAGTAGAAGACTAATTTGATGGAAATATAGTATTTAAAGGTATTTTTTAACCTTGCACTTCAAACATTGTTTTCCCCTTAATCTATATTTGCAGTCAGAAAACTGAACATCTAAACCCAGATTCTTTTCTGATACCATTTTTTAACACAGTTTTACTGCCTTACATTAAATGAACAAAAAGAAAGATACTCCACACTTATGATAGATAAAAGGAGAGCCATCTAAACTGAAACATAACAATATAGGTTTTTTCCTAGTGTGAACTGTGTGCTAACACATTCAACATGTCTTACTGGAAATTCTGATAGTTCAAAACTTCTCTAGAGTTATAAGAATACTTTTCCACTATTTTTATTAATAAACAATGTAAAAAAACCCAACCCATTTTAGGACTTTCAGGTCAGTGTGACTATTTCACTTACTTCTGGAACCCCTTTGTGCCTTGTGCAGTGATAGATCTGGTGCCCTGTATCTCTATCCTATTTTCTGGAGTCTCCCAGCTGGGTGTTTTTTTGTTTTGCATGTTCTCTCATGCACCATAGACTTGTGATTCCCAGAATACACTATGGAACTTTCATGAGATATGTAAATGTAGGTGAGCAGCCCAGGCCATAGAACAGAGATAACAAATAGTGTCCTTCATATGCCACCCATGCATCACAAACCTTTTTTTCCTGCAGAATTTAGTTGACTGTCCTCATCAAACTAGGCTGATCATCAACCAAGGAAGTGCTGGAACAAAGTCTTCTCCTGCTGACCAGTTTTATTTCTAGCTTTTAGGTTTTGGAAGATCTAGTCATCTGAGGAGGAAGATCAAAATCAAGGTGTTTAATTCAACTCATTCACTCACTGTTTCCCTCAACGTACACTATTTCTCCTTATAGCAGTAGAAAAGTACTGTTAGGGTCTGCTCCAAGGCTATTGCAGTTACAGACTCAAGCTAAATCTCCATCAGAATTTTGCTGTGGAGAATCCAGAGAAGTGTGCATGGGCAGATCTTTAGGAAGCTCACCACAGAAGAAATGAGATGTGAACTCACAACAGAGGTGCTGCTAATACCACTCTGTAGAATACAGTAGATTGCACAAGCATGTAAAAAGGGTTTCAGGGTTTGCTGAAGGGATTAAAAAGAATTTACTTTAAAAAAAAAGAAAAAAAACAACCTTTTTTTTTTTTATTATTTATCAAGCCTGATTTAAAAATATTTCAACTACATTTTTCAGATGGGAAAACTGAAAGATTTGTATAAAATATAATTTTTCCAGTGAGGCAACAAGAACATTGCTAGTAGGCTAACTTTTCATCTTTATTCAGCAACATAGTAGTCCTAACCCACACTCACATTCATTCAATTTAACATCATGTGCCAAATCAACCAAACGTATATCTCACATTTGAGGTGTTTCATCACTATGTTTAAAAAAAAGTCCCAAGTGTTTCTGCTCATTATTAAAAATTGCACTGATATGGTCCTCATGTGTCTGTCTCCTCACCTATGCATTTGCCAGCTCTGGAAAACCTAATCACACTGCACTGCCAACTCTCCTTTCAAGAAAGTCAACAGATAATTATGCAATCTGTTCATGCAGTGCAAGTAACTTGGCATTCTGGGAGCCTACCAGTGCGATGGGAAATAATCCGTACTTTGTGGGGATGTGAACACCTTAAGTGAATTCAAATTCTGTGCTCTTCTAATGCCACCATATGAGGCAGCAGTGGCAACATGGAAATATTTTTAAAATTACAGAGCTGGCTTTGAGGTTGGATTATTATTTTTGACAGCTCTTTCCTTTCAGATATTACACTGGGTAAAGCCCAGTGTTCATCTGCATGACATGCTGCTTTTCAAACAAAAGCATCTGCCTTCTGTGATATTATATGTTTCCAAGAAAACTGCTGCTTGCAAAGTCTACATCTTTCTCCCCCCACCCCATCAGCTCCCCTCATTACAGTCAAATTCCCTTAAAGTGTATATTGCTGCTTATTTTTTCCCCTAAGGCTCTTGTACAGCAGCTTAAAAAAAAAAAAAAAAAAAAAGTCACACTTGTGATACAATTTATGAGTTCCCAGTTGAATAGCTGCATTTTTGATTATTTTGTTTCATATATATCTAATAAGGAGACATCTACATGACCTTCTACATTCTACAAATTCCAGATGAACACAGAGGCAATGTCTTTGGTTAATCAAAGATGTTTTATGAAAAGTCTCAGAGTCAGATTGATAGTTACAAGTAGACAGACAGTTACAAATACAGCAAAACAGAGTGCAGTTACTTTGTCAGTTGGCTCTAGAGAAAATAAAAAACCCTCCACAGATATCCAACTGTTGGAGTATCTTTTAAATTAGTCACGTAAAGAAATAAATTCTTGTACTTGTACGCTTGACGATCTATGCTTGTGTACATATGATTTGTATTTCATGTGTGCACTCACTTCTTCTTAAAGCATGACAAGAAGAAATACATTTTAACCTGCAGGGAATAATGTGGGAAGGAGTGTTAAAACATCAAGGGACATAAAAAAATTGTGGTGTAAGAGAATCTTAACCTCATGTAAGATTAATTTGAATAAATGTAATTTTCTATAACTACTATGTCATGATGACTCATCATTCTCCCATAATTAATTTACAGTAATAAAATCAAGATAAGACTAGGTTTACGAGGAACGGAAGTATATTTCCTTCTTAGAAGAAGAGCAGTTATAGAGAATCTTATGAACATAAACAAGATGCATCATGTCCTCAGAAAAAAAGATTACTTGAAAGTATACAATGGGGATAAATGCAGAAGAGGATTAGGCATTCTGCTATAGAGTATAAAAAGATTGTAGTTAATTGTACTACAGCAAAAATACAGCAACACAAATAACATACTGTAAGCACGGTGGAAAAAAATGAGAATAACCTTGAGACAGTCTTGCAATAGCACTGCCAAAGGTCTATCAACACCTTCTTATTAGAGTTGTAGCAATAGTTCTCCAGAGATTTAAGCCCCTCTAAATTTGCGAGCTCACTGAAATCACCAATAAGATCCACATTGATGAGGGAGCACGGAACTGTACCACTGGGCAGCTAATTCACCAGACGCTTTCCAAGTGCTCAAGGCAGAAAAGCTAACTGAGCTGATAAAAACAGATGCTATACAAAAGATTGCTGTATTTTAGCATCTTAAAATCAAAATGTGCTTCCTTTTGGCAGGAGACCACAGAGACGTCCAGAGAGTAATAGATGAGAACTGGGGGCAAGGAGGTGAATAGGTAATTTGGCTGAGCCCAGGTAGAGTTTAAGCTTTCTTTCTTTTGTTCTTCATGTAAATATACAGTTTAGGAAGGATACTGAAGAAAACAACAGAAAATAAATTCTTTTTAATTCCTTAAGGAAGAGCTAAGGTCTACCTAATGATGATTGCATCCACAGGAATCAGTTTGAACGTAAAAAATATCATTGAAATGGCTGGAAAAAACAACCAATGAAAAATACTTCCAAATTTCATTATAATCTGGCTAATATTTCTTTATCAAAATATTGATGTTTGGCAAAATGTGCATATTTGGAGCAAATTTATTTATAGCTGAAATATTTTTTTAATGATTTCTCTAATCAATGGAGATAAATAGACAATTCTAGGGCTCAGCTCATATCATCTTAAAAGAAACAACTAAAACAGCTCAGCAAAACTGTACATGTACTTTTTTCTTCCCATTAGCTGTAAAGATATTTTGATGGTGACCAGCCTAGATGTAAATGTCTGCATGATGGATGTCTAAAAGTAAGCAAGACATCATCTCATCCGTCAGAACAGACCATAAAAATTCCCTTTCCTCTTTATCAGAACAAACACTGCAAAGTCAGAACTTACATCTGCTCTGGCAAAAATGGTGCAACAACTTAAGAAAGTCTTATTTTCTGACTTTTGTTGTATACATTCAGGGTAAAATAAGAGAAATTAATACTTTCAATAAATTGGCATTTGAAACAGAACACCTTTATGTACAGTACCACTGTTACCAATGCTTCTTAAACCTTCCACCTTCTCTATATTTAGGCCCACCAAGCTCAACATGATATGAATTAGAGCAATAGAGCAATCTTCTCTGCTGTGGATTGCTCAACAGGGAAGTTGTCTTCTCTCTGGTCTTTCTGGGCCAAATCTGCCTTTAGAATTTAGCTTCTGTATGATGAATGTTATGCTGCTTCTCTTAGAAGAAGTGATGTCAAAGCACTGAACAACTGTATAGAAAAATCCTTAGGCTACTTCAGATCCAGGTATGTTTCTGAACATCTCTCCACCTAGCTACCCTTCCCATGCTTGAAATTTTCCTTGGCTTCAGTGAGAAATCTGGACATGTCTTTGGCAAAGAAGATGAAAATAAAAACTTGGTAAATAGAAAAGATATTTTATATCTATCAGCATGCAGTAAAGATATAAAAGCTTTTAATACCCCTTGGTGCAAGATTTCGAGGAAAAGCTAATTATTTTAGTCGTGCTTCCCAAAGAAATGAGGCTTGTGTGATCATACAGTCTGTCCATCTGTCTGTGTGTTGTTGCCATCCCTGGAATTTGTTGTCCAGTCGTAACCAAGTCTGACAGAGGTATAGTCTCAAAGATTAGAAGTTCCCACTCATTTTATACGAATGAGTTCCTGGTTATAGCGACAGCCCTAATTAGCATTCCCTTGAAGGAAGAGCCATTGCAGTCCAGTCCTTTACTTGTTTCTGGAGGAAACAGCCAGCTGGCCGGTCAGCACACATGTATGTTTGGACAGTCAGCACACGTGCAGCTGTAAATCTGTCGCAGCATATGCTGCCATTCACCCAGCCAAATACATGGAAGATGCGGGAGGCATGAAGGTAGCAAGGAGTATGTGGGAAAGGTCTGTGAGTCTTGAGGAGAGGGTTAAGGGAAGGTGAGAACAAGTCTTGATCATTTTTGTTGCTGATGAAAGAGCCATGTATGTTTTCTTGTATATGTGTATTCACCACTGAAGCTTTCCCTGTTTTCAGGAATGACACAGGTCCTACATACTTCGCTTATATTTCAAATCCTTTGCATTGCTGTTCTTAATGAAACTATGCCTACTAAGGTTTGTGAGTGGGAATTTGGAAGCTTAGTTGTGACAAAAAGGAGGAAGTGTGTATTTGCATTATCATGAAAACATTATAGAAAAGCATATGCAGAATCCAGCTGACACCACACTTCCTCACAGAGGGCAGTGCACTTGAATAGTCTAAGCGCTTAAAATGCATGAAGTGAATACATAAAATACTTGAAAAGAGATTATATTTTATCACCAGGCACATGGTGAAGGTTGCTTCAGACAGGGAACGTGGTTTAAAAAAATAGGTTCGAAGACCAATGTCTTTCATCTTTTTTAGTAAGCTGTTTTAGACAAAACTGATATTCACAGGGTGAAGGGGAAGACTTTCTGCATTGCTAGGAAATGAACTACAATCCTGGATATTCAATAGGAAGGCAAGCTTGTCAGGCTGTCACAGAAGAAGCAGCAGCCTGTGCATACAGCCAGTTAGCCTTCATGTAAGCTGCTTAACTACCTTCTCTGCAGTGCTGTACATTTGAGATTAATGGTAGGCACAGGAAACTTAAAGGGAAGATTTACCAATGAACTGAAATGCTGAATGAATTATCCCATAAACAAAATGATATTCTCTAAAGCTCCAAATTCCTGGAAGGCCTATACTAATGCCAGGGAGAAAAAGAATCAAAACAAGCAGCCAAGAAAATAATTGCATTCTTTCATAAATAATTTCTCACTCAACAGAACATTTAACTTTTATATGTGTTAAGTTATAAATGAAAACAGTTTTTCAATTGAGGAAAACAGTAACAGAGATTAAAAAAAAAATCCTTTCCTTGAAGAAAAGCAATCTTCTTTTTCTGCAAGACCAAAAGCCTAGGCCCGAAAATTTCAGTAATCCAGCTGAAATAATTCAAAGCTACACCTTGCCAAAATACTTATCTTGGCTAACAATCTGTGTCTTTTTAGGTAAGTGAGTCCAAAATCTTAGTGCTTAAGCTTCTGCCTGCTTCTGCAATCATCTGAAAAGCCTGAAGCCAGATATATGAAAATGTTTAGGAAACTAACTCCAATTTACTTCATCAAAGTCAGGTATTAAAGTGTCTTTCTTGGACCTGACCCAAACTTCCACCAATGGAGTTACTGAGCACTTGCTTCTCTATTTGTGGAATTATTTTCTTCTAGGCAATACCAAACACCTAGGTTCCCTTCTTCTTCCTAAGTCCTGTCCTTCACTGATCTTGCCTGAAAGTCCTTGTTGTGTTGGTGTGCTTTGCTTACACCAAGAGCTGCACACTGCAAGGAGAGGAAACCCCCCTTTATTTCTTCATGTGTTAGCATTCAGCATATTCAGCTAGGAAAAGGGGAATCAAGCCCTTCCTTTGAGCAGATTTTAAGAGAATAATCCCATTCTTTAGGCAATTCTGATATTTGGCTTTATCATTCCAATGGATGCCATTTCATTTTATATAAAGAAAATGAAATATTTAAGAATTCCCTGATGTATGATGTTCAGAAAGTTCAGTGAAGAGGTGAGGCCATGTTCTTCTAGTCAGTAGAAAGCATTGAACATGGTCTTCTTTTATCCTGGATGTTACAACCCTTGGAAGAAGAAAATGAGCACTAGTGGAGGGGAAAGGACAGACTAGGCATGACAAAGTGACTCAGGAGAGAGACAGAAGAAAGCCCTGAGCTAGCACTGATGCTATCTGCAACGTTCACACAGCACACTGCATCGCTATCTGGAGAAACTAGGCAGAGATAGCAAGCCTGAGGAGATCCCGCATACACAAGCATTACAAAGTGCACAGCGATGTTATCTTGCTGGTGGTATATCAAATATGTTTCATTGTTCCTTTCTGCCGTTGCTCTAAAACATGCCATAACGTATGTTAAGGGCTGACATTGTATTCTTTAGTCGCTAGCCGCTCATTCTAGTTTTAATACAAAATTACTTGTGATACAATATTTAATGCAGTAATCAATGTAATATAATCAAAGTTAATCAGTCAGTGTAGGGATTTGAGCTGATGCAGCTCTACCAGTTCTGGTTCCAGAGCACTCCTGTCAGCAGCAAGGTGGAGTTTCAGCCCTTGGGATAGCAATGGCTCAGACACCTGAAGCTTCGTGGCAGGAATACCTGCCTGACACCTGAAGCTTCGTGGCAAGAGTATCTGCCTTTGGGTTTGCCCTCCAACACCTACACAGCTTCTCTGGAGAGCCAAGTCCCTAATCAGAAGGCTAGTTGGACTTCTGCCGATCCTTCACGTTAAGTGACATCTAAAGACCCATGCTCTGTGTAAGCAGGTCAGGCATTTCGTTGGAAACTGAGGTGCATAGCAAGTGCCAAATTACCTTTATCGTTTGTGTCTTTTAGGTCTCTGCTTTGACTGAGTGACCTGTGTTTCATCTAGAACCTGCAAAAGCAGTGGCCAGTGAATAGCTTTTCAGCTTTATATTTCTTGGTAATGTTTGCATTGTTGGACTTGCATCCGTAGTATGAAGATTAGTGTAATTTAAAGCATAGCAGCTGAAGAGTGTACAGAGTACAGTGCAAAAAGACCTACATCTCTGAGAAAGCAGTGTCTCCAAAATATGCGTGAGATTGTATCCAGAAAACAAAAAAACTCATTTACTTATAAAGACACATTTTTTGTACTTGAGCAATTTTGTGTCAAATGGAGTTTGTTCTAGAGTAATAACAAGCACAAACACTTTAAGCGTGTCAGACACTGAATTACATTTAATGGCTTGAAATCATTGTTTCTGGCCCTCTGCTCTGCTGGGGAACAGATTCATGAGACTACTTACAAGATTAAAGCTTGGATAAGCATTTCTGTAAGGGTGGATTGTTAGGGAATTAAACATAAACTTCTCTATATGCAAAAACATTATTTATTTGGTTACTTTTGTGTTTTCCAAAGTAACATAGGTTTCCCTGAAGATTTCAGAGAATAGCCATGAGTTTGTGAAATATTGGGTGAAACCTTATTAATTTTGGGCTACTCTTCCCAAGTAAAACTACATCATTTCCTGCACAGGAGAAATAGTAGGTGAAACAGCATTGAAGGTTTCATGTTGAAATGATTCTTTTGGAAGATAAAAGGTTACAGGTAAGACACCCTGAAGGTAGCCTCTCATTTTCTGCATAGAGAAGCATTGCTGAGAAGCATATGTAAAACAGTGTCATCCTACCAACTGCATAACAAACGTGTCCCACAGTTGTTTGTCTCTAGAGTGTGCTATCAAGAGGAATAGGCTGAATTATCCTTCACTAATTCTACAACTCTTTTTTTCTAAGTGTAACATTATATGCAAGTTTAATCTGAGAAATGTTTTTAAAATATTAGGAAAAGGAAAAAACCAAAGAAGAGTAATCTTTCTTTGAGGCTGGTAGTACTCCAGATTAGGATGTGTTTCAGTGATTGTGTCCCTGGATGCTAGGCATTCCTTGATATCTCTGTATTGTGGGAACAGATCACCTTATGTGGATTTGTGGTGAAATCGATAGAGAGTACATGAATGTAAGTCACATGGTTAAGTTTTTTATTTGTATTTATTAAATCAGAGGTTTTTACTAAAATTACGTGATCAGTACCTCACTGGAATTGAGTAATTTCTACTGAATCTACATGGGAAAACATTTTTATGATATCACATATTTTCAACTATAATAGCAGTTGTTGTATCTTTAAAGTTAATTTAGAATTTGTGACAATTTTAAATTCAGTGAAATTACAATGATCATGCAAATTGTTTCAGCCACCCATAAGACATCAGAAGATTCTATTACTAGTAAATCTTGTCAGAAATTTTCTGGAAAAATGCTTGATTGTTTTTTTAATTAAACAGGCTTATTGGCAAGCCTGAAACTGATTATAATGATTGATTTTGCTTATTGATTTTAAGACCCCATACACAAATTCAGAAAGCAATTACATTTTTTCCAGCTTTTGTGGTGTAGTTTTTATAATAAATGTATCTGATTTTATTAGTGTTTGTCTATGCTAATTATAGTAAAGGAAGAAGTGCTCTAACTTCATAGTCAATGTTTCAAAGCTGTCAAAACAAGATATTTTGAGTAAACTGAACTGATATTTTCTTTGAATTTTGGCTTACAAAAACTGTGATGCTTCAATGTTTCAGGAAAGGAACATTTTTAACTTTTCAGTCTGGATATCAGTTTCCAACCTAGTGCTACTGACGAATTATCAGAAGTGAAGAGAAGGACAGGTGCTTCACAGGCATCAGAAATCAATGCTGGAATAGTGCAGAAAGCACAAATTCTTTGTCTGGAAGACATGTGCATGAGGCAACCCAGGCCTGCCCTCTCCTTGCCCAATGGCCATGCCAGAGCAAAGATCTTGGGAGCTGGCTCTGGCCTTAGACAGTAGCTGCTCACATGGCAGCTGCTTGTCCCCTGTGTTCCTTTGCTCACACGTTTCGTTTTGCTGATATTTATGAAATGGATGTTTCGAGCCAAACCATTGACTGTCCTCAGTCTCTGCATTACTGCAAAGTCCTTATGGCTCATACCGTGATGCAGCTTTAGTTGCATGTCAGTAGCAAGTCCCTTCATTTCATCAACTTTGACCTTTTATCTGAATCCAATATCTAGTTCTGAGGCCTTTTCCTGATTTGAGATCTAAATATTTTATATCATTAAGGAAAGATAAATAAATCAACACTGCTGAAGTAAGTTAGACAATATTATCATAAACTATTTTATTTATTTTTCATTTTTCTATTAAAATCCATAATCTATTTCTTCTGTTAGAAGTCATATATATTTAAAGAAAAAAAGATAAATATCAACATCAGTGGTCTACTTAATACAATCCTCTCCGGTTCCCTTAAATAACTACTGAAAGAAATACTGAAGCATCACAGTATGTACACAAATAAGAAACTGATAATATACTAAGTGTGCTGCGACTTAGTGACTGAAAATAGGCCAGCATGCTATTCTCAAAGCTGGCATGCAGTATGTGTACATGAAGTACACTTTTCACTGGGGGTTTACAGCATCTAGTGCCTGTTTTTATCTTTGGTGTCTCCAAGGTATACAATAGCACAGCTGCAACTTTCTCAGGTATGGGGCAAACCCTCTGGCTCTACCTTCCAAGGTTCAAGTCAGTAAATATTTTAAATTGGCTATTATTAGTTTCTTAAATCTTGCTGGTCATGTGCTTCTTCACTATGGGACCTTAGAACAAATGTCAGAAATAATTAGCCGACATTTGGTGAAAATCCCCAAAGAAAGAAATGTTATTCTGTAAACCTCTCAGCAGGAATTTAAGAAATATTTCATTGTATTGCCCTTTTATTGCACACCACTGAGACTTTGACACTATTCTGCCTCAAACTGAGGTCCCTGGGTCTCTTTTTCCTTTTTTTTTCTTTTTTGTTTTTTTTTTCTTTTTCCTTTCCTTTCCTCTCCTCTCCTCTCTCTCCTCTCCTCTCCTCTCCTCTCCTCTCCTCTCCTCTCCTCTCCTCTCCTCTCCTCTCCTCTCCTCTCCTCTCCTCTCCTCTCCTCTCCTCTCCTCTCTTTTACTTTCCTTCATAGAAATTACATTTTATTGATATTTTCATTTATTTTGTTCTGAGAGTGGACCAGTCTCTCTTCCCACAAAAGTAATTGGCAAATGAGCATTGCTTTCAAGGAAAGACAGACTGAACTGGATCAACTGGTCAATTTTATAGTTTGTTTCCATTTTGTGTGAAACCCAATCTTTTGCCTCCAACATGAGGGCACCTAAACAAAAAGATCGTCTGTGGTTATTTCTTCAGTGACTGAAAGTGAGGAATGAAAATAGCAAAAAATCATGAAAATTCTATCACATGAAAGCTCATATCCCATGACTGTGCATTTCACCTCAATGCTGATCGTGACACTAATCCAAATTCCTTGACCAACAGAGGAGTCAAAAATCACAGAGCAGATGCAAGACCAAGGCTCAGATCTACCTGTAGGGAGTCAAACCTTGTACTGGGTCTGGCTGAGATGGAGTTAACTTTCCCCATAGCAGCCCTCGTAGTGCTGTGCTCTGCATTGGTAGCTCAAAAGGTGTTGATAACACACCAGTGTTTTGGCTACTGCTGAGCAGTGCTGGCACAACGTCAAGGCTGCCTCTCCAACATTTTTGCCCCCCCTCAACGGCAGCCTGGCGCTGGACAAGATCTTGGGAGGGGACATAACCAGGACAGCTGACCTAAACTAACCAAACAGATATTCCATACCATATGATGTCAGCTCAGATATAAAAGCAAAGCAAAGGGAGATGGAAGGGGGGGCATTTATTATTTGCATTTGTCTTCCAGAGCAACCACTATAAGTACTGAAGCCCTGCTTCTGGGGAGGTAGATGGACATCACCTGCTAATGGGAAGTAGAGAATAACATCTTTTGTTTTCCTTTATTTTGACACGTGACCTTTCCTTTTGCTTTATTAAACTGTCCTTACCTTGACCCATGAGCCTTTCATTACATTTTCTCTCCCCTGTCCAGGTGAGGAGGTAGAGTGATAGAGGGGCTTTGGTGGGCACCTGGTGTCCAGCCAGGGTCAACCCACCACAAACCTAAACATCTCATAATGGAGCCTAGGCAGAGCCTAGCCACTGCTCAACACTGTTCTGGAGAGAAGGTGTTTCATTGTTTGGGTTGATATTTTTCCACTGTATGGAAAGAATTAAAAGCGGCTTGGAGGAGAGATTAAAAATCCTCTAAGGTAAGTAGCCTGAACATCAAGCTTATTGTTTCGCACTCATCCAGCACTCATCCTTATTGCTTTGGTCTTTAGCTCAGCAACTGTTTAAGTGCCAAACCACTCTGCTTGATGCTGGGCAAGCCTGGGAACCCAGAGCTGCAGCAAAAATAAAGATATGTAAGAATGACTCTCTAGGCTGGTAATTCAGCATGATTTTGAATGGTGAAAGCTATTGGTCTGAGGCTTGTTTTGGTAAGGAAACAACAGTGAATGAGCAAATATGTTACTATGTAAAAGGGAGACTTCTCTGGCGGTTTTATAAATCATTCTTTGATGTCCTCAGTTTTTTTAACAAGTAGCTGACATGAAACATTTTATTCTGAAATTTACTTTGAATTTACTTCACTATTTCTTAATTTGGGAAGTAAAAAAAATGTTTAGATCATGTCGTATTCTTTTTTATATTATTGATATTTGCTTTTGATCCAGTTCCCAAATCCCCATGTTATTTATGCAGCCCTACCTCATTCTTCATAAACTTAAACATATGAGGTTTAACATATGCCTTGTGCTTATCAGGCCTTTGCACGGAAATAAATTTCACTGACAGTCAAAGTAAAAATCTAAGTTATGCAAAGGTCCACTCTTGGTCAGCACACAGAGATAAAGAAGAAAGGTATAAAAGCCATCAAAAATTAATAATATTAACAATGACATTGAAAATCATTCTTGAAGATAGTAATCTGGTTCCAGAGGAAAAAGAAAATGTCTGTGACGTTATAAGCTTTAAATTATTAATATAGCTCAAATGTTAATGTTTTTCTTAAACATGTGAAACTGTAGCTATTGTGGAGATACAGATATATGGATATATAAACCAAATGTATAAGTCTTTAGACACTTTGGATAGCTCCAAAATCTGACTTGTTTTTGATATTCAAACATGCCATCTTCACCTTTAAAATCATAACATCCCTTGGAAACATGTGATTCTACAATGAGCTGCAAATATTTGCTGTAGAGACATGAGTTATAAAAAAACCATCATGAATAGGGAAGCCAATACCCTCATTCCCAGATCTGGTTCAGGCATTAATGTTCAGTCAAAAGCAAACCCTTTAATACCTGGTTATGTGCTCAAGTTAGGATGATATTTATGATTTATTTTTTGCCAAGGATGCATTTGTCTCCTTCTCTCTGACATATTTAATATTTTCCATAGCTGTGGCTACAGAAATTCTCTACTGGGTTATTATTCATTTGTTTATACATCAGACAATGACTATCTTAAGTAATCATTAATAGTTAGCCATGATGACAAACAACGCTGACCATTCAGTATCTGCAGATGCATGTAAAGCAGCGAGTGCACTGTGGAAATGCAAAAGGGAACTTCGAATGGGCTAATACCAAGGTCTGCATTGCCTGAGAAGAGATAAAAATTTTACCTTTGCATTTACTTTGACCTCTCTCAGAAAGCTGCAGAGACCAACATTTACAATAATGGGGGGAAAATATCTGCAGCAAATCTCTGCTAGCTTTATGATATGCATGTTTTGCCACTGAAATCCAAATGATACACTTACCTCTTTCAGGTTGCTATTTTTACTTTATTCTCTCTTTTCTTTTCTTTAGATTAGTGTCTTCTTCCTGTGTCTGCAATTGCAAGCTTAGGGTTGTTATCAAAATTCAGAAATTCCCCAGGAAAATATAAAGAAGACTCATCGGAGGGTGTGTGTAGGGGTTCAAATGACACTTTTTATTTTCTAGTCTCCAGTGAATAATGGAGAGTACAGGTCAACTGTGAGAAGATAAGGCTGGTCATGTTCTCCTGGGTCACTGTGGTCAGATATCGTCAAAATGGGAACCGTGTCTAATGTGGAAATTCAGTGTAGGTTATGTGGCAATATCAGTTGTGTCAGTAGTGCACTAAACAGAAAAGATTGCTGCTCGTTTGAGAGCTGTCACTACTTCTTGCAGGGAGGCTCCTGCCCTGCACTTGCCCATGGTGCAGGGCTGGGTTATTTCTCTCTTCTGCTTCACTCTGTGGTTTTCAGCCTAGGGAAGAACTCAGATCCTGACAAAAATACAAACCCTACCAGTTGGACTCAACTCATTTTTTGACTTTTTTTTTTTTTTTTTTTTTTTTTTTTGCTGCGGGGGCATGGTGGTGGTGTTAATACATAGCACTCACCCATCCCAATTTTCATGCTGTGTATGTCAGCATTGTATAGTTTATGTATGTACTGTTATGTGAATACCTTCTGATGTGCAAGATTCTTCCTTCTTCCAAACAGAGTAAAAAAGGAAAAATCACCCCCCACCCTCCATGTCACAGATCTGAACTGAATTACTATGAAGATTGACTGATGTGAAAATCTCATTCAAATTCTTTGTTTTGATCCTTCTGGTCTGTGTAAGTGTGTGGAAATTTTCCTTCCAGATGATGAGGCAAGAGCCTTAACTTTCAATCTGTCCCATATACAAACACTCCTAAATGATTTGCCAGTACCTGTTCAAGTTTTATGCATATCTGATGCTATTTATCTGTTAGTGATTGTGAACATGATTACTGGAAAATGTTCTGCTTCAGCCACACATGGTATAATACAATTACTTTGCCACTTCTACTGTACTCACTAACCTACTTTAAGAATTTACAGAATAAATGGAATAAGATACATTCTTCATATTGTCTGAACTTCCAAGACTTTTATTTTTGCAGGAAGAAAATGTAAACTATTGAAGGAAAAAAAACAAATAAACATTCCTATTTTTTCTATTTACATAAAAAAGATAAAATTAAGTGCCAAAAGTTTGAATATTTAAGCAAATATTGTGATTTAAAGCAAAAATAAAAATAAAATCTTATTTTTAAACAGTTTGGGGAAAAAAAGCCAAATATTGAAGGAAATAGAAAATACAGGATATCTGAATTTAAGGTATTTTTTCTCTAAGAATGAATAGCCTACAGAATGATAACCTAAGTGTTAGTCTCTTTCTTGTGAAATTTAAAATGATAGATATCATGGGAAAAGGTTAAAAAAAAAAGAAAGGTATATAAAATGGGAACAGGGGCAACCTGAAAGTACTCTGGTTTTCCACAATGTAGTTATAAAAATGTTCAAGTAACCAACCTGGCAAGAAGAACAGTTACTTGTGATGCTGGGGATCATGCTAAGTTAGCAAAGCCATATCTGAAATTCTGTGAAGAATTTGGTCATGACAGACTCGGCATACCTTCCCTCTTGTAATTCTTCATGAGGAGTAGTCCCAGGTTTCTCTGGTATTTCTTGTAGAAGGCCATCTGACAGCTGTAGTTTTTATGTCTTGTGCCTATAAAGCAGGAGATTATGGTGGGAAACTTAATAAAATGACGGCGGAGAAATGAAGCAAGTTGAAAGGCTTTCACTGGCTCATCCTCTCAATCAGACAGTGGAAAATTAGAAGGGAGGAAAATCCCACCGGTTTAAAGATGTTATGAAATGTTCCTAAAGATGTTCTAAGTAAGGAATCTAACATCTGTAATGAAGGTGGACATTTACAAAATGCGTACTTGTGTGTAAAAAAGCAAGACTCAGTAATATGTCTCAGCTATTTTCCTGGCATTTTGGATCCTGGAGTACCCGTGAGGAGGATCCCATGAGATGCATTCTTTCCTTGATCCCCAGTCTCAGCTCTACTGTACATGTTTCATAATACATGTCCACTTTTTCTAACAGGAAATTTTTGAGGGTTTTATCCATTTCCCTGACTTTTCCAGATGGTCATAAGTTCTGTGTATTTCCACTTAGGCTGCCAGAGAAATCCTGGCTTTTTTTCCCCACACACATGCAGCTCAGATCTACAGTAAGCGAGAATGATAGTTGCATATCCAACCTACCCTGCATGCCCTATGAATTTGCAGGGAAGCTGCTGATGATTTGTACATTAGGCTTACTTTTTCCTGCACAGATTAATTATATAACACATTGCTTTATATCCAACATGTTCTGGATACAGCTGACCTTCTGCAAATGTTTTACACAAAATGGTTTATGTGTGTGTGAAGTAAATCCAAGGTACCTGGCACATATCAGATGGACTGCAGCTCTGCTCAGCATGGACATACAAAGTACAATATGTCATAGTGTATCTACATCCATCAGAAACACCTTTTCACTTCTTTCAGAAAGGTTGTTTTTCACTGGTCCCACGGACGCCTGCTTTCACAGTATGCCATGAGGGTTGTGTGAAGGTATAGTCAGGACGAGATTGATCAAAAAATTTAGAGACAACATTTCACATGTATCCTTCTGAGAGGTATTGCAGTAATTTTTAACTTTTCTTAGCAGCCAGCCGCAATCTGGAGCAAATCTTAGTTATGAAGAAAAATCAGAAATGTTCCAATTAGGATCTGAGCTGAGGAGGAAGAGCTGAATGGGGGTGGGGGTGGGGTTGTGTGCGTGTGTGTGTGGGGGTGTGTGTGTGCGCGTGTGCATCCCTGCACAGTGGAATGATGGTGCGAAGGTCCCTGCAGAAAGCAGGGAATGGAGTCAGATCTCATGAGGCACTTACAACTGTACTTCTATTTAAAATGCGGTCTCATGGAGTGCTTCTCTTACTCAAGCTTCCTTTAGTGTCACTTCTTGGTTGAGTAACTCCAGTCATCAGTGTGGTGCTCAGACTAGGAATTTCAAAACAGCCTAAAGGAATTAGAGGCCTTTGAACTAAGCTAGCTCCCTTAGGCTCCACTGAAAACCTCAGGCTTAATCTTTTGTTTTACTTCTTTCTTTAATCATGTCTATAATTTCCCCCCCTCACTTGCGGGCATCAGAGGGATTCCCTTCCTCTAGTCCAGAAAATTGATAAAATTTAGTCACTGGTGAAATAAAAATTGTTCTTAAAGTCACCTCTTGGGAGCCCCTACTCATTCAGAGCACTGTATGCACTTAAGTGACAGCTGTCATCTACTGCCATTTGCATTGGAGAAATACTGATATTACATGCAAACACTTGAATGTGAAAGCTTATCAGGTACTTAGCTTGGCATCCTTTTTTTGCTCTGCCAGAGCTGATGTGTGCTGTTTATGTCTAACAACTATATTATTATGGTTATTGAGCAAAACAGCTGTAGAAATGAATGTTCATTTATTTCCCATTGGTTTTCTAGAGATCAGGTGATGCTAAATTACAATGTCTGTAGCTTCGATCTTAGTGCAAAATGTAGCATAATTTTAAACCTATAATTTTATTTTTTTATCTGAATATTGCCTTTATAGAAAAACAGTTCAAAGATGGAAACTGATACAGAGTATGATACTGTTCACTGGCAAAGTAAAGAGTCACCTTATGCTCGTAAGTTAAATTATATTTTCAAGGACAAGACTAAATATGTTAGACTGAGCATCTGGTTTTACAGGCATTTGCTGCAGAAACCAGGAGACTGGAGGAGGGATTCACAAATCATGCTCTGAAACATTTTTAAGTGTTTTATGGAGACACAAACAGAGGCCCTTTATAGTTTCCTCCAGTTTGCAGTCACCATCAGAACCAGTTCAGTTTGTCTCCTGGTGGCTTAAGGCAGTTCAGCTGGCAGTTTTCTTTATAGTGGGTTCAAAAAGGATTATCATGCATTAACCTCCCCAATGCATGCTTCCAGGAACCGGCAGACACTGTGGGACCAGCGAGATCTGGTCTCTTCATTTACCTGACTTCGCTGAACCCTCTGGCTTCCTTCTACTGGCATCCAATCCAACACTGCCATATTTGTGTCACTTTGAGCCTCTAGGTACCAGACGAATATTAATTAATAATGCATATTTCCTGAGTGGAGGGATTGAGAAAGCCTGGTTTCCTCTGTCTTTATGTCTTATGGCTGGATTCCTTGGTGCTAGAGGAAGAATAAGGTATGTGTGAGCAGTGCTGCACTGGAGGTGGGACCTCCAAAGGAGATCTCAGAAGGGTGGATTCTCTAGTGACCAGTGATGGGTAAAAACTCACTCTGCAGGGGGAGGACCACTAAAAACTCCTTTTTCCCTTTGCTTGACATTTGTCTTTATGAAATCTGGAGAAATGAGAGCTCTGCTTTTGTTATAAATTGACCAATAGGTACAAAGTTATTAATTGGCAGTGGGAAAATTGATAAATCGACACATACAAACACATACACATGGCAGCATGCTGAAAGCTTCATTTCAAAGAGAAAAGACAGTAAAAAAAGTTATTAGAATGAAAATTTTGTTTGTGGGTGGGGAAAAGAATTTTTTATTGACTCTTCCTGCCCCTCCATCTCTCACCCCCTCATCATCTCCTGCAACTACTTTGTGATTTCTAAAGGTCAGGCTAAATCTCAACATATGCTTTTAATTCGAGGTCTCAAAGCAGCATTTCCCAAACTAGGAAATCTGGAAGCAAGCCTGGAAGTGCAAATAGAAGTGGAGTCGTGAATGGAAAAGTTTGGCAACCGTGGTATAAAACTTACTCATTCCACCCAACCAGATTTTCAGCAAGATGTTGTATGTGTTTGGTTTACAACTGAATTTAGTATTTCCTTGCATAGATGGTCTTCAGAGAAAGGCAGCTGGTAGAGCTAGGATGCCTTTTACGCTCTTCAGGTTGCAGCCGTCATATTAAAACTCAATTTTTTAAAGCAATATTTAGTTTTCCCTGTGCAGCAGATCTTTTAACCTAATCTCTGTGGAAATTCTGCTATAAGAAGAAACATACCACTACTGTCTTCCCCCTTCTCCCCTGTGAGTCCTAGCTCTTTCACAAAATGGCCTCATGTATAAAGACAAGTGCAAGGCTGTCTCTGTGTGATCCGACTAAAGGATGAAGCCCTGCTGCTGGTGATGTTGAAATTATCTCATAATTATTGGCTGAAATCCTGCCCTTGCAGGCAATGGCAAAAATTCCCTGGCAGACTGTGTGGGAGGCAGGGTTTCCCCTCTTGTCATAGGCTGCAGAGGGTGAATTTCTCAGTGTGAGGATATTTGTCATTAACATTGGTGCAGTTGTATTGCGTGTGGTTCTAAGAAATTCTCCATCACCATACTTCAGTTTAATGGATAAAATTAGCTCCCTGTTTGTAACTCCGTCTTCTCATCAGTGGTTGTATGATTTTCTGTGGGCATCAAAGCAAAAGAGCTTGGCAGGGATTTGTGTGAGGAAAACAAAGGACAGAAAAAGAGAACGACCTGTGGACTGATCCAGGGAGTGTTGCATGTGTAAACTTTCCTTTTTAAATGTTTTCTTTACTTATTTGCCTTGCTTTTTTTTATTTTATTTTTTTTTTTTAATGTTTACTCCCATTTACCTTCATTGGAAACTGTCCTCACAGAAAAGAAAAAAAAGAGCAACAACAACAAAAAGATACCTGTTATATTTAAGCAGATTAGAAGTAAATGACTGATATGCTCAAGTGATTTTGAGACCTTTATCATAACACTGTCTACTGTTGTGACATTTAAGTCTTGAATGGTTCTGTTTTCAGTCACGCATCCAACTTGCAACATTTTTATACTGCTGCTGTGCACACAGATCCTGTGGATAATTATTATAATTGCCTCACATTCGAGAATGCTCTTTGGGGACTTGAACCCAAGTCTCTTGCTCCTGCTCTATTACAGGGGAAGTAGAAGGAGCAACTCCCCTGGTTCACAATAGCATTGACAAGGAGTAGTTAACCTGAACCCTCAATTATGTGTAGAAAATCTGCACATCCTGCCCAATTAAGATTTCTTTTTCCCAAGGAGCAGGTTCTAAATTTTTAAATAGTTTGATTGGAATTCTAAAAACAGCAAGAGAGAAGATTAATCGTGTTAATAATTAGAAAGCTGAATGCTAACATTTTTCCCCCATAGGAGCTGCCTCAATGTTATTACTCTCACAGCTAACAGCAGTTATAGCCTGTGTGTAAAGAACATGACATACATGTAAATTGACCAACAGTTTGTTAGAAATAATTGAAAAATTAATTCTAAGTTTAAAGTGAAGAGTTTAATTGTGTCTGCCTCTTGATTTGCACTACAATAAGGAAGGATACAGGGGCAAGATAAATCAATTGGTCCCATGACTAACATGGTCAGCCTATTGCTTCTAATTAGGCCACATCTTCTTGCAAGCCAATACAGGGAATTATGTGCAGCAGCTCTGGCAACAAGGATGCATGAGTTGCTGTTCAAACACTCCTTTTGCATTCTCTACTTTCTGGATAAGTCTGTCTATCATTGCTCAGTGCAAGGAGAGTAACGCAGAGCATGAGGCAAAACCTCTTTTTGATGTCTTCCTCCAGTAAGGCGGTTCACAAATAAACTTCATTTGTTAGGATCACTTTTTCTCTTCCCCATGATCTTTAGCATAGGTCTTTCAGAGGCCTTCTACACAACAACTGCCACCTAAAGATCTGTTTAAAAGTATAATTTTTAGATCTACAATAATAGGGATGCTGTAACTTGCTATACCCTTGGCAGGGTAGCAAGAGAGCAGAGTATGGGATGACTGCAAGACTGCTTGTCAGATGGTGGCTTCATGACCATTTTATTGAGAGCAGAAATTTGAACCAGGGTCTTCCTCTTCACTCGTGAGCATGCTGATCACTATTAAGAATTTATTCTTCTTTTTCTTTCTCTCCACTTTAAGTATTTAATTAATTACACAAGGAGAGAACACTGCCAACACAAATGGCTGGCAGAGATAATATACTAGTCTGCATTTGCTGCCACCATATGCAATGAATGAGACAGGAGTTCAGGGATCATTTCTAAAGTGAAGATATAAAAAAATACTGTACCATAATGCAGAAGGGAGATTATAACGATTGAATACTAACAATAACTTGTTATTTCTTTTCATTTCTGTGCTTTACTTGACAACTTCAACATTTAAATATACATCACCAAGCATGTGTGTTTATATGTGTACATTCATTTTTTTACTTTCCTGCATTTATTAAAAAGTTTATTCAAAGCTAGCTCTGGAAAAAGAATTCTTTTCCTGACTACAAAAGACTTTTATAAAACCAAAAAACATCTACCAGATTTGTCCCTCATTTAAAAGCCATTGTGGTTCACTATTCAGGTCCAACAGCATACACTAGGTAAATACATGTATTTCTCCCCTGAAAGTACAACTATTTGAAGCAAAGGATTCTGAACTGAGATTAATAATTTTATTCCCCATTTTTTGACCAATTTACACTAACATAACTATAAATTCTACAATGAAAAGTCATAAAAATAGAATTTTTAAAATATTTTCTGACAAATTTTTAACTTTTGTCCTATATTATGAATGAAGAAATTAATTACAATAGATCCTTTAATTTTTTTTTTCCCCAGAAACTGGACTTTTCAAAAAAGGGAAGAGATTGTTTCTTTTCAAAATTTCCCAACTACTTACTAAACATTAAAACAATTAAAAATTGTGCAATATCCTAACCATCATCAATATAATCTGTTTCTACCATCAGTGGAGTTTGAATTTTGAAAGATTAGTATTGCAGCAAAATATTTGTGATGAGCAGTAAGATACAGTGAAAGGAAAACCCAAAGAAACCTGAGGTACTACTCTTCAGTCTTGAAGCCTTAGTCCTTCTTGCACCTAAAAAAGGGATTTTTTTTTAATGTAAATTGCTGTCTGAGATAATATGCAGATAAAATTCACTGATAAGACTGAAGGAGGGAGTTTAAATGTTATTAAAGCCCTGTTTACCTGTATCTCTTTTTCTGGTCTATATATCTCTTCCAGAATGGAGAAATGTAATGAGTGATACATTAAGTTTCAGAGAATCTTGCATAATGTGGTCCCAAAGTTTCCTATTTTTCTTAGCTTTCCCCATACATTAGATGTAGCTTCTGTAGGTACAAGCAAACATGAGCTCAGCATTAGATATTCTTTCTTGCATAGAAGAGTTCTTTAGGCAAACTTTTTTTTCAGTAAAACCAGCACAATGACTGACTTGATGATGTTAATTATTTTTTTTAATTTCAACATAAAAAATAGGAGCAAAAAGTCTCCATAGCCTGAAGATATTTCTGTCCACTGAATATCAAGACTCTTTTTATTGAAAATAATTTCTATATGAATGCTTCTTGAGAAAAAATTGTCCAGAATATTTTAAAAAGAGTAACTGTTACATTTATAAATATAGCTTATCTACAAGATCCTTCAGCAGTCCAGGAGGTGCTGTTGTGATGGGCAAAACTGAGAAGTTACATGACCAATCAGTCATGGTGGTCATGACAGGACAGTAAGCCTTACATCAGCATTTATTTCTTATACAGAAGTCTTGAATATCTGGCAGTTGCCATACTGTATTTTAAAAATGTAACAAAAATGATAATTAAGAATTACCATCATCAAATATAATTGTACATGATCATCTCTATCAAAGCACTGCAAGTTAATGTCTCATATTAACAGTTAATCACATACTTTAAATGGGTCCATGATGCATTTTTATGAACTCTTTAATGTGCATTGGTGAAGAATGCAAATTGTGGAAGGGGAAGGAACTTAAGCAAAACCATTTTTTATGTTAATTTTGACAAAGGAAACTGAGAAGCTGAAGGTGGTCAGGGCATTTAAACAGACATTAAACATTTACTAGAGTACAGAGTTCTTTTCTAGATTGGATGCTGCACATTACAAAGAAGAGTGCTTCAAAAGCTGTCAGAACAGCAAGGTGGGAAATTCAAAACTTATGTGGAAATAGCTTCAGGGTAGCAATGCATGAGTCACTTCATGAAAGAACATGAAGTTATTTCTCGCATAGACTTTTGTAACTTCAATAGGTGATTATTATACTGCATGACTTTTTACAGTCTTTGTAACCAAGGTTCAAAGATTGAAAGGAGAACAAGGCAATTTACTTCAGCACTATAGAAGTGGTAATTTAACAACTGACTTCATTGTTTGTCTTTAATCAGAAACCCCAGTTTGTGTGTGTGTGCGTATACATACGTGTGTGTGTATATATAATACCTCCTTTTTAATACAAGAACTCAAAAATTTTGAAATAAATTTTTTAGAGCAAGATATCAAATATTTTGAGTCCTTTTTAAAGTGGATTAGACATTACAATTAACCTAGGTGGAAGTACTGGAGGAGGACAGAGCTGTGTGGGCCTTTGGGCTGCAGGGAGGGATGGTGTCGAGGCCAGGGTTTGGGCAACAGTAGGCTCACCAACAGTAGCTGTGATCTGGAGATATCAATGGACCATCTAGTCAGTGGGCTGAGGGAGGAGGAAAGCAGATCCTGTCACAGCAGAGAGGATGACTGGGAGGTCGATAGTTTACTTGCACAGACTCTGTAGGAGCAAGAATCCCAGCCCCATGTTGTCCAGAAAGAAGGACAGCCAGTAGGTATGCTCAGGTGGAGGGAGGACAGGGACTCCAGCCACAGTCTGAGCTGGAAGATGGTGACTTCTGGCACAAAAAAAAGTGTTTCCCTCTAGAGGTATTTGGTTGGAAAAATGGGGTCTGGAAGCAGGAGAGGAGGAATGGGCACTGCTGGGGAGGCACCTAGTCTGATCATGCCTGACCATGGTGATGGAGACAGTGACTCAGAGAAGAAGGGTAATGGTGGTTTTTCTGTAACGGACAATGAAAGCCATCCGCCAACCAGATTTGCTGTCTTGGGAGACTTGCTGCTCATCTGGGGCCCAAATCTGGAAAACTGTGGAGACTTTGCCAAGGTTCATCCAGGACTCAGGCTACAACTGATTGCTGCTTGTCCATGTGGGTATCAGTGATATCGCCAATGGAGACCTTGAGTAGATCAAGGGTCACTACATAGTCGTTGGGGTTAGAATGAAGGGCAAAGAGAAACTGTTGGTGTTCCCCTCAAACCTGCTGGTCAAGGGGAAGCGGTCAGAGAGGAGCTGTGGATCCACACCTGGCCGTATGGCTGGTGTTGCTGGCAGGGATCTGTCTTCTATGGCCATGGGAACTTCCTAATGACTAGAAAAGAGCCAACGTTACAACTATTTTCAAAAGAGGCAAGATGAAGCATCCAGGGAACAGCAGGCCAGTCAGCCTCACATCCCTCCTGGGAAGGCTATGGAAAGAGTCCTTCTGAAAGCCATTTCCAAACACATGAAGGACAAGAATGTGACAGGGGGAAACCAGTACAAATTTACGAGGACAAATCATGCCTGACCTACCTGATTGATTTCTATGATGAAATGACTGGCTCGGTGACTGAGAGGGAGTGTCTTTAACTTTAGCAAGGCTTCTGACAGGATGTCCCATGGCACCTTTGTAGCCAAACTGGGAGATATGGACTAGGTTTTGGACTGTAAGGTGAGTGAAAGACTGGCTGTACTGCAGTGTTCAAAGTGTTGGTCAATGGTTCAAAGTATGACTGGTAGACAGGTATGAGAGGCATTTCTCAGGAGTCAATACTGAGGCAGTATAGTGTTTCATATCTTCATTAATGGGCTAGATGATGGAATGGGATGCTCCTTCTTCAGCTTCACAGAACTGCTACTCAGGGGGACCCTGACAAGCTGGAGCAGCCAGCTGCAGAAATCTTAAGAAGTTGAATGAAAATAAAAGCAAAGCCCATGGGGGCTGACTGACTAGGGAGCAGCTCTGCAGGGAGTCCTGAGGGATTGTGACTGAACACAAGATAATGGTATTGCATTGCAGAAACGAAGACTATCTACTGGGACATACTAATAAGCCATAAATAACCAGCAGGCCAAAAGAATAGATTATCACCCTCTACTCAGCTTTCATGAGGCTTCATTTGGAGCATTGTGCCCAGTTTTGGCACCTTCCCCAAGTATTAGAGCTACAATGACAAATTGGAGAAAGTCCGGCAGAGGTCCAAAGAGGTGGGCAGATAGCTGAAACACAGGACATACGAGGAAAGGCTGAAGGACCCAGGTTTGTTTAGCTTGGAGAAGAAAAACCTAAAGGGAATCTAACTTCTTTCTTTAATAACTTGGTTATAGAGAAGACTGACAGACTCTCCTCTCAGATGCACAGTGAAAGGATAGGAGGCAACATTCGTAATTTGTAGCAACAGAAATTCTGACTAGATGTAAGGAAAAAAATGTAACAAGAGTGGTTAAGCACCACAACAGGCTGCCCAGAGAGACTTGTGGGATCTGCAGCTTCAAAAGTTGACTGGAAAAAGCACTAGGCAACTTGATTTGACTTTGAGGCTACACCTGCTTTTAGCAGAGGGTTGCACTAAATGACCTCCGAAAGTCCCTTCTAGCAAGAACTATTCTATTATTCTATATTCAATTTATAGTAACGCACTCCTGGAAGTGGAGGATATTTTACATGCTTCTCCAGTCTAGGAATGAAACTCACAGCCACAAATAATTAGTACTCCAATTAGGATGAAAGAGCTTTCTGCATCTGAGTGTCTCTCAGACTTGTTGACTAGTAGATAGTGCTATGTGTATGAGAGAATCCTCTTATGCCTGAAAGCTTCCAATAATGCAAATGTTTACGATCCTGATACAGAGAAGCCATATGTAAGCAGATGATTCATGAGATTCAGGCTTCTGTTCTCTGTTTCAATCACGTCTGATTTATGAAAAGTAAACAGTGGATCCAAACCCATCCTAGTTGTCAGTGGTCCTTGTGAGGCAGTAAATATCATGAATTTCAAACTGTTTAAAAGTCTTTCAAAACTGCTCAGCATGCAACTGCTTTTATAGTTACATGAGCCTTTAAAATGCACATTTCCTGAAAGGCAAGCAAGCGGGAATAATTACTATTCATTTTTTTCCCCTCAGCTTAGAGAGTTAAATTGTACTCAACAGTTATTTCTCCCTA
Organism: Haliaeetus albicilla; assembly: GCF_947461875.1. NCBI lineage: Eukaryota > Metazoa > Chordata > Aves > Accipitriformes > Accipitridae > Haliaeetus > Haliaeetus albicilla. The sequence continues at coordinate 67,045,240 of NC_091484.1, read as the reverse complement.
GTGCATGATACAGCAGAAATCCTTCCAGAGCAAATGCGCTGCAATCACAGAGTTGGCTTGAACAGCAGAAGCACTAAAAGAAGTAATACAGATTAATGAATGGATGATGTAGATACACTTTGTCAGCACTGTTTGCTACAGGGATCTCCTTAAGCTCTGGAAATGAAGACTTCCTCTAGAAAGCTTGTTTGCTCAGCCTGTGGTAGGTACTGAGGATCTGTCCTTTTAAGGACCCTTTTTCTCCCCACTGCACTGATTTCAGAAACCTTGTGTTTTCTTTTTGAACATGAAAAGGCTGGACGTTGCAAATAATAAAACTCTAGTGTTAAAAGACTTCATCACTGTCAGCAAGAAGCTTGTGATGTTTTCTCAAGGATCAACCCACACATTCATCTGTCTTTAATAAAAGCAGATCTGCCTGGCCGTATCAGCTGTCTTTAATAAAAGCAGATCTGCCTGGCCATATCAGCTGATTTGCTGTGCTTGCCTTGGAGTAAGTATCATTTCTTGTTTTTTTTTTTCAGTGGGAGGGATTTCAAGATTTATGGATGTGCTGAGAAAACATGGGAGGAATCTGCCTGGAGGGCTGATGGGTCTCCATGGAGTGAAAAATGTACTCAATGAAGTGCATTCATACATACTGTCCTTGGTTTGCAGTGTTGCTTTCCAACGGTAAGCCTCACCCAGCCTCTTGAGAAACAACTTATTTAGTAGTTTTCTTCTCCATGTGATTTGTTAATTTATGGGAACAGGAATGTTGAGGCCTGTTGCAGAAACACGAGTCACCCTATTAATGAAAGTTGCTCTGAAATGGGAGGATTATGGGAAACAAGACCTTAAAGTTGTGAAACACATATATTTATATACGTAAACTTTCCAGAATTTAAGTAAGGTGTTATAAGAAGGTCCTACACCATTTTATAACAAATTCTTGAGAAATTTAAAAAGGAAACGACACTTTGCAAAAGTTCAAAATAAATAGGTACAAAGAACAAATTCTTTATAGAAGATGTCACCAATAATTTGATACAGTAAAAAAAGAAAAACCTAACTGGATGACAAAGAATAGTTCAGCATAATATAAGCGATTAGCTGGTTAACCACAAACACTGTATACTGGCCTAATCTCATTCCTGGAACTGAACTATGAAGTGATTGTATGTTCTGCTAGGAGAGAGCTTGAAATGACTTTTTTTTGGTCCCATTATGCCTTCATCTTGCCCTCTGGCCTCAATAATCTACTAATTAGTACAGTCATTTAAGACCTATATGACATATATTCAAATCTCTTCTGTCATGTAAAGTAGCAGAGATTTAACTTCTGAGCTCCCAACCTTCTGCGCTAGCTTAGAAAGTAGTCTAGCTTCATTTTTTCCTCTTAAATATCCTGTGTTTACATAAAATGTTAAGACTTTCACTAAAGGAAGAAAGAATAGCTACCAACACCATGAATACGACTAAAGATCTCATATTTTTCCCATATAAGGATTTTGTACCTGGCCTCCACCGCTTAAGCGTTCCAGACACCAGAGATGTGTATATAAAAAGAAATCATCACATCCTCATCACTCTTGATGACGGCACCTTTCTACTCCTAGAGTTTTTGGAGAGGCTGCACGTCAGATAACAATAGCTAAAATCATTCCTAAGTATGAAGCAACTCACTGGCATCAATAGCTGCATTAAACTCTAGATTTATTAGGGCTGAACCATCAGTTTCAAGTGAAATTTTTTAGAGGTTTTCTAGCCAAACTAGGAATTCTGATGTTTGCAGCACTGTAGATCACAACTAATACCTCTGAGGTTAGTAGCAGAAATGGCAGCTAGGGGGTTAGGTAGCTTGGGTTTCTAGAAGCATTGCTGGGAGATTTAGGACCAAACAATCCCAATGAACTGGGGATCAGGTTTAGGCACACAGCTGAATCAGGATTTAATCTACTCCTGACTATGTTACAATACCATTTACAATGTTTAATAGCACATAACACGGACTCTGTGTACACAGAGAATATGCTAATGGGCATATTTAGTTCTATATCTGTTAGCAAGGAAAAAAAATTGGATTTTGACATTAATTACAACCCCTTTCCCACCTAGATTAGCCTTCTTTAATCTTCATTCCTTCTATTATTCTTTCCTTTCTAAGTGTATAGGTGGATGCCTACCTGCAATTGTTGTCTTACCTAGTCTCCAACTGTAAAGCTCATGTCTAACACTTCATTTTGTAGCTTTCATTTATTGCCTTGCCAGTTGTGCTGTAATTAGACAGCACGCAGGATAAACTCTAAAGCTATAAACTCCCTCAGTATGTATTAGTAAGGGTACTGCACCTGTTCTGATATAGCACAGCCTTTTAAAATAGATGCATTATTGACCTTATTGACTTAAAGTAGTTAAGAAAACCTTGTAAAATAGAAGCTAGATCTTTATGGGAAAAGGGTTTGGCTAAGTGTTTGGTATCTGAAATTGATATTCAGTGTTGATGGAAGGGAAAGTAAGTCTTTCAAAGTCGTATGTAGGATATCTCCAGATGTCAGTGGCACAGTGACCCACCAGTATCATGTTCATAAAAGAGCAGGGAATCTACTTAAGAGTTTGGTAAACTGCAGAGGTTATGAACTGAAGGCTGCTTACACCAGCTGCATTAGAGAACCCTGGTTTTAACTCAAATTAAGGAGAAATTCACTTGTGCATATTCCTGTGGAACAAAACTTTGCATTTTGATCAGTGACAGTACAATGAGAAAGCACAGCTCAGATGTGTCTGAGAAACTGAATATAGCTAAATCTGTATGAGAGCCAGCAACAGCTGTAGGTCCTTCATGTAGCAGCATATAACGCTATGTCTATGCCTACATATCCAGCAGAGGACAGTTACAAAATCCCTTGAGAAAACAACAGGATGGATTTTTGCACACACCTCCAAATGGATTGGCATTTGTCAAGGAAAATACTGACCTGCAAGAAACATCCCACAGGGATCATAAGATGCAGGGAAACAGCTAGATGTTTAACATAGAAGAATTTGAGAATTGCTTGTTCATAAGTACCTGCAGTGCTTTGATTGCTGACTACTGTATGCTAATTCTCTCATACCATTCTTTTATTTTGATGATTCTTGTCCAGGCAGTGTTCATCTAATTTTGGAACGTGCACTGACACTGGTCCCTGATTGCTTATGGGTGTGCCCGTAGGTTGACAGCCTCCAGGATGGCAGCCCAGAGAACATACTCAGCAGGTTTAGTGTTATCTTTTTCTGAAGCCAATGGCCAATATGCTGCCAGCCAGAAATACAGACTTTTCTACTTCATTCTAGGCAGTGGGAAGATAGTCTTTTAGGCAGACATAGGAGAGAGGAAAAAATAAAAAAGTGCCAGCTACCAGCTCTCAAGTTCAACAGGAGGAAGTTTTCTGGGTTTACCCAAGTCAACCATCATCTAGTGCTATGCTTTCAAACAATGGCTTGTTGTACATTCTGATTATTTTATTCTCATCTGTTCAGAAAAAATGCACTGTCTAGTCCCTACTGAAGTGTAATTGCCTTGGAGCCCTGACACAAGGTAACATTAGCCCCAAGATCTGTCAGACTAGAAAGCCAAAGAATATTCCAATGGTGCTTTTAGTTGCCTCCATTGTGACCCTGTTGTCCCTAATACAATATTTCATTCCATAAAGTGCTGTGAAGATGCATACAAAAAATTAATCTCTGCCAAAAATATGAGTTTAAATAGACAAGACAGGCAAAGAGAGAAATAGTCTTCTAATACATTCTGATATTTCAGATCATCTAGTTTGAACTCTTTTATAACACCAGCCTATGAATATGCAACACATGCCTCATAAAGGGACATAAACCTTGAAGGCCTTATGAAAACACACTGCATGGGAAGGCAACCAGTCTCGATATGAAGTGATTGAGTTCCACTACTTCCCTCATGTTCGAGGGGGCGAAGGAAGAGAAGGGACCAGATCTGTTGAGAGTCAAAAAGCTGTTCAAATGGATCATCAATTTCCTAATGTGCAAGAGCATTCATTTCTTTCACTGTAAGGGGCAATATAGAGTCCAAGACAAATTCTTCAAACCCCTTTATGAATAAATCTTCAGAGCATAAGAAATCTGACCATTTCACAAAACGAGACCCAACACTCCATTACAGATGTGCAAAATTCAAAGATCATCCAATTTAAGAGGACGATGTTTGCCAATTCTCACAGACTTTGAATCAGCTTCTGGTCTTTGAAGTAGCCACTGAACATGCAGGGTTGAGGGAGGTAGCAGATATTTCAGAGGCCCACAGAGAATGGAAGGATTGCGATCAGTCTTTTCATGTCCACAACTCCTATCAAGCACCCTTGTACTTGAGTATACCAGTGCAAGTGCTGTAAAAACAGGTTTATTAGCAGACTACTATCCTTCCACATGTAGTAGATACTGTATACATGAAACCCTCTCTATTTTGCAATCTCAGGAGGTACAGAAAGAAATAATTTACTTTGGATAATTTTTCTCTGAAAGGAAATTTCCTTACAGAACATTTCACACGTTTCACATTTGCACACGATTTCTTTTTTCTTTTCAGGTTTTTTTTAGCAAACATGTTCCTCATCTTGTTGGTGAATGTTTAGGGAAGAAGTAAGATCCAACCAATCTGACATTTAAAAACAAATGTCTCAAGGTAAGCATAAGAACAGCTGTCAGTAAGAATTAGCAGGAGCCAGCACTTGAGATGAGGTTGGTATTTGACAGTGTTCACGAATACTACATTTCACACTGAAGATGTTACCTTTCAAACTTTAGGTTTCCCTTTTCTTTTTAAGCAATGTCTGGCCTTACTCACCCTTTTAATGTTATGAAGTGGTACAATATTTTATACATGACAAGCATGAGGGAAGAACCCTATTATCATTCTCCCGTGTACGTGTTGTAACATGAATTAATGTAAGGAGGGAAATATTCATCCATTTCATGAGGACGGCTGAAACATTTGCTGCCAAAATTCTTTGCCTGTCATTTATTACTGACATTGAGAACATTTTTTATGCACTTGTGAAAGAGCTTTCCAAAAAACATTGAAGTTTATGAATTGCTTGCAAATTTGCAGCTGATAAAGTTGAATTTTCAATACCTTGCAGAGCTTACGTTTCTCTGTGGTTTTGGAAGTAACTTTCTGTACATTTAAATTGCCTTACATGGCAATTTAGATTTGCCCATAATGTGTTACATGCTCAGTGTCGTTTTACTGGTGCTATTATTACAGTTAGCAGTTAGGTCAGTACATACTTATGTCTCCTGCAGAGCAGCTCAGCTCAGGAGGGGGAAACCCTTTGGAATTCAGCAAGGTTTCCAAATTCCTTTTGTAAGAAAAGTAAATATTCTGTGGATCTCTAATGCAGCCTACTGTTAAAGTACAGGGAAAATTTGTTAGACCACAGTATAATTACCATATTTGTGGTCATATTTAATTCTGCAGTGCACTAAACTCTTTTGACAAATTTTCTCTGACTCAAAGGGAAACTGAGGATCTTCTTAATTTTTTCAAGGTTGCTTAGTAGCTTGTAGAAGTGAGCTCATTTCAGAGCAGTTACTGGAATAAGCCTAGAATAATGAAAATACTGACTCTACAGTGTATTCAGTGTCTCATTAATCTATTTTGAAATTGTGTTAGGCAAATAAATAAATATTTTAGAAAACCTAAACAAAAACTTTGATTAACCTATAGTTTCAGTAAATCTCTTTATTTCTAGAGGGTTTTTAGACAGTTTTGACAGAAAAAAGCATGCGAAACATCAGTGCAGGATGAAGTGTTCAATATGTATTTGTCAGAGAGTAAATCAAAACAGAACATTGTACTTGAAGGAGAAGAACTTCAGGATAAAAATCAGGAACTTTCTGCAATAAAAAATTTCCAGCTGCAAAGGGAAGACTTATCAGTACTGGTTTTCCAAAGGAACATAACAAATGTGACAAAACTATCACGTGGAAATGTTTCTCAGGTTCATGATAGTGCTTCTTCTGGTCAAAGCTAAAGAAAGAGAGAGACATGCTGTGAACTAGTATAACCAAGACCATTCCCTAGCTCTGAAGAACACGTGCATGGCTTATTACCATCTAGTCAAATGCTCTTCTCTGAAAATAGGAAAGTGCCTACAAACTATCTGTTGGACACCAAACTGTGCCTGGGCACTGTCTGAGAGAGTGACATTTATCACAAACAAAAACTACGTGGTAAGTGTCATATTAATTGAACAGTAAAGATGATCATGGGTCTTTTGCTGTTATTGGATTAAAAGGGATTAGCTATATTCAGAATATATTCTATATTTTATTCACAAACACAATGTAAATGTTGTTTCCTGAGTATGTGCCTGGCTGTAGAAATACACTTTGTAGCTCTTATCAGTATGAGCGCAAAGCTATGAATCTCCAAGTCTTTCTTTCCCTTTCTTTTCCCAGTTTTTTCCTGTTTCCTAAGCACTACACTGGTTTACAGCTTTCCTGACTTGTTGATATGAAAGAGCTAGACAATTACTATAAAACCAGAACTATATCGATTTTTTGGGATGTGATGTAGATTTCTTACTCTTTCCCCAAAGTATCTGAGCCAGTACTGCTGTACCAGTCTGTGGCTTTTTCACACAGACCTCAAGGGAGCAAAGAAGCAGAGACAAAGGTATGCAAATCCCCAGGTACTTCCAAATATATCCATTCTTGTTAATGTATTGCTCTTTACAACTATTTGCTCCTTGCTTTCTTTATCCTGGTAAAGTTTCTGCCAGATAAAAATGTCTGTTGAAATTGGTTCTTTCTTACTTCTACAGTTTCTCACCTTTCAGTTTTTTCTTCTCACCGACAGCTGTGTGTAGCAACTCATACAGTTTTTTTCGCATGCTCCAAAATGTTTTTTGAGAATTTCAGTTGGAAAGGATGGGAAAGGTGGGTCTCAAAGGGTGCAAGGGGGTGCTACCTTAATGACAATACCAAAGTGAAGAGTGTGTGTTGGTATCATTTTAAATAAATTTTAATTTTCATGTGTTATTTAATAGAAAATCACATTCTGATCCAGCAGCAGTAAAACAAGAATCTGTTTTAGTAAAACCCAATATCTGCCAACTGGCTCAGTTCATCTTAGCCATTGAATGCGTACACCTGTCTTCCGCGTGACTAATGCACATCCTCAAAGTTCAGTTAAGGTTGAAATGCTTAGCTGAAATGAGATCTGGATTATTCTGCTGAATAAGCCTGTTATGGTAGGTCAGTCAACAGCAAATCTGTTTTACACAGATTAAAAAAAGCCCCAAACATTTTGTATTTAATTCTTTCAGTATTTATGGGCACATTTAGTGGGGTGTCGTGCTTAGCTGAGAAATAAGGATAAACTATAACTTCTTTGAACCTTAAAATACCTTCTGGAATTAAGGCCTAAATATCTAATTTTACATTTTCCAAGGACATTCTGCGTTTACTAGTTTCTGTGACTGTAATATCATGATATGAAAAATTAAGATGTTTTTGCTTCCTTCTCTGACCCAGCTCTGGCCAGTACTTTTCTGCTACCAACTAAGAGTTGTGTCAGCTGTGATGTGACAACAGTTTTGGGAGGGGACATTGGTGCCGATAGGATCACTAAAACCTCTGAGCTAAACTTCCAGGAACAGTAAGAGGAGTAGATAAGGAATGTAATAAGTTGGTCTCGTGTAAAAGCTGCTGTCTCTTGAAACTGTATTTTTACTCAAATAAATAAGAATATAAGTACATGTTGCACAGATAATGCTTCAAGGCTTATTTAAGGATAGCTAGTACTTTTAAGTACATTTAGGGCATAAAAGCAACCAGACTTTTAAAATACCAAATTCTGTGTAAAACGTGGAAAAAGGGGTGGAAGCGAAAGAGTCTCCAAGAATTAAAAGAGAAGAAAAGATTTATGAAATCTCTACTTCCCATTCTTTTTCTGACAGCTTGTCTTTTTTAAGGTCATATCCTCCCATAAGGTTGAAAGATAGGCAGAAATATTCTTACAAGAAATATTTTCTAAATAAACTATGCTATTTTTTCCCCATTGTTAGTGTTTTTCAAGGTGAAACTGATATGCTTATATATTTTCAATAGGAAAATGAAATGAACTGTAAACATGTGCTTTACTGAGTGCAGCATAAGCATAATTTCTACAGTAATTTCTGATAAGAATATACATCAGTGCATATTTGAGATCACTGTAACTTCAACTATTTAAGTAACCCTCTGGGAAAGGTCATGGTTTTCCAAAATACAAATCCAGAACTCCCTCTCATGTTCACAGCAACAGCAAATACTCCTCAATAGATGTTTCGGTTTCCCCTCCTCCCTCCCATCCCTTTAACGATTTACAAGCAACTAAATAGCCCCGTGGTTGTTACGGCAGGATTTATGTTCTTCCAGTTTACCACAGTTATATGGCTGGAAAAGAGAAAGTCAGCTTGTAGCATTGTACCTCCAGGTCGCCGAGACTCAAGCGCCTCTGCAGCGCCATGGCCCCATCCTGAGCGCTGCTGGTTGCTATGGAAGCAGCACAGTGCAGTGCTCAGAAGGACGGGGAGATGCTGGGGGGACTATTCATCACTTGATAGAGACTTACTGGTGCTCTCATGTAAACTTATACCATGTACAATTTCATTGGGACCGAGTGGTCGTATATCCTCTGCTCTGGAAACCACTGGGATTATGACTTTCGCTTCCTATGGGAGTGTGCGGGCAGAAGAGGTTTTGTACCTCTGGATCCATTTCCCTCTGAGCTACACTGTTCCGTACCGGTTTTTTTGTATGTAGTAGGACAATATTTCTCTGCATGCTCTGCCATGTTTCCCAGCGGGATGTAAGAGAAGGAAAAGGTGGGTGAGGCGGATGCCCCCCTGCTGAACCTTCCTGACAGTCCCCAAAATCATCCCTGCTTGGCAGGCTGGCAACCCGGGAGTCAGACCTGCCCACTGCCAGCCTTGGGAGCCTGCTTCAGCTCAGATGCTGCAGTCCTTCAGAGCAGGAGAGACCAAGCAGACGCTGATGCATTATCATAGTGACAAGGCACTTTTCAATCCATTACAGAATATATCTTGAAGGGGACCAAGTTTGCTGCATCCTAATCCTTTAGTAAGTATCCCAAACTCAGTTCTCTAAAAGAAGATTGGAGACAGATTAAGTGTGTTAAAGACTGTTCCTTAAAAACTTACACATGTAAAAGGGAGAAATTATTTTCTTAACATCGTAGGTAGAATTTAGTTCACCTATTTAGTCCTGGATAAAATGGCCAGATAGAGGTGTCTATTAGAAGTGTCTATATGTGAGGCAGGTATCTAAGCTATATTCATTGAAGATCTCACGCATATCCTCTTCCCAAAGCTATGAAGATCAAAAATAAAGCAGTATTCTGCTTTTGATTCTTGTATATAGAATTTTTTAATTAGTAATTTCAACAGGAATCATCTCATTGAATTACATCTATCTAAAAATTAGATATTTAGGTTAAGACTCTTTTTGGAGTTGCTGGGGAGAACTCTTTCTCAGCCAGAACCACAATATTTCTAGATTGTGATCCCACTTTCTTTAGATGTTTTTTCTGGATGGGATGGTTGATTTCTGAAGGATCCTGTCTCACATCCTTGATTACATACAGATGAAGAGTGAAGACTAGCATCAACAGGAGATGGTTCATTTTTTTATATAAATGAACCTGACCATAAGCCTGGATATTTCCTCCCAATAATTATCAAGACAGAAAAGGTTAGATGATCAGTGTTACCAATATTATGTATAAAAGCTACTCTGTTTAGGTTCTTCCACAGAGTTTACTAGATTATGCCATGGGAGGAAACCCAACACTGTGCTCATTATGATTAAGAAATAACATTATGCTGTAGTTGTATGTCTATATAATAATAGTTTGAAGGACTGAGAAACAAGTGACATTTTAGTTTGCAGGCAAGTGAAATCATTTGCATGAAATAAATAATTCATTTCTTTTTGCCTACTGCATGATGCCCCATCATTTAGTGTCAAAATAGTTGCTTCTGTGGAATGGAGGTGATTTACAGCTGACAAATTCCTCTTGGAGCACCCACCACATAATGAAATTTCATGGGGAGTCATTCACATACAAACCTGGCATAAAGCCAGAACAGTTGGAATTTCTGGTTCTTATTGAAATCTGGATTGGATTTTTTGGTAGCTTTTCTTTCTGGCTTTCAGAAGGGACTTCCAGCAGAAATGAAATCTGGAATTGCTTCAGCTCTCAGCATCTAGATGCTTCCCAAAATAAAAAGGGCATCTGTTTGTAGCATAACCCCTTACATTCTTTTTTATTATTATTGTAACACTTGCATGTAGACTTAGTCATGCACTGAATGTATTTTTTTGTGTTGTGACACAGCATGTGACTTTAAAAAAAAAACCCCACAAAAAGCTAGTTGGATGGAAACTGTGGAAGTTTGGCAAGTAGAGTACATTTTCCACATTTTCTCTTTTAGAAGATTATGGTTTCACGTAATCTCACACCCTTGAGCAGATGCTATCTGTTTTCCCTTCTACAGCTTTAAGCTGTAACCAACAGGAGACAAAAAGGAGGCAGAGGAAACTGTGAGAGACCACAAGGCTTTCTCAACATGCTTTTACACAAAAAAGCAGGAGAAGACCCATTTCTGCACTAGCTAAAATAGTAGAAATTATTATGAAAATGTGAAATTGCATTTTAATGAAAATTGCTGAACAGTTTCCACTTAGAAGAAAGGACTACCATATTTACTTGTTGCCTTCTCTATTGTATGCATTAGTCTTGCTGAGACATATATCTCTCTTTCATCATTGTAGAACGTCTATTATAATTGATGGTAATGACACTGTTATTTCTGTGGTACAAATCAGTTGTAGTGGATACATAAGTGAATTCATTTGCCTATGTGCGTGCTTGCCTACATCATACTCATAAATCTGTAACTATATATAAAAACATCTTATTTTTTTCATGGCTTCTTGTGTCTCTCTCTATATGTAATGGGTTGAGGATAAAAGCCTATGTCAAGGCTTTATTAGAAGACCAATGCTGTAAGAATTAAGAAAAACAGTCTTTAAACATTAGTTGAAGCATTTAATTTCAGAAGATGTGAAGAAAGGCACAAAGAAAACAAAAGGGTTAATTCACAGAAATATCAACAAAGGGAGATAGCAATTCTTCTATGAAAAAGCTTTCTAGGTAAGGAACTTGGTTAGGGGAGGTTTAATGATCAGTTCTCCCTCCTGACAAAGGCATAAGCATACATAACATTCAACTCTTAGAAAAAATGTCCACATTATTAAGAGAGAGGATAATCAAGGACAGTATAAAGCATTGGTCTGAGTATTTCCATCTGATGCTGTTTGGTTTGTGTGAGCAATTAAATATTCAGTCACCACTCCCCCAGGTTTCTCTTTCTAATGCAAAAGCCTATGCATAAGCCAGCAATGCAGTAAACACCTTGTTTTCTCCACTGGAAAGAATATTGCAAGTGTGAAAGCTCCAATGGAAAGAAGAGAGGGACCCCCATCAAAAAGTGACTGGTGATCTGATAATTCAGATATTCATTTGAGAAGAAAGATCACACAGCTCAAATCTCCTGGTTGCAGCAGTAAGAGGCCATCTACAGCCATGTTCCCCTTCTCCGGTGATTGTCCTAAGCATTCTGGTGAGTTATTTACTCTCCGGCTTAATTAAAATTTAAATATTTTATACAGAGTTGAACAGCTCCCACAGGAAGGACAACAGTTTTCTTATTGTGGTGAAGGCGGTGTGAGTCTACATTATTTTAGCCAGAGATACAGGTGAATCTGAGTCTTCCAGTGCCAGAATGTTTGCCTGCTTGAAATAAACAGGATGATGAACACCTGTCTGGATATTTTCTCCAAGTGGTGCTGGCTCTAAATGATTTACCAGTAAAGGCAACAGAATTCAAAAATACTTCACAAATAATCAAAATAAAATTTTTCATTAAGTATACTTTTATTGAAACATTTAAATAATTTTACCAATAAATGAAATAACTATGTTATGAAAAATTATTGTAGGAGTGGTTATCATCAGCACAATATATTCTCCATGACTTCAGTTTGTTCTTTGAGGAGAAATGCAGACTTACCTACTAATATTATGATTGTGAACCACTGAACTGAGTGAGGCCTGTAGTGCGTGATTTATACAAACAGTGATCCTGAAAGCCTCACTGTTATTTTCCACAATGCTTTAGATTTTTTTTTGCTTTTGACAACACCACTAAAGTTTGTTTCTTTTCCCATAGACCTCATCTATTTTTTGATTTATCTCAAACTTCTTCTAATTGAAACTCACTTAGCTGAAATAAGTCTTGTGAGCTTAAGAAACTCAGTGAAACAAGTTATCTACAGATCAACAGATAATGTATTTTCTTCTATTCAAAGGTAACCCATGTTTGAGTAGTCTGTTGGTTCACTTGGCTTATCTCTTAAAATCTGCTGCCAGACCTCGCAGTAAGAATGCATATGTGCATTCATCATTGTATCATTTTTTCACATAAAAAGAGCTGAGAAATAATAATTTTTTTTCCAGTGATATTAGCATCTCATGGCTCTGAGGGACTATTGGTTTGAAATGTGACCTTTTTAAAAGTCAGAAAAAAACAGGAAAGAGAAATGTAACAGCATGTCAACAGCATTTTTCATCATGCAAATCAGCAGAAGTTATCTGAAATACTATTTCATCCTGCATATTTTATCTTAGATTCTCCATCATTTTCTCCATGATTTTTGTTATTTAATCTTGTTTTGAAAAATATTTAAATATTGCTATCATATTCTTATTCTGATATTTCTAGGTGTGTTATTTCATTGGGTTTTGACTACCACAGTTGTAAGATTACTGTGTTTTCTGCTTTTCTTCTCATAGTACTTTTTAAATTACTCTTATTATACCAGGTATGTAGGACCTATTAGTTGGCACTGTTCGGCATGTGTTTTCATTTGTCATACCATCTGTGTTAATGGCAAAAACTTCAAAATTTCTGCATTGCAAATGTGAACAATCATCAGTTTTCCACTAGGTGTTCATTTAACCTTTAATTTTCTCTATTTTTTTCTTTCTCTACCTCAATAAAATATTTTTATTAGGTTATAAGGGTAATATTTTTGTTCTTCACACTTGTCATTAATTTTTAATATTTTATTGTATATTTTCTTTTAAAGAGGGATCTCAGTGAAGTGTCTCCACAAGTATTGTTTAGTTCTATAGAGATGATTTTATAAAATGCTCTTTAATGTTCTATGATACAATACCAAAATGTCAAAATCCAGTTAAGTCTTGATTAAAACTTTAGCTTACTGTGTGTTCCAAAGGATGTATAACTTCTGTAATATAAAAAAAAAAATAAATCTGAAATAAACTATACTTTGTTTTGGCTACATTGAGGTCTGTTTTCATTATCTGTTTCATTTCATGAGTACACAGTCATTACACTTTATTCAAAGATTTAATCTTTCTCTTTATTTTTTGATGAAAGAACTTTTTCATGAGCTGCTACACTAACATAAATTGATACATCCTAGCTTTCAGAAGTCAAAATAAGCTGCAGAAATGTGCATTCAAATACCAAGAACTATCCTGCATGCTTTAGAACCGCAAGACTTCATCTGAAGTCCACAGGGTCACTCTCATCTACTGCCGAAGTCAACAGGAATTTTGTCCTGGATTTTAGTTGGTGTATGAAAGAGCACTGTGGGGAAAGATTATAGTGAAATACGTTTCATGCTCATTCCCTTTTCAGTGCAATGGAGACTGATTATATGAATTTAAGTCAGGAGGTGTCTTTAGTATTTCCATCAGACAATTCTGTAAACCTGTACGATTATGTTAAGACATAAGATATATTCCGGCCATTGCTTAACAATAGAATTCAGATTGCATGTGCTAATTTAACTTCTAACCTATGTGAAAGCCAGTATCACCTGCTGAAAAAACATGGCACCTTTTTTTCTCAAAAAGAACTTTTATGATTCCTTCAAATATTTAATAGGTTTTTTTAAGAATAAGATGAAATGAAAAAAGGTATTCAGGGGCAGTCAAAGTATCACTGAAATTAAGATATTCTAATAAGAGCATTCAATAAAATAATCATCACATGGTTAGCTATAATAATAGCAATAGCAGTAATAATGAAATATGATCCAATAATAGAATACACCAAAGGAAGATATAGTCCTTAAAATGAAGAGTTTATTCTCTCACTTCTTTTACTCTCATACCTCAAATATTCCATTTAAGCAATATAATAACATGATTAGTCATGTGTTCTTTGGATGAGATTGTAAGAATTTAGATACAAGCATGGGATGATAACCAATGTAGTAATTTGTATTTTCACATGGGAAAATTGTAGTACCTATTATTAGATTTATTGTGAGATCCAGTGATGAAATTCTTGCCTCATTAAAATAAGTAGACTATTTGCTAGTGACTGCAGTAGAGCCACAGTTTCAGCCCACATCCTCAGCTGATAATTCAGTTTGTGTCTGCTGAGTTAATTGATTCCAAGACAAATCACTCATGCTAAAGTTCCCAGGCACTATTTTTGAAATATATTCCAAGTGCAAGAGAGAATACCTTCCAAATATCACATAGGTTAGTTCCTTATATTTTTCACAGGACTATGACATGACTTTCTAAGGCACGTATCACTTACACAGATGTATACAGAATGTGACCTTAATTACTCCTTGGTAAATTAGCTACCTTATGCTGTGTTTCACCAGTTCTAACTGTTTTAGAAAGGTTGGACTTGACCAGTTCTTGGAAGTCCTCCCAGGAAAACATAGAGGATACAGAAAACAGTGTTTGCACCCAGCTAGTGGTCCTTGTCCCTGTTAGCCTGAATTGAACAGTGGTCCCTTTCTCAGATCTTTGGGTACACTTTGTTGTAGCAGCTATTCTTCAAGTGAAAATTAATACTAAAACTCTGGCTAGCTATGATACTATATTACAGGTGTCTATTACAGAAGAGTAGGGATTATAACTCTAGCTGGTTTGACTGGATTCCAGTATGAATAGCTTCATTCTGTCCACATAAGAAATTCTGCTATAACTTCATGAATGGCATTTTATGTCCTGCATTAGAAATGTTCTGGGCAATAGTTGTGCTTTGGTGCATTGTTGTATGAAATATTTTAGTTCTCATTGCAGACAGAAGATACCGCAGATGTGTACATACTGAAGCTCAGATATAAAGCTATCAAGTTCCCTCATTTGGAATTTTTCTGCTTTTGTTTTTGTTTAAGTCTCTCCTCACCTCTCCCAGTTTTTAACTTCCTGATGAACTCCTGCTGGCAACCACTGTATTTTACTTCCAGCTGGCACATCAAACACCTTCTCTGAGAGCTGATGCTAACGCACAAGCAGACCAGAAGATGTGTAAAAGTCTTCTCTCTACCCTCCCAGACGCTTATTAAAACCGCATTTCTACAAAAGATCGGACAGGTAATCCAACCTTGAACCTTTCACATGGCAACAGCCTATAATGTTTTGTGCCAAATCATCTGTTATGTTTTCAGTAAGCATGTAGTTTTCCAGGTTGTTGATCTATCTCAGCTTGAATTTAGAAAACACTATTGCTTTCTCCCTCTCCCGATCACTCTCTAACCTAGTGGACAAAAGTTTATTTTATAAGATATTCATTTTGCATGAAGAAAAAGCTGACAACTCACACTAATCAAAGTCCTTAACTAGCGCAAGCAACCTGCTTAAAAGAAACTTCTGCCTTCTAAGCAATGTGCTTTCCGTCGAGGCCTTCCTGGATGGCAAGATTGAGCTAACCCCCCTTTGACCGCAGCAGAATAAGTCTCTGGCCTCCTCGTGGAGCAGAGATTGTCATTGTTGCCAGCTTTTATGGATGTTAGGTAGGAAAGACTGTACTCAGGGTCAGTCCACTTGATGGTAACAGTTGTTAAGAAATATGCTTCATCAAATGTCATTGTAGGGCTAGCTTGTTTTAACAGGACCTGTGCTTCACTCATGAGGAAGGACAAGCATGCACAGGACAAAAATAAAGTTGCCTGGGCAATGGTTAATACAGTATATCCAGAGTTTAAAGTAAATTATCTGTGCACCAAATGAGCTGGATCTTGTTGAAATGCAATCATGTCATCTAAGTAATACTATTTTAATGTGGCTTTTTTATAAGCCTATTAGCTATACATCCTACTGAATTATATGAATGTGTGCTCAAGGACAATAAATTTCAGAGCCCATCCAATCATCATATCCGTCTAGTAAAGCACACTTTTTAATGTACATTTAACAAAATAATGATTTGAACAGTTGACTATTTCACTTTCACCAGACAGACTGATGTGTCCATATTTCTTACAAATAAGAAAAGGCTCTGGCTGCGGGAGGTAAATGTGCATCTCTTCAAGAGGAGTGATTTGTTCTGAATGCAATTCCTTTCTGGGATGCTCACAGACCAGCATTATGACCTACTGTACATTGTTTCCTCTGCAGCATTTTCCTGGCTTCATATGTTTTAATTTCAGAGCTAATGTCTTTCAATGTTCTTTTTATTGGAAGTAGTGCAGCACTGATGAACCAGTGTTCAAGCCACCAGACAATAAAACATAGGGGTTTTTTATCTTTGCAAAGATAATTCTATGGGCCAAACAAGTGGTTTACTAGTACCTTGAAATGTCCTGTTAATGGAAAAGGTTGGTTTTTTAAATAATAAAGGGTAAAATATTGACCACCATGTAATTAGCAACAGGCCTTTACAAGGTTCTTTTCAGATCTGCTTGACAGTATGTACTTTAAAAGGTGCTTGGTAGATACATTTTAGAAGAAAATCTGATTTATCTTTCTAATTCTAAAGGAGCCATTGGCTCCAGTATTATGTCACTCAATAGTTACAAATTCAAGGAAACTGTGATACATAGCCAAATCAAAGAGTTGTTATTTGACTGATGCTAACAGGACAGGTGTGCCCTTGGCCCTTCCTGTTTGTTATGAGCTTGTTTCATTCTCTTTTTTCCCCAGTGTCTGTTACTCACCAAGTGCCCATTAATCACGTCTCCTGTCCTGCACAGATTGCAGCGCAGACCTAGGCAGCTGCTACAAGATAAGTACTCTGTGAGTGGACATGGACCCAGCAGGCTGCAAGGGTCAAACATCTTAACTTAAAAGGGCTCACAGAGGCCAGAAATTACTTAGGAAAAAAAAAAAAGAAGGATGTGTGAAGACAGGGGTACTGAATACAAGTACTGTGACCACCAATCACTTCTCTAATAAGAGTTTATTTCTTTACAGCCTATTTGAAACCCCAAATGGAGGAACATTAATGTGACATTATTACAGGATAGTTTAATGCTTGCAAAAATTTCTCAGCAACTCTGGAAGCTGCATTACAGTCATTCTTTTAGTGAGACCAATCAGTCCAGACAGAATATGATGCTAATGCAGACACGGTGTTTCAGGTATTGAAGCTAGTTTGGAATGGTTTCAGCTCCAGCTAGCACAGATGTCTATGCATTGACATACCCATAAGAGCCTCCTCAGAAGTGTAGAGAGTCTCAGTACTATGTATCAATACATTACATTGAACAAAAGCAAAATAAAACAATGAAGCACAGAAATGTGGAAAAAATATTTAGAATTGTGCTGTAGGGAACCACTTCCACTCTATGCAGACCTTTGAGTGATTGTGTTCAAAAGCTCCGTAACAGACCAAACTGGCAAAAATAAAAGGAAAAACATGGGTTGGCAGGAGGAGACAAGCTATTAATATCTTTTAGCAAAATACGCTGGGAGAGGGGACATATTTTCTCTCTGAGGCTTTGGTGTGCTGTGAGATAGAAGAATAGCAGCTGGACAGCCACTTGTGAGTACAGGAACTGCTGTTTTGCTCCTTGTTTCTTCACTTCAGCAGGAGAGAAGGCCAGCCAACAGAGCTCAGGAATGTTAAGTTATGTAAAAAGGACTTACTTGCCACATAATAAGAAAGAAAAGGGAGTAAATGATAGTGAGCTGACTTTCAGTGTGGGAGTAGGAAATATATAAGCAATATCAAGATTTGCTACAAGCCCTGCTTGAATTTTCATGTTATGTTTCCATGATGGGTATGTGGTATAAGTGTGGGAGTGACAGGAAAGTCATGTCCTTTCCCTTCACTCTACCTTATCAGATTAAACAGTGAAATGTTAGCTATTACCTAATAGAGGTAATTTTTTATGGGGTGATATTAGAAGATACACTTTACTTTCTCATATATTACATTCTGAAACTCCAGAAACCATTGATGGGACAAATCTATGGAGAAAATTATTGTGCTTGGACCATTCCTGAGCATCTTCATAGGAGACTGCAAAAGCACACTACATGTTCTCTTCTTGCAAAGCAAAGCTAGTCTAGTGCTTTTGCAAGTAGATGGATTTAAATCCCTTCCAGGACACTGTAAAGCTTCATTCCTTATTTGTCCAGGTGACCCTCTATCTTCCTCTGATATACTTGTACTAACCAGCTTATACAGACTAATCCTTTTTCTTTTTAATGCCCATTTATTTGGTAATAGTCTTTCCAAATCATTTGAGATCATGCTACTGGTGACTGAGTCAGTCTACCCTGACAACTCTCTTTAATAGCAGTAGATGGGAGTTCTTGATGTAATACAGGTGACTGAGAAAGTAAAGTACAGAAGATTGTTTATTTTGTCAGGCAAATAGTGGAAGATTTCTTCTGGCTCTTTCTTTGTGTTTGTTCCTGCTCCCTTCATTATCTGTAGTAAAATACCCCTTGACTTCCATGACACAGAATTATTTGTTACATGCTAATCACACCGCTTCTGACCCTGGAAGTCAGTGGGGATTTTGCTATTGCCTTTCTTTTGCCAACATACTGCATAGAAGATAAAGATGGGGAGCGGAAGCCAGGGCAGGCCAGATCCTGACCTCAGAATATACTACCAGGAATATTTTAGAACAACTGTTTTGACTTGGAAAATACTGATACATTAAAATAAAACATTTTTTTTCAGGAACATAACAGAATTTGGGGTTTGTTTGTCTGTTTTAAGGTTTTCAGATCTTGAAAGGAATTTCTGGTCACAGCAAAAGCTGAAAAATCTGGAATTACCTGATGGTCACCTAGGAAAGTAGGAGCAAGACCAGGCTAGCACTACATTTTAAGAAGTTTCCTGTTTACCACCCTTTGGACTGTTTCAGTATGGGTTACTCACTATTTGAACATTCCCAGCTTCATGGTGATGGTGGAAGGTAAAATATTTTCATTATCGATTCATTCAGTCTAAATGCTTCTCTCTGTGGCTTTTGTTCTTGTATCATTTTTGTGATCTGAATATCTATTAAACAGATGGTTTGTATGTAACTTGAGTTTCCAAATCTTACAAGAAAATCTATTTAAAAACATCACTGAGGCATCAGATGATATCAGATGAAGAGCTCTCTCACTTTTTAAAATGTGTTCCTCATTATTTTTTTGTTCCTCCTTATTTTTTTCTTATAATTTCATCTTCATTGGATAGCACAGACTGCCTTTAAACTGGGAAAAAAAATTATGCTGCCAAAATTTCATCATTCCTTAAAAAATGGTGCTTTTTAAAGATTAAAAATTAAACTCCAATTTCTAAATTATTTACAAAACTCAAAGTTTCATCAGTACCACCTCTATTTTTAATCTTATGGTAGGTACATCAACATAAAGGAGTGGTTGATGTTAGTAACAAACTAATGAGTAGCTTAGGCCACATGAATTTTCGGTTGGAGCAGATAGAGTTAAATCTCTTTTATCAACCTCATACATGCTTTTGAGAAATTCTGAAAGCACATGAAAGACAGTAGGGACTTAGAAGAGAAAGAGCCAGATGAAATGTTACCCTACATCTGCCTTTATATATGAAAGAGAGAAAATTGCATCCAAATTGGGCATCCACGAAAGCAGGTGAAAAATTAGGAAGCATGGAAAATTCAGCAGAAAATGGTTGTTAAAAGGTTATAGCCTTTTAAAATTGACAAGGCTCCTTGGCCAGATTACACATACCAGGAGTGCTGAAGGAAGTGGGGGATGAAACTGGCAAAGCATTAGCAGCATTTTCACAAGTTCACTCAATTTTTATTCACTTCAAGAGCCAGAGACAGATCTGAAGATTGGGAAAATGGGTCACACCGCTTCTTTGCTTCAAAAAGATGAAGAAGAGGAAGGGATACAGACATGATAAAGTTGATTCAGTCTTTTTGATAGTGTTGTAGGAAGAGAGTGAAAAATGTTATGAAAGCTTGAAAAAAACAGAGATGTAAAGTATAGCAAAGGGTAAAATGTCACTCTGTTTGTTCAGCACTATTCAATTAAGGCCATCTCATATCTCTCAAGAGGAAAGCATTTCTCTGTGCTTAAATGTATTCATATTCTTCAGGATGATACTATTGTGGTAGATAGGAACATCAAAGAAGAATAATCTGTGCACACCCTGCTAATTTCTCTACATCAAAATTACATATACCTTAGAAGCTCCTTTGAGAATATCCCACTTCAGAGTCCTGGACAGACAGGCACAAAACATGAGATACCTTTCCGTAGTTTCAATTCCTTCATCAGATTCAAAGAGACTAAACTTTTAAAAAAGAATACACAAAAGACAAAAATAGGAATCCCAATATGCTATATCAGGATGTGATTTTTTTCATCTTTCACAGTGAATTGTAGCTTAGGTCTGTTTTACACTCTTGACTGCAGACAACACAATTTACCTGCAGCAGTGAGAAGCTGTTGCAGAAACCCTGTATACAAACACAACTTTTTTGTTGTTTTTGTTGAAAGCCCCCTTGTATGGAAATTGTGATTCCCTGAAGAGCTGACGAGATTATGGTTTGCCTAATTCCTGACTAGCTGCCAGTTCTGTTAATCTTTTTAAACAGTTTAAAAACTGGACCTTGAAACTGTCTATTTTGAAAGTTAGAGTAATGCATGTGTAGAGAGCCAGTGATACTGGTCGATACAAACTGCAGACACCACTACTTGAAATCTGCAAATGTTTATTAGCAAAGCTCATATAAGTAGAACTTCTGGTATTTTTCTTTTAAGAGCTGATGCAGAAATGCCGCTTTCCTCTTATGTGTGGACATCACAGTTCAGTCCCATCATGCTTGTTTGCTCTAGCATCGTTGACAGGAGCAACCTTCTGCCACTGGAAACTGGGGAAGGTGTGACTTCATGCTGCTTGCTAGCTGCATGGTAAAGCCAAAAAGTGTGTGATGGAGCAATGCTAATCTGCTCTGTGCTTTTGAAATGGTGCTTATTTTAGAAGAGCTCGGGAATGAGAGGTCTACAAAATCACTGTGCCCCAAACTACAGACATATCTGTTTTAAGCCTACACTTATCTATTCCCCAAATACAAGCCCAGAGAATAGTAAATAAAAGATAAGATGAACTGAGGTTGTATTGCTGCATTTTAGAATTCAATTAACTGATATGCCAGTGTAGCATTTTGCTTGTTCCTCTCTCAATATATTTTTCTAAGGCATCAGGGCTTACTTCAAGTGACAAACTGCTGCAGCAGCGTAGCTGGGGTGGCCATATGGAATGTGGTCAATAAAACACAGTTGTAGAAACATGCCAAAAATGGAAGCACTCTACTCTTCCCCAAGCATGTTTCTTCCTGCAGTGTATTGAAAAAAAAAATCAAACAACTTTTGGCTGTCTGTAATAAATACTAAATCGCAGCTGAACAGGAAGATCTAACTATGGAATCAGTATTAACCAAATCTTTATTAAAAGAATAAGTATCTATTTTTAAGGTAAAATCAGTGTGTCATATCCTTTTACTCATAGGCAAGAAAATTCATCAGATACCACATATGGCTGTTTCATAACTCTTGTCTGCAAAGTCAAGAACACATTTTTGGAGGGTCAACATTCCACTCTATACTTTTACTACAGCTACTGTAACAGTTTGTACCTGTTAAAGATACAGAATAGAAAAAATGATTCCATGATCAAAAGCTGTAAGAAAAATTTGATTTTTTCCAGTTTTTAGCAGCTGCTACAGCTCTGAAACCAGTCAATTAACTATTACTTAGCATCACAAATTTATATTAGCTATAACATTTAGTCCAGTTTACAAGCCCATACTACAAAGTTTTCAGATGGCCAAAACATAAGACATGTACACTAATTTCAGAGAGCAAAAGTAAGGGGGAACTCCATAGGTAAGAAATGTCAGTGGTTCCCCATGAGACTCAGGAGTGACACAAAAGATGCATCACTCTCCCTCTCACAGCAGGGTATTTAGATTACTCATTAGGAGTTCTGTGGCTCTGATGAAATTTTCATTTAAACTTTTTTTGTGAAATACTTGCATTTCGAGAGGTATGTGTTACCACCCTTGTTACAGCCTGACCTCAAGTTCTGACTTTCAGAACAAAAGAAACTCACATACCCTTCATCCGAAGAAGTGACATGCTTTATGAAAGAATGTGGCATAACCAAGATTATGCAGATACTCAGGTTACATAAAGTCCTCTGTTAGCATCACGAAACTTAAAAAATAACCTGATGTGAGTAGCCTATCTCATCTAACACTTCTGATTTTTCTATTAAACTGGACAGAATGATAATGTCTTGCATTTAAATAACCACTTTTACAGGAAAGATAATTATGTGGTTTGCGGTACTGACACTCATTTGACACCAGCTGTCATCTAACCTAATTTCAGGCACCTAAAATTTTGATACCCCATGTGGGACAGATCTATAATTTTGTTATGTAGACCATGGAGATAGGCACTTCCAAGATGATTCACACAACTTGGGTGGGAAGCTTTTCTCTTGGATGTGGCATAGGATGATAATGAGTCACCAGCGTGAGGTCCTTACATCACTCCCTGGAAGTTCCCCCATTATCTGTAAAGGGATCAGTCAACTGGTTTAAACCAGGAGCACCCAATTTAGATGCATTAGTGACATGAACCTTACCCATGAAATAAAGAGTATGATTTAGCAGTAGCTCCTTTGAAACAACTGGCTACTTTCTGTAACAAAATCTTGTTTCTCATTGCTGATTTCATCAGATAGGTCCTGGAAAGAATAAGAATCAGTTTTAATGTATTAAGGGATTATGGTAACTGCCCGAGGAAAAAAATACAATGATTTGAAATATTTAACTTTAAATGCTTGTCCAACATTGGAGGTAACTATAACTGTTATATCTGTCCACGAACTAAATATACTCTGTAAAGGTGGAGGAAAAAACTGCAAAACAAGTGATTTACTAAAGGAATTGTAAATACTGTCAGGAAACCTGTCAGTTTCCTCCCTGAGGGGGAAATATTTGCCCATAGACATGAAATGTATTCTTAGGTTTCAACCTCAAAGAAACCCCAACATTCAGGACTAAGATGATAGTCATTTTCTATCTGTTCTTTCCTGAAGAGTGCTGCATTTTTAATGCTATCTCTTATCCAGTTATTACTCAGAAAGGCTAAGAAATCCATTTAAGACTGTGGTACATTATACATATACCTATGGTAATGGTTTTAGTCACTAATTATTTTCTTTGATTTTAACAAATAGTCTAAATGATAATTCAGTAGCTCATTACAAGTATTTTTGCCATAGAGACATTGCTACTTTGCCAGCTTAAGTACCACCTTTATTTGCGACCATTTTTATTTAAAATAAATTCTTTGAATTTATGTATCTGCTGCTCAAACCCACTATTTTTAATGACAAACCCATAAAAGTCAGAAGAAAACGCAGTAGCAATGACCTTAAATTTAACCTGGAACTGTCAATCTCTGTTATTTCCCCAGGGACTAAACAGAAGCAAGACTGAAGGGTTGTGCTGATTATTATACAATATGGGATTTTTATAAGTACAAATCCAGTCTGGAATACTCATAGTCTTCCCATCTCTTCTAGTTGGGATCAGAGCTGTATCTTCCATTTCCTATTCCTTCCCTCCCCCTCAGAAATATTTTCTTCTTTTGCAGAACCTTAAAACTTCTCCATAAATCTGTTACTGCAAAATGAAGACCAGTTGTTAATATTTTATGAGACTGATGAATATCTCTCACCACTTTGGCAAGATAAAATAAAAATTAATGTTTATGGTACAATAATTAGCAACTTTGGAGATGATTCAAAAACAGATGTACGTAAGTCTTGACTAGAGATGTCAAAAACAAGGAAAAGAGACTTCCCTTTTCAAGACTAACATGAAGCCATGGTTTTCACATATTAGATCTATGAATATTTTATGCAGTGTGGAAATTAATATTTAATATACTCAAGTCCTATATGACACAAGTACTTGGCACATTTCTTTCAAAATGAAATAATAAAAATGTTTAACTATGTTCTATGAGTTTGACCCTGAAACCTTTATGTTTTGCCATTCTGAAAGAATGCCAAGCTCTGTCCTACAGCATTAACGCAAGAATTTTAGAAGTTGCACATGTAAATCTACATGCCAAAACCAAAATAAAAACAACCTGTCTTTCAAAGCTGTTATGATACTTGGAATCCATCCATGTATTGACCATTAACTGAAGAATTCATTACAGAGACTATCTTAAAAGGACAAACATAAGCAACAAGGTTGCCCGCAGTTTGATTCTCACTTTGTTTTTTTCTTTACTTCGGATCATACACAATATATGTTTCTCAATAAATCAAACAGCTAATGTTGAATAATTTATGATAATAATAATAATATGACAAGACTAAAAAGCATGTATAATTATTGCCTCCCAAAGTCAGTACAGAGGTAGCTCAAGACAGTCTTGATGAATTGGATTTAAAGTAAACATTATGAGTATTGAAGACCTGGTTACCTTTTTCAGCAGGGAACTAGATTTGTTGATCCAGAAGGCTCTTTGCTGGACTGCGCTCATAACTAGCTAACAAATGTATTATTTCACTGTATCATCAGGCCCATTATTCTGCGTACATAAAAAGTGCATATTATATGAACTTGTTCTCTGATTAAATTACCATTTGTTTCTCTAGCAAATAGATGAGGATTGGCTTGTGTCAAGGCAAGGGCAGGCAGCACAGTTGGCTCACTCTTTCAACCTTGCTTTGGTGGGAACTGTTCAAAATAGATGAAATTAATTTGATTCTCTTCTTGTGCCCAGTGAAAATTATACAAAACATTGGCAAGCCCAGCTAATGTCTGAATTTGTCATGAAGCCTCAAATTAGGCAATATCTTTTCTTTCAGTAATTTTAACAGTGCTAATTTAAATCTCTAGTATATAGTGTATCACTTAACACTCCAGAATTATTTCAGAAATCTGATTAGCCTTAATATTATACATGCACGTTAGAGAATAAGAGTATACTCCTCAGTTTAAATGGTTTATTTCATGAAATTATATGTTGTTGATACTTTGTACAGATTTTAGGTCCTAGTAAACACTTGCAAGAGGTTTTGTAAGTACGTTTTTTCCACTTATATTTAGTATTTAAAAAGTCACACGGTTTTTATTCTGCATTCTAATCATCAGCTTAAATTTCATTACTGAATGGGAAGAATTGTGCACATTTTTAAAGATGCCTGCAGTGTTTTTAAAACCATGATGAAATGTGAATCAGGAAAGGCTAAATATTTATTTTATTTTATTAAATGTATTCTATTGCCTTGCCCTAGGAAAAAAGAGGGGGGATTTTTTTATTGTAATTGTATAAATGATTTTGTTGTACTGAATGATTAATTGAAACATTAACAAGTGATATGTTAAAAACTAAGTTCCTAGGCACAATTCTGAATTTCATATGAAAGTTCAAAATAAATCAAAAGATAATTAGTTAATAACTGACATTTTTTCAAGCAGACTAATTTCTTAGTTGTTAATAATTCCTTTAAAATAAACATTTTGTAAATGCATCATATTGGTCACAGGTTATCACAGATTATGCTCCTTTTATTATAGCATGTAATTTCCTCATTTGTTTTTTTTTTTTTGTTGTTGGTTGTTTTGGGTTTTTTTTTTTTGTGTTGGTTTTTTTTTTTAATTTGGATCAATGCAGAATCTGGAAATAGGTGTCTATTCTGAAAATTAAGCCTTTCCAAAAATCTAAAATATAGGGAGAATGATAACTGAGAACTAAGACAAAGTTAACTTTCTTTAACAATTTGGAGAATTCAGAGGCTTGAACATCTTACTTGAATAGCAACTCCTTCTTAAGCAGCCACCTCAATTCCTATTTAAGGACTTCTGGCTTATAAAATTAAGCAAAAGTTTGTCCATTTGTCCTAAGTTCTCTTATTACACATTTTTTTTTTTTGGCTAAGCTCCCATTTCTTCTATTCCATACATGTATTTTGTTGCCTTACTTGAAGAACTAAAAGTCATTTAAATCCATCTGAAAAGTTAAAAAAAGCGTTGTTGGAAAATAATACCACCTAAATTTAAATTTCTTTGGTCTCTTGTTTTGATCCATAACTTAGGATTTAGTAAAGTGATTCTTCAGAAAAAACTGTCTTATCAAGCTGAACATCAGCGAAGTTGTCTTTTTCCATTACTGAGCAATCAACAAATTCTTCAAAGATCACATCATGGAAGCAGATAGTGGGAAGAATTGGACCATTTCTCATGCAGTCAGCAAGAGAATGTTGCTAACAAGCATTTAAAACATGAGAGATCAAAGCCATGCATGCATTCACTACAGAATATTTATCATCACCCTTCTTTAATAGGTGCATAAATCAACAGGTGAGCTAGACTTTCCTATATTCAAATAATTTTGTAGACAAAGAGATTGTCATTATGAATTCCCTATTATAAACTTTTCTACAGAAAAGTTTAAATCCTTTCTCTTATGTTCTTATTTTATTTAACATCTTTGTGTATCTTATCTTTATAAAATGCCACTACTAGATGATCAGGCAATACTAGAGGGTAATGAGAAAAAGACATGAATTTCACAAGACTTTTATAATTTGTAGTGAATTTAGATAGCCATGTCAGTTTTAAAAATAGCCTTCTTGTCCATTTTTCAGAAACTGCCTGGTATTTTGTTTGCTTTCATTCATATCCTAAGATGTGAGTTTGTTTGTACATCTTTAATGTTAGCTCAATTACAAACTTATAAAATTATGTCCACTTAAATTATTGACGATGTAGATCTCTAAAAATGCTCCAAAAGTTTTCCTTATAAGGGTTAAATTCAATAGTATCTGTTATGTTACATGTCTGTATTTTTCTCAGTGATTGAAATAGCATGCTGTGACAACATTCTAGAAAATTTTATTGGCTTTAAATATTTTCTGTTCAGTGTTTTTCCATTAAAAATGATTTAATGAAATTTGAGGCACTTCTGAGTAAATCTCAGCTTGTCAGGAAACATTTTCAAAATTATTCAAAGAAACTATTTCAGAATTTGTTACAAAAATGATACAAAATAGAAATATTTTCACATGAGTTTGATGTGAATTGTTCTGAATATTTTTTGATTTTTTTTCAAATTTTATGCATCTTCATTGCTTGCATAACTTGGAAACAAAAAAAATTGAAAGATTGAGAATTCCTAAGGGAAAGGAATAACCTTTTCTCCCTAGACCTGTTAAGCATTTCTGTGCAATCTAGTCTGTTCTCCATATACCCATGAAAGATACTTAACTTCAGAAGCACAGGAAATAATAGAAAACTTTCAAGAGATATCAACTTGTTTAGTCCATAATCTTGTTTAAATTAAAAAATCTTAAATTGCAAGGTACTCTTTCTATGGATTATGTCTTTCGTTTATGTATATTGCTCCCATGCAACTTACCTTTTACCCACATGACCAGTTTCTCCTTCTAAATAAGGAAATTCACATTGTTGGGGCACAGTGGGGGCTGCTACTCCTTCAGTGACTGGGGCCCAGGGCAGGCAGTGCCCTCCCCAGTAGGGCACAATACCACAGAGGCTGGTAACAGGGTCCATCAACAGCTTCCAACAAGGCAAGAGGTGAATCATGTCTGGGGCACATCCCGGGAGTTCAGTCCGGAGCAAAAGAAGATGGAGCCAGAGTCAAGGCTAGAGACTAGCTACAGCATGGGTCCAAGTCCACCCAGGCAGCAGGACAAGGAGCAGACAGACTTACAGCATTGCTCAAGGCAAGTCAATGTGCCCAGCCTGAGCATAAATGGAGCAGAACCATGGGCAGGGCATGGGGAGGCCCCAGAGGCAGCAGGTCAGGGCCATCAAGGACTATTAATACACTGAAGGCCCTGACACAAACAACTGTGGGCAGTTAGTTGCAAAGAGACTTTGAAAATCTTTCCCATGGTGGAAAGAAAGGAAGATCTGGGCAGTAAGACCTAAGCTTCAGAGCTGGAGACTCTTCACATGTTTAACTAAGAACCCTTGGAAAAGTTTGACAACAACCAGCTGCAAACAATACATTAGTACACTCTGGAGAGCCACCATACATATCAGACTTCCATTTGCCTTCTATTATTTTCCTTTTATTTAAAAGAAAAGGTACAACTGGGCTCCATTTATAGATTTGGGTCCCATTCCTCCCAAGGGCAAGTAAGGGTAGGAAGTTAATCATGTGTGAAGTTCTGCAGAAGTGTAAGACATCACCTCACCGAGATGCTCAGGCTGCAGTAAACTCAGCCCTTGTTTGGCATGCTGTGGCTTAGGCATCCGTATCCCGTTTGGCTGCAAGAAGTCAGCAGCTACAATTTTCTTATAGTCTCAGATGGGATGCTAGTAGACAGACTCAGGCCAGTCCTCCAAAGTCCTGCACCTGAGGAGGAATAACCCCATGCACCAGTATATGGTGGGTGCCACCCAGTTTGAAAGCAGCCTGGCAGGAAAGGACCCAGGGCTTCCAGTGGACACCAAGCTGGACGTGAGCCAGCAATGCGCTCTTGTGGCAAAGGCGGCTGAGGGTTTCCTGGGCTGCATTGGACAAAGTATTGCCAGCAGGTCGAGGGAGGTGATCCTTCCCCACTACACAGAACAGGTGAGGTCTCCTCTGGAGTGCTGTGGCCAGTTCTGGGCTCCTCAGTACAAGACAGATATGGACATACTAGAGAGAGTCCAACAAAGGGCCTTGAAGGTGATTAAGGGACTGGAGCGTCTCTTCTATGAGGAGAGGTGGGACTGTTTAGCCTGGAGGAGAGAAGGCTCAGGCGGATCTTATTAATGTATATAAATAGCTGAAGGGAGGGTGCAAAGAGGATGGAGCCAGGCTCTCTTCAGTGGTGCCCAGTGACAGGACCAAAGGCAATGGGCACAAACTGAAACACGGGAGGTTCCTTCTGAACCTCAGGAAACACTTTTTCACTGTGAGAGTGATCGAGCACCAGCACAGGTTGCCAAGGGAGGTTGTGGAGTCTCCATCCTTGGACATATTGAAAAGCTGTTTGAGCGTGGTCCTGGACAACCAGCTCTAGGTGGCCCTGGTTGAGCAGGGGGGTTGCACATGATGACCTCCAGACATCCCTTCCAACCTCAACCATTCTGTGAGTCACTGATTCTGTGACCTGTAGGGAGGTAAGGATTATCATCAACACTGAGCCCAGCTTTCAGGCCATGCTCAGAGGAGATAAATTTCAATTTCCATCACTTATGCCATTTCAGTCACATGGCATAAAGAAAAAATGTGGCCTTATTCTACCCGTGATCAAGCTGGCTAGATGTGACATTCCAGGTTTGGATTGTGGAATAAGTGCAGTAATGTGCCCCGGGTAATATACTGCCCCTCTCTGCAGGGTATTTTAGGTACGTTGGCAGAGTGAGACTTATTTAACCAATGTGTGATGTTCACACCAGGCAGGCTGGCCTCCCACTCAGGATACATCAAGTCCTGTTTATACTGCATATCTTGCCTTACTGACAGGTAGGCGGGATTATTCCTCTCATGTTTGTGTAAAATCCATTTATTTAGGCTTGTAAAATTAGTCTTTGCAAAGGGACAGTTTTCACTTGCAGACTTTTTCACTGCAAAAACTGCAGACATAAATTAGAAAGGTGCTTCTTCAAGTATTCTGAAGGGCACTTTCTTGGGAAACAGGAAACCTGAGCTGTAAGTCTCTTCTTGTTCTTCTGGTTAATTGTGTCCTGTGAGCCTATCTACAGAACTCTGGGTGCATATTTTATTACTGTTCTTTAATAAACAATAAAGATATTTCTAGAAAGCAGCAAACGACACCTTGGAATGTAAAATGTATGTACAAGTTTTTTAATTTAATCATGGTTTTTTTTGAAAAAAAGGGACGTGATAATTTACTTGGCTCCAGAAGGCTTTTTACACTGCCAGTAAGGATCAGCCCCTTGAACTATAAACAACTTTCTGCCCACTCCAAATCTGTAAATATAAAAAGCAGGAGCCCAATGGATGGACTAGTGCCAGTATTCTCACAATGGTGCAAATTGCTTTGTCAGTATCAGCCTGGCTGCACTGGGTAACTTCTGCCAGAGTTCAATACAAAAAGCTTCCTGAGCCAGGAAGATAGGCCAGTCTATGAAAGCTTGAATCAACATTTTGGTAGCTTCATGTTACTGGTTTGCTTTTGTGTTACTATGCATCTGCTTTACTCATTTCCCAATTCCCAACTTCGTTTTTCTAAATCCTTTCTGATCAGATTACATACAATTAAATTACTTTACTGAACAAATCATGTTCATAAATTTGTCTTATTGATTGTCCAGAACACAGTGCTTCAAGAACCCCGTGTGCTGCATGGCTCCTGTACAGCTCTGCAAGACAATAAAATGATTTATTCTAATGGATGACCTATTTATGATGGAAAAACAAATCTAATTTCAATTACTGCTCTAATTAGGATGACTCATGAAAACTGGAACTTACGTTTTAGTATAGGTCAAAAAACAATGAAGAATGATTATTATTTGTTATGCAGACTCCTTCTATTTGTTATTTACCAGTATAAATAATATATTTCAGTTTGTGTTTTTGTTGACAATAAATTTTCAAGAGAGAAAGGATCCGTAAACTGCTTTTGTTATTCTTTTAAAGATGCCTGCAAAAAGACGTCAATACTGTGACTGATAATAATACATGATATTGACGTTCATAGTGAAAGAAAAGGTAACCTGCTACATCAGGGTTCTGTTTATTAGAAGGATTTTTCAGTGGAGTAAAGACAAAAGAGGAAGCAGCAGGGCCAGCACTGCTGGAGCAGGAGAGATTGACTGTCTGCTCTGTCATCACTGGCTGTGTTTGATCTCCAGAAAAGCTAAACTAGGACATGTGGGCCATCAGCAAGTGTTGTTGGTAGTAGGATACAGCAAGTGTCACTCCTAGAAACAGTAAGTACGTGCCCGCTCCTTCCACATCAGAAGGGGCAGAAGTCCAGCTTCCCAAGAACATACCACTGACTGAGCTTTTCAGCCCAGGTCCACCCAGTTTGCCATCCATCCTTCTCCGTGAAACTTCTAGCTCTGGGTAGGTCCCAGTTTGCGATTCTTGGTGTGATCCTTGATTGCTTAAAATTCTTGATGTTGCCCTGAAAAGCAGAAAGAGATTTATAAGCTTGAACTGCTGTAGTCATTTCAGATCCCAGTGCAAAGAGCACCTTTCATGAAATAAGGAGAATTCTTCTGGTCAGTATGAATTGCATGAACCCCCAGGGTGGCTCTTGATATCTCTGTGTCCTATTAATGACAGGTGTTGAGAACAAATCTCACAAAACAGGTCAACATACAAAATCATTGGTTCTGTAGCCTCTGATAATTTATTAATACCAACATTAAGGTTATTGTTTCATTTTGCAGTAAATATTCGAAGAGTACTTGGGGGATTTCCAGTGGCTGTTATGTAGACAAGCAAACTCCAGAGGTAGAAAGTGTGCTTTTCCATCACGATTCATTGAATAATATATGTCTTCCTAGTAAAGAGTGAATGACAAGAGGCCTTGTTTTACTCCTCAAAAGTTCCTAAAGCCTTCCAAGAAGCTGACATGCATTTCTAGTTCTTGTTCTCAATACTGGTTTGGAGAGAAGAAATATCTGGCAGAGTATTTTTGTGCCCTCAGATTAGCTCCTCCTGTAGTGCCAATCTCTGGACAAAACACTCCAGGATATGTGAATTCCCAGAGGAAACTTATGTATATTGAAGGGTTGAAGCGTCAGGGGACAATCTCTGAGAAGTGATACCTCCCAACATTTAATGACAGTGATGCAAATCAACCCAACCCTTAATTCAGCACTGTGTCTAGAACCCTTAAATAAAGACCAAGTGAAAGGGAATAAACAAAACCTTTAAGCAGCAACAGGAAAAACACATCAAAGCCAGCTGGCTCATCCTTTATGAAAATAGCCTTGCAAATATGCTGGTCAAGTCAGTGAGGTGGAAAAAAAATAACAAGTGTACTTTCCTTTCTCCAGTTCTTTTAAGTGAACTATCACAAACATCCTCCAAACGTGGCCCTTTGCCCAATAAGAAATATAAGTAAGAGTAAACATGTACTTCTTTACTGCTAAATATTAAAAAATCCTTACTAGAACATACATCTGAGTCTAAGTAAGAGATTGCATGTAATTGTACTATAGTCAGAAGGAAAATTCCAATTCCGTGAATCGCAGCGAGTGTGTGGTACTTCAGTTAGCAGACAAGTCCAAACCAGGTCTTTCAGATATATTAAGAAATGAGTTTGCTCAAAGGCTGATGTTCATAAAACTGAGTTTTGGAATGTTAGTTCTTTTATTTTGCTAATTTGGTTAGTTCTGTTTGGGTTTTTTTTGGACAAGAATGGAAGTAAAGGACTGAAACAGCATAAGAAACTGATTTCTGCTGTATTTCTACTATTTAGCAATAAGTGATCTTGTAGGATTTCCCAGTTTCTAAGCCATAGGAGTATGAATATATTGGGATAACTAATTTAAAATAGAATTTTCTGGGACCTTGTTTGAAAACCCATAAAAGTCAATGGGAGTCTGTCCAATAATTTTAGTGGGAAAAATTCCTAATTATTCCAGGGAGATCAGGATTTGGCAGAAGCTATCAAAGGAGTGGAATTAAGTATAAAAAAGAATTATGCCCTACAAGCATACTATGATAATGTATACCAGAACTTACTATAAGACCTTTTTTTTTTTTTTTCCAAAGGGACTACATGTGATGTCTATGTCACCACAGATTTCTAATAGCTTCCCATCCAAGTGCTAGTGAATCCCGGGGTTGTTTAGTGTCTGAGATCCAAAGTGACTGCACTGAACCCATTCCAATGTCTATAGAGAGTAAGAATGTTTACCAAGAGTATAAAATAATAGAAGTAAACTGCTATTGATTTTTTTTTAGGAAAAAAACCCCAAACTTAGATATCTGGTCTCTGGAATCATAGTTAAACTGCAGTTACTTTCATAATGAACATTACATGTGGTGCAGCAGCTCGTAACAGTGAAATCTCATTTTTTTTAACACCTGTGAAATTCCGCTTGATGTCATTTGGAGAGCTGTGCTTCTTCAAATGAACTCAAGAATGAAAGTAAACTTCTAAGATTAGTTTTGTCGATAGGGAAGTTGGTTCTCAAATAAATTTCTTTTCATTAGCAGGCTTCCAATGTACTTGGACACTACCCTCTATATTACTTTGTAAAATAAAACGTGTGCCTGACATGCTGGCCATATCTGTAACAAATCCATAGTAAATAATTAGCATCAATGGTTAACAAAGCCAAGATATAGGCAATTTGGCATTCAGTTAAGGGTTTCTATGCTGAAGAAATATCCCTGGCTTAACTTACTGGAAATTAATTTCTCATCAACTTTGAAACACCATTCAGCCTTTAGTCAGTTAGAGATCTAATTTTAACCCTTGTAGAATATTATTTGTTTGACTGCCTCATTTTTTTCTGGTCTCCAAAAGACTGATTCACTGCAAGTACTTAGCTGGTGCTGATGCCTTTGTTGAGACACTCTCCCTCTCATCGCTGGCCCCACTGTTTTCTGGGCACAGGTTTGTCTTCTCCTGGAAATCTTGTTTTCCTCTTTTAGAGATGTCCTAACATATACCTTTTTTTTCTTCTTCTTTTTTTTTTTTTTTAATAATTCTTTCAGAAATATGACAATATCCTCAAATCAGTTTAGTTCTCAAGGACTGTAAAAAGTATAATTTCAAAAGACATTTGTCTGAACTAGGTGTGTGGGAACTAATTCAACCAATGCATTTTTTCAGTATTAATCTGGAACTGTACAGGGGTGTAAAATTGTAGTGGAGAATTGGTGCATATCAAAAATAGATGGGAAGTGTCCTTGTATTGTGACTAATGCTCTTTGACTTTTGCTTTCACACTTTGCTGCAGCTTTGATAGAAATCAACACGTTATTCCACTGAGTTTGGTGGGAATTAGTCTAAGTAAGTCATCAGTTACCCACCAATAACTTCCTCTGAATGTGGTATATAAAAAAACAGTTTCAGTCCTGTTAGTCAAATTTGTGTTTCCACAGAGTAAAAAACAAAATTCCAACCTATTCCCAAAGGACCAGGACTTGGCTCAGGCCATTACTAAGACTTCAGTACTAAGAACTTCAGTATAAACATGAATACAGCAGTAGAAGAGATAACAGCACATAATTTTAAAGTGTTTAACTGATTGACTCTCTGCAGACAGTTAAAACTAAATCTTCGCTCCCACTTTAACCAGGACTGATTATTTTCAAGTATAGTTGTCATAGTCTATGCCCCTGACATCTACCGTGGAGCTGTGGGCAGTGCCACTTCTACAGCTGCATAAATACTGGAGAAATGAAAGTGCAACACAAAAGAAATTAGACTATCTGGGGCCTTGTTTACAAGCTGTTAATCACTGAAGTGTAGGGACAGTTTTCCCCATTATATTTAGTTTAGAAATAACATGATTTTTCTAAAACTTTAATGAGCATCAGTTCTACATAAGAGAAATTGAGCACTCATTCTAGTGTCAAAACCCTAATTTCTCAGAAGGTTGTTTTTTTTTTTTTCCTCCTTCCTGGTCCACCTTGTTTATCTGTAGGTTACTATTGGAACGGAGGAAAATGTTTATACCCACATATGCAAAATGCAGCTGTTAAACTGAAAGATATTTAATGCAGTGCACTAAACTGTTAAATTAATCTGAAATAAGAGGGGGAAAGAAAAAAAAAAAGATTAGCCTGTCTGCCTTAAGGGCCACCCTCTGTAATGTTAAGACACAGGCCAGTTTCTTTTCAAGTAGGTTTTTTTCAACTTGTTGATGGATATTTATCATTGTCTTCAAAACTTTTCATTCTAAACAAGTTTTATTGGTATCCAAAATAGAGATGTTGGATGGGTGATTATGCAATGTCTTCATCAAATCACTATTTTATCAACAGCCAAGGCAATAAAAACATTTAACTGAAATTTTGTACAGTATTCCCCATGCATGTGTAACCCATATTAACGCATACACTAGCAACATAAACAGGAGTCGGCATGGTGACAAGTACCATTTATCTGGAATCATTTAAGGGAAAAGAAGACATTGTGGAAGGACAGACTATTCCTTACAGGCACAGCCAGAACTAGGACCTTACAGAATCTTCCCTAAATTCTCACAACTTGCATACAGTTGCTGTTACACATGTGTGCTGGCTGTACTGCTCAGACAATGTGGATTCAGAGGAAGGGCAGGATGTATCCTCTCTATTTGGGCCAATGTTCTGCTGGAGCAAAGACTGAGAAAAGTCTTCATCTTCCAGTGAACACCTGAGTCTAAAGTCAGAAAGAAGATAAAAAAGTTATTTGGTCCTCCTTATCTTGCTGTTCATTTTACATTCATGTGTTCATGGGGATATATGTGTTCTTAACAAAAAGACTCTTGCCTATTTACATATTTTTATCTCATTTTAGTTGTTTGCTATTGTCTCAAGAAATGGATTTCAGCCAGCATGAGTAACATTTTTCAATACACAAAATCATTGTGATTAGCACTGGGCAAATTAATCCTCCGAAATAGTTTAGCCATGCCTTTTTCTTTCTGCAAATTTTTCATGATTTTTTTTTTCCCTTTGTTTTGTTGTTTTTTTTTTTTTCATTACTTGCTGGAAGTTAGTTCTGCTTTGGTTTCATGACAATTTTTTTGACCATGGACTATTTCTTAGTATGCTGTACATATATATTACAACTCAAAGTGTTTAAAAGTCGTTATGACGAGTCACCAAAGTTAGCAAGTTGCCTTAAAAATCGTCAATAGTTTCCAGCATTATTACATTTGTGTTCCTTTAATTTACCTCTTGGTTTCTTGGCTTGAAACATTATGCTTAGATCATATTTTCCAGCTTTTCTTTCATATTAAAGCTAGTTTCAAATTCCCTATATTCAGACAAGTCTATCTGGGATTTTAAAATTTTACTTATTCTCCAATGAAATGAATGCTATTTATACATTGTCAGGCTTCCAATTTGTAGACAAAAGACTTTTTCCCCTGTTCATCTGTTGGGCAAAAAGTGCCCAAAAAGCAGAGTCCAGTGGACTTGAATTCTTCTCCCAGCTTGTTCTCAGTTTTGTTGTTCACTTTGTCTAGTAGTCAGTGAGCTTCTTCATGGAAAATGCTTGGTGATGCTTTAAAGAAAAACTGTCCTGGAAGAGATCTCAAAGGTCATCTAATTCATCCCCTACTCTCAGACAAGGCCAACATTCCTAAGAAATGTTTGCCTAACCTTTTCTTAAAACTGTCCTCTATGTGATAAACCAGATAATAAGTTGCAGTAGTTAACTTGCCTTAGAGTCAGATTCTCTTTTCCTTGATGTTCACTTTACCTCTCTCACTTCAACTTCTGCTTACCCTTTAACTTTGCATGTGTTGGGATTCTTTCTTCAAAAATGGCAACTGCAGTTCCTTTCCTCTTTCCTTCAGGTCAATTTTTGTAGAAGTTCGATCATTCTGCAGCACTCATCTGAACTTTCCTTGATTCTTAGCTTTGAATGCACTACTCAATACTGGACAAAATTCTTCAGCTGGAGCTTCTCCAATGCTTTGTAAAGGGACACAATTACTGATAGGTCCTACTTCTGTTTACACATGCCTATTGATATTTGCCTGTTATTGCACAAGCATAAATATTGCTTTTATTCTGTTTGTGGTCTTTTATATTCCTAGATTATTTCATGCAAAAATGTGATCTAAATCACTTCTTCATTCTAAATCTCTGCTGATGACTTCTCACTGAACTTTAGATCTTTGCATTCTTCCTTACGGAACCGCATTCTATTTCTTCTTTTCAGAACAATTCTCCAATCTGTTACTATAATTCTAATTCAGTACATTAACATGACACGAAACACTTTTAAATGAGTGAAATCTGTAATTTAAATGAGCAGAATTTTTTTTCTGTTATTCTAGTAATTAGTGAAAACAGAGCAGTACCCAATGCAGTGGTGACTCCAGAAGTCTACAAAAATGAGCCAATATTAGGTATTCTCTAAGTACAGTCTTCTAGCTGGTTTTGCCTGTACCTGACCATAAACCAAGTCAGCAAATTTTTAGCCTGATTTTGAGATGACCATATAGGACGTTTTAAGAACCTTCCTCTGGCTGAGATACATGAAAACTACAATTTCACCTTTGTCCACATGATTTGTCAGTTGACACGTGAAAGGATTTTGAACCGTTTATTCTTGAGAATCAGTGTTGGCTATTTCACATTTCATGCTATTTTCTAGGATAACTGCTTACAAATAATGTTAGTATTTTACCTAGTATTTTTCTGTAACTGAAAACAAACTGAATGCTCTGTAGTTGCACAGCTCCTTCTCGTCTTCCTCTTCTAAAGATACATATTACAATCCAGATTCCCATCAAAATACTTCAGTCATTTATCTATCGTACCCCAATTAGGAATCTTGACAAATTAGGCACCCTTGGAATCACTGCAGAGAGATAGATGATTTTTGTATATTTGGATTAAACACTAAAATAAGTGTAGACAATTAGCTAATTTAGATGTTTGCATTAAATGCTTAAAGTAAGAGACCAAAAAAAGCTTATGTTTATTCATGGAAACATCATCCATCCTCCATGAGTTCTTGATTCTTTATCAATATTTTAGAGGTTGCTTAGGTTACTTCTCTAATCAATCCAGAATGAATTTCACCAGACTCAGTTGATCTGAAGACACGCATCTGTTCTAGCTTAATTTTTTTACCCCTTACTTTTTATTGTTAAAATCAACTGAAACCATTTCAAATTTTACTGAAGCATGATGTAAAAATGACAAACTAAACACTACATCCTTCACATTATCTTCCATCGATAGCTTTCCTTACTGAGTAGTAAAGGAGGTCTCTTTCTTTTGTCATCTTTTCACTACACTATGCTCATTCTTTCTCATTATACTTTATAGCCTTTTCTAGTTCTATATTATTTTGTGGTTTGCTTTTCTCATTTTTGTCCCTTAGAGGCTTTCTCCTGCAGTTATCTGAAGTCATTTGACCTACTTTCTTATATGCTTCCTTCAATATTTGTGATCACTGAAAAGCTGATGATGTAGAAAAGTTAATCATTTGAAATATTTTTTAGCCTTCCTCCACATCAGGATGGAGGGTGCTCATACACTATTGATATAATTTCCTTCAGGAATTGCCTGAATTATAATAATGCTGAAATGCCACCAACAAAATATGAAATCAGATTAAATAAAAATCATGGAGGAGATTTTGATTGTGGTGATGTGTACCCTATGGAAGGATGGACAAATAACAGAATAAAGGATACAGTAAAACTCCAGAGCATCAAGGATTCATTTCAGGAAGGCTGCTTCCAGGCAAACTCAGACTTCTCACCATGAGTGGCCTCTATATATACTTAATAAATACTTCATTCCTAGTGTTCAGTCTGCTCAATCCATCCCTTGCTAATGAAACAGTTGTTTTTGAAAGCTCATCTATTTATATCCACCTGCTTTGCATGCACGAGCAGACGGTTTGATATAGAGAGATGAGAGAGACATAAATATAGATGTACATTGATCTCATTTTGACTGCAGTTACATTTGGTATTACTAGAGTAACTCTAAATCTAAAGATACATTAGTATAAAACAGTGTATTTGAAATCAGTTTCAGACATGTAGTGTTATGGTACTGACGTGTTTGTTCATCGTGCTGAATTTCCTCATAAATAGAGCATTAGGAATACAATATGCAATCTGGTAAAGACCAGTCATTTACAACATTTAGTATACTTAACTAAAAAATTCCTTTGGTATAAGGTTTTAGTATTGCTTCAAGACTTTCATGTCTATGTCCTTTAAAGGAGCTCAGGTGGTTAAGGATACTGTCATTCTTCTTAAGCTGTTTCTCTATGTATGACTTCAGACATAAAATATTACGATGTCCAAGGTATTATCTAATCCTTTGTCCTTCTTATATTACATGATCAAAGACAGTGTGATACCAATGATGAGAGTAACTTGAGCTCTGCTTTATTTCACTCAAGTAGAGAAAATGCCTTTAAAAATGTGTCTGGTTTCAAAGTCTGAGGAAGGTTGAGGTCAGTGTTTCTAAACTATCTTGGTTTGCAAGAAAAAAGAAATCTCCTCACTTGGCGTGAAATTATCATCTGGACCTTGACACTCGATCTTGACACAGAAATGAAGGGCTAAGTCTCCATTCAAAAATACATTTCTAAAGTCTGTGTTTGACATATTTTCAAGTTTTTAAAAGGAAGATATAAATCTACCCATCTGTCTAAAATCTTAAGCTTTATGGTGATAGATGTTTCCCAGACATTTGCAATTCTTTGGCCTATTTTAAGTAGAAAATCAGATCATCAGGTCTCTCTTAACCTTCAAATTTTTTAACGTAGTCTGAAAATTAGAAATAATAATGGTAAAGATTATGGTCAGACCTTTTCCATGGAATGGAATTGTGATATAGCACTGTGAAAAAAAAAAAATGCGAATGCAAATTCACAGACGGTTTGAACAGTGGCATAAACAATTCCAGGTGTAAGCCACTGAGTGACTGTAAGTGAGCAAAAGATGAGATTTGCACGCCACTGTTACCTTTTGGAGAAAAACTAGGAAATGTTTTATTTTTATTTAAGTGGGAAAAAAAAAGGAATTAACCAAATGGAAATAACCACGATAAAGTACACCAGGGCCTAAACCACAAAAGGAATAGCTCCCTCATTGCCACTTCAGGAACCTACGCCTAGCACTTCAGTCAGTCATCCAAAATACCTGAGTTCTGAACCATACCATCAAGATTACTTTACTGTATGTTGCATTTACACTGAGTTTTACATCAGGCAATCAGCAGATAAAAACAGGGAGGAAGGGGGGGAAGTGGGACGGACAAAAAACCCCAAACCCAAAGTGTCTGCCTAACAGCTAGTCTAGTTCACTCTTGGTTCACTCTTTCACTCTGGAAAAATCTCCTGCACTTGTGCATTCCCCAGTCCTACCAGGACAGTTGGAGGGTTCCTTCTCTTAGACGGTTCTATGCTCTGATAGCTAGGAAGATGAGGATTTAAACAGGCTCAGGTGGAAGAAGGATCATCCCAGCTGCCTTCTCGAAGAATGGACTATTTCCCCAAGGAAAGCAGCCGGAGCACCTTCTCCAGTCAGCTTTAGGCAGCACAACACTTCTCATTGCCAGAAACATGGCTCTGGTGAAGGCTGAGGTACTGGGAAGAACAGGAATGTCTGACCCCTAACTTGCCAGACCATCAGGGGGAAGAGGAGTTCAGGCTGACTCCTACACCAATTGTCCCTTCCCCAAGCCAGCATTCAGGGTGGTGCTTGGGGCGTCTGTGACACTTTCCAGAAGTGCCTGACTCTCTCTGGGCACCGTGTGTGGAGTGTCCTTTACCTAACCGTAGCTCTGTGTTGTGGAGAGGCCTCACCTAATCTGGTTGTCTGGCTCCCTCTATAGCCAACTGAGGCGGAGATGCTGCCAGAGGGTGGGTGGCTCATCCTTCCTCAGGTAGGGACAACTGGGGCTGGTGGATGAATCTCCTCTGGGCTGGTTATTCCTGGCTGAAGAGGAACCCTGCATCTTCAACTAAATCACTAACTTTTAGATAACTTAAATTATGTGAAATGTATTCCAGCCCAAACTTGCATATTCTAACAGGAGCTATTAATCTAATATAATATCTGAGTTGGATGTTCCCAGCTAAGCACTCCGAATCTCACTTTATCTGTTCTTAACCCAACAACACCAGTTAAAATGTCTCATAGTAATACTTTACTGACATCTGCCTGAGTTGTCAGATATATTACTTACATGTTGGATGAAAAAACTTAAAAATTGATACTCTTATTAGATTTATATTCGTGGAGTATCAGCTGTTTTTACTGGCAGAGTCAGTTAGCCCACTTGAATGCCAGACTTCTTCGAGTGTGAATCTATATGCTTTAATAAGCTCAGATTTGCTGCAGCATCCTTTGACAATATAGTTAAATGACCCACATTTCCCTGAGGATTTGTGTTATGTACCCCAAGTTCCAATTTTTCACATGTTCTTAATAAATTTGGCTGCAAATTCAACTCCAGTAAGCAGACTTGCCTTTCACCTTCAGCGTATTCCCTTTATTAAACTACATACATTCCAGACTTTATTTAAATGAAAACAAACAAACAAGCAAACTGTGTTTTTTAAGATATGTTTTGTATTCATGGGGTGTGCAAGGAAAACCATACCTGAAAAAAGTGCATGTTTTCACCTTC
This sequence comes from Haliaeetus albicilla, assembly GCF_947461875.1. Taxonomy (NCBI): domain Eukaryota; kingdom Metazoa; phylum Chordata; class Aves; order Accipitriformes; family Accipitridae; genus Haliaeetus; species Haliaeetus albicilla. The sequence goes on along the minus strand of NC_091484.1, from coordinate 67,003,590 downwards.
TTATGAACCCTTCAGAAAGCAGAAACACAATCACTTATTTATAAAGCCAGAGGAAATTTTTTTGTGGAACCTCAGAGTTAGAATGTGTTGCTCTGCAGTTAAGTGCAAAAATAATTATGTTAGGGACCTCAGGTTAGCTAAACAGGTTTTTTTCCTTGTTTATTTGTGTGTGTGAGTGAGAAGGAGGGAGTTACTATATATGGGATTTCTTGGTTATTTGTGATACAAAACAAATTATGTGAAAGTCAAAAGTATTATGTGCTTTCATGCCCATGGGATCAGGGCCACAAAACCAAGAAAACAGTGTGGTCTAGATCCAAGAATTTATTTAGGAGAATACAGCTGGCTTTGATGTCTAAATAGTTTGAATACCCAAACTTCTGAAGGGTTTGGGACGCTAAAATTAAAGTTTTATATCTACATATTTTTGATGATCTCTGACTTCCTTGACACCATCATCAGTCATCACTGATGTTGTTCACATACACTCTTAGAACAAGAAAAAAACAATTTTGTTTTATCCACATTTATAAAGGAGATGAGAATATCACCCTCCATCATAAGCAAATTAGAAACTTAAACAGAAAAGCATGGATACTAGTGTTACTGCTAATAAATTTATAACTTGGCCTAGTTAGAGGCTGGAATAATGCTGAGGGTAGTCTAATACTTTGCTGCTGTCATTTTTAGTTTTCAAGCTTCATTTCAAATAGAGTAAGGGCACTTGCTATTTAGACACTTACAAAAGGTTTGTTGAAGAGGTTGGCTATAATCTGAGTGGCTGAATCAATACATGGTTCACGTCAATTGCTCCTGCTTGGAAAGCAGCTCCTGGTTCCAGCAACAGGGTTTCCAGAAATACTTGGATCCTTCTTGAATCTGCAATAAATAATTTGTGGTTATTAGAGGAAACATCCCTTCCTTGTCCATTGTGTCATTCTATTGTGCAATGTGTCATTATCTGTTGAAAGTGGCCCCAAATATAAAGCCTTGACATAAACAAAAAAAGTATAGTAATGCAAAAGATGGTTCCTTTTACAGTTGCCTAAGGACACCATCGGTTTCTTCCTACATTTTGACAACAGATCACCATCTAACACTGGCAGTAGTGTTAGAACCAGAGTTCACATATGCATTGGCTCGATGGGGATGTTGATTTTCAAGTAAATAATACAAAAAGAACTGTTTAGGTTAGCAATTGGACACCTGAAAAAAAGATATTTAGAAAGCAAAATCACTTCTGAGGCATTATGGGAATGCTTTGAAAACAGAATTAAAGACAGTAACACTGAATCTTAATTTTTAACTACTGGTATCTAAAGAGATAATGACTAGCTTGCATAGGTGGATGGCTTACCAAGAAAGAGAAATCTTACATTTTCATGTAATTAAACTATGGAACATTTATAGCCTTAGCCAGTGTCAGCTGAGGCCTCTTGAAACAACATTTAATTAAAACACAAGATTTAATGTTAAAAACTGAGTATGTTCCTTTCACAGCTTTTTAATTACACTGGGAGGTAATGCCATTTGGCGACACATTGCAGTGCAGAAGAGCCAGATGATCAGACCCTTACGGGTCCAGTACATGTTGGTCAATTCAGATGCTTCAATAACTTTGTCATTTATGTTTATTCATGAGATGCATGGAACCACATCTTCTTAAGGTTTCTTTCCACAGAGACACCTGTACTCTTCCATTAGCTTTCTAGTCAACTTCAGCAAATGTAGTATTAATAACCAGTGAGTCATCTGTGTGGATGAACACATGCAGAGGAGAGAAAAAGGGAAGAGAAATAAAGCCACTGATCTTCATTCAGGTTCCTACTCCAGTCTTTCACTTCTTTTTTTTTTTGCTGATAAATGCATTGATACGATGCAGACAGGTGTAAGACAAGACATTTGACTGTGTGAATGAAGCTTCCCAACTATGTGATTACACTCCACAGATTCTCACATGGTAAAAACAAAAAATAGTATCTACAATTATTTGTACATTGGCATTGCCAACTCTGCTTACCACTGAAATGAATTACACCGAGGGCAAGATAGAGCAAAGGATGTGTATGTTTTTCATTAAGTCTCAGGGAGTCCAAATTTAGATGTGCCTTTTGTCACAAAAAAATAGGATCCATCACAACAGCTAATGATAAGCATGGTGGGGCTCATGGAAGAGCAGGATAAATACATTCCTGAAGTTTGTCCAGAATGAAGGAGGTCAATATATTAGGCCAGAATCACCACACTTAAATTTAAGGACCTTGATGTCCCTGATTTAGGACGGAAACACCATCTTCAGTCCCAGGTAAAATGAGCCATTTGTTGGGGTTGCTTATGCTGGTGTTCACACAGGGATGTCAGTTCAGGTCAGGCATATACTGCTGTAATGAATTTCCCAGTTGACTAGTCTTACCACCTTTGTGTTTGTATAATGGAGAGATTCCTACAGCTCAGGGACCTGACTCCTTTCAGGCACAAACTAAGCCAGAAGATGCTCTCCAGAGGGACTCCTCATGATTCCCAGATCCTAATGGGCTCATACCTTGCAGAACCAGACCAGAGGTAACTTGAACTGCAGCCCCAAAATGCAGGTAGTCTGGATTTTTAGGTCTCAGTACGAAGTGTTTTGTTCTCTATATCTGCTCTTGGTGTAGTGCTCTACTTGCTGGCGCATGTATGTCACCTCTCTGTGTCTGCGGGCTGAACAAGAAAAGCAGTTTTCTAATTAGAAATAAAGTCACTAAAGGAACTAGTTTCCTAATTTAAGATTCACAGTGAAGTACTTAGAACTAGAACTTAGAACTAGACTATAGTCATGTCACACTTCGAAGGAATCTGCAAAGTGTTGTAGTGATTTACCCAAATCAGAAAGGCCCTTGACTGTGTCTGGAAGCCCGTTTCTGTTGCCTGATGTATTATATTAGAGAGGGAGTATATTCTGAGCCTGACGCTGTTATGGCAAACGTTCCACATCCCTTATGTTATTGAGCTAGTTAGAATATGTTTGGATTGCCTGCGGAAGCTATAAATTGCTGCTGCAGTACTAATATGGACCAATTTCAGACTGGTATCTTCACCAGAGAAACTGTGAAGCAGAGAACAGATCTTACCTCTGTCACCCTTTAAATAGGGCCAATTACACTGATGCAAAATGATCTTTTGTTAGACTGTTCATAAATAAAATTTCAAAACAAAACAAAACAAAACACAAAATATTGACCTGTGTTGCTTGATCATTTGTTTAAATCTCTTCTTCTGGACCAATATACTAGCAATTCTGATATATTATTAAAATTAAATATTAGATTTATTTTAATGTAGTTTTATTCTCTTTGAAATGCATAACCCTTTTAATAATGTATTATGTGCTTAGGCCCTATTTGTGCAGTAAGACTTGTGAAAATGACACCTTTGGAGCATACACAGGTGAAAATGTATTTCACTGCCACCCTTAAAATAAATATAACCCAGACTTCTTCTCAAGAAACCCTTTAATTATGCATTACTTTTTATCTCATTATTTGTTTAAACATTCACAGTTTTTGCAGAGCTGACATTGAACTAGCAGTTTGTGTTTCTTTGTCCCGAAGGCATTGGTAATTCCAAAACACTTGGGAGATTTATGAACTGCAGTAGACAAGTTTTCTGAGTATCCTTCGAAGATCACACCAATTTATTAGCATGCCATTGTGACTTTTTAAAAATTAAGGACAAAATAATAAGTTTTCTCATCCATCTACTAAGACAGAAATTGCATTTTCATCATCTCTTGTAATGCTTTTTATGTCATATTCTTTTTATTGATCATAGACTAGAATTACATGGGAGGTTTCTTAGCAGGATTTATGAAATATTCAAATAGGATATCATAATCTGTTATAAAAATCTTTTCCCTTGCTTTCTTTGATTTACTGTTTTTAATGTATGCATGTTACTGTTGCTGGGCCCAATCCTCAGCTTATAAAACGTAGTCAATCAGTCAAAGCAATGCAATAGAGAGAAAGAAATAATATTTTTTTATGTACTGATGACCTAAACCCATTTTCTACCATTCTGACAATTTTAACTCGTGTGTATACCTATCCTACCTGCTAGCTAAGAACAGGCATCTTCTCCATTAGGTTCATCAGTGTGGAGTACTGATGCTTTGCCTCTGTCATCTGTGAACTACATTGCACAGTGGCAGTCTCATGGAAAACCAAAACAATTGATTATTCTGATAATACATTAAGAGTATTTTGGGATTATTTGATTCTGTGATCATACCATGCCATGGACATCATCCTGGCCATAAGTATGCCTAAATGATATTTCAATTATTTGGGTCAAAAGTGTTTGATTTCCTTTCTGAATGAAGGACCAGATAAGATAGATATAATATCAAGACTAGTTTCTGTTAAATTAATTAATTCAGTATGCACTTTAATTACTGATTAGGAAATAAACAAGGTGAATCCTGGCTCTCTGAAGACAGTAGGATTTTTTCCACTTAGTTAACATTTTATTCTCAGATTAAAACTGTTAAGAGTACTCGTTGCTGGAGTTTTCTAGGATGTTGATGTCCAAATTTCCATGGAACTTTGGAATCTTCTCTCCTTCCCTTTGATTGCCATTTTTGTCTTTGTCAGGTGTACACTTACACTAAGCATCTGTTTTCATCATCAGCTATGTGTGGACTTTGTATTTGACCCTGCAGTAAAATCCAAGTACTAAACTGTGATTCTTTAAGAACAAGTCCATTTAATGAATTTATTACAAGGTTCAACAGAACAGGAAAAGCTCTTCAAATAGCTGAAATAATTGCAAAGAAAATGCAAATTAGTACATAGTACATTGCTTTTTATAGTAAAATCTGCAGCAGAGTGCAAATTCTTTTAAGGATTGGTTATAGGAACATTTTCAAAGCCAGCAAGAACAGTTAGTTATCCAGTTCTCACTGAAAATTAATGGGGCTCAGGTACATAAGCCTACTTTGCACTGTCAAGAACTTCTTCAACATGGCATATTTTGCAGTATTCCATGTGTTCGTCAGTTTTCAGTTTCAGTTACTGTGTTGCATTTTTTTTCCCAAGCTTGTTTCTAGAATTAGTTTATTTGTGAGCTTCTGTTTTCCTTAAAAAAAACCCAGAACAACAACTTACTTTTTTCCCATTGTAGCCTTTTCCTGAAAGGAAGAGAAATAAAGAAAAGAGAAAACTAAATAAATCAAATAAATAACTTATAAAATATTATTGGTTTGTAACAATTTAGCTCAAGTAATAGTGGTGATTTTGGGAGGGCTTTCTTGATCTTCTGAATTCTCATGCTCAACTATAATGTGTGTTTTGTTTTGTTTGGTTGTTTTTTTTTAATTATTCAAAACTGTTTTAAATTTCATGCAGCTCCAAGAGGACTAAAGCAAGATTATCTGAGTGGATGCAGCACAAGAGGTAGAAAACTCACATACAGATCAGCTCATACTCCTACCCCTGTTAATGCAGCTGGTCAGCCTTGCAAACCTTTCAGACATTTGGAAGGCTGCCATTGTGGTTGTTTCTTCTGATACAGTGCCATAAGTAGTTTATTCTGGATATCTGTCACACAATCTCTTTCAACTGTCTTGTGACACCTGTAATAGAGATCAGTGTATTCATGTTATTGCTTTTGACAGTCTTTATTTTTTTTAAATTACTTCAGTGGTCTTCCAGCTCATCCCTAGCATGTCTGTTTTCCTGTTTTCTGTCAGCATGCCATGTCAAAATATCTATCAGAACTATCAGTACTCAGACAGAAAGGCACTGCAAATGTAAAAATCCACATCTGCTACTTATGCATTTTTGCTTTCCAACATCATGCAAAACAATCTCGTTGGCAGAAATTCTATCAGGTCAGAACTGTGTGCCTGAAAGCAGGAGTTGTGGGTACCGTCATTCAATCCAAATACGATCAGTGACTTTAAAAAACAGATCTCTGCTTGCTTTTAGAACACTCTAAATGCACTTTTGACAATTGTAAAGGGTATCATTGGGCATCATATTTTCTCTGTCTGCAAGGAATGTTGAACAGCTAAGTAAATATTTATCTGAACAATGTTGAATGTTTCTTTTCCATATCCCGTACAAATGGTCGCTCACTCAGTCATTCTCAATGTAGTAATGATTTTTAATTGCAGAACAACTTGAGTAGGAAACAGAGGTCCAAGAAGGAATTTCCATGTGCTATGGATTTATGCTCAGAGTACTCACCACCATTCTCTTAAGTGTTTCTATGGTCTGTCATTTGGTATTCCAAATGATTGTAGTACTAAAAGTAAAAGGGGAAAATGTTTTTAAGCATTAGCTTTTTCGGTGTTTGAGTCCAGGCATACTTAGACACCACACCTTCCACATCTTATTTAATTATCTTAACTAGGCTGAACATGAAAAAAGGAGTGATACATGGGAGTGCCAGGAGGAATTCAGGGCATTTAGGATCTGAACAAGGATTTCAAGAAAAATTTGTATGGACTTTAATGACTATTGACTTCACAATGCTCAGATCTCCACTGATTAAAAAAGGCTCAGAGTGAAGAGCCCAGCTATAAGAGTAAATGAACTGAGCGTCAGTCAAATGAATCAATTCATCTGCCCTTCCTTCTTCCTTGGCCTCCTTCAACACAGCTTTTTTCTAGCCATCACTATCTGAGTCTCCATCCTCTATTCATGGCCAGCAGCAATGCTTCCTTCTCAGATTCAAGTGTAGGGCCGTGGAATAAGCTTTTCACCTTTGCCACCTTTCTGCATGACGCAAGTAACAGCTCTGTGTAATTTCAGGAAAAGAGGCAAAGGGCTGGAAGAAAAAAAAAGTGACAGGACTTGAAAAATTTATCTGCATCAGGGTTAGGATGATACTTCTGGTTCATGTAATAACAGTCTAGCACGAATAAGAAAGACAACAGCTCACTTAAGTAAAGGACATTTCAACACCACTGGCTGCTATTTAACTTTTTGGCAACAACTTCTTGGTAATGATGAAGGGAAAACATTCTGGTGCATCTAAATGTTTCTGTTAAGCAATTGTGTCTTCTACATAGTAATTGCTAGGCTAAAAAGTTTTCATAAGAAACCATTTCCATATGAAATTAATAGAAAACATCTTCTTTTTGTAGATTTCTCTAGATTTACATGTCTTATATTAGGAAACTCCTAACTTGTTTAATCTAGGCAAACATGCTCAAAATTAACTGCAGACTCAGTTGAGGAAATGTTTGCAATAATTCTTAGGATGTTCAAATCCTGTTTTGATCCCATGCAAGTTCATGAGATAGAAATTGCTACAATTTAATTAGGAAATTCTTGTAGTTTTCCAAATACTTTCTCCTGTTATGTAAATAACAATGGAACAAATTATATTTTCTTCTTATTCAAATCAGGGAAATCTAGACCTACTGTGAACATGTATTTACAAATCAATAACAAAATGGGAATCGAATAGATTACTGGTATTGGTTTGTGCCACTTTTTACAAGAAACAATGTTCAGAAAAAAGATTTAATTTGATTTAGATTTCTTAGCTGATTTTGATACTATTTCTTAACTATATACATACATTTCTGGACTAAACTCATCACAGTCACATTCAATTTCACGGAAAGACAGGAAAGGAACATTTATTAGTCAATGGAAACTAGGAACATTAACTTTGTGGAATTGTCTAAATAATATCCATTGTACACCAAATATAAAACTTCCACAAACCAGAGTCAGACAGCTCCTATTCACTTCCAGATGTGTGAAGTGGACTGGAATTATTATTGTTATTGATGTAGAATGTTTTGATTGAAATAAATAAGTATATTTAAGATATTTTCCCATAAATCTGTTATCTCTTTACAGACAATCATTAAATATAGAACATTTAAATAAAACATACCCCTTTTCCAGTCGAAAACTCAAGTTTTCCATTCCAAATTTTTGCTGCAGTACCTTAGTGTACCTGTGTGTGCCAAGAAAGTTGCAGCTCATGTCTCTCATGCTCCCACTCTTCCCTGGGGACTGAGCTCATGTGACTTAATTACGACATCTTCTGGTCCAGTGGTTCCCTTGCTCTGGAGTGTACTGAAAGTATAGTTCAGTCATGGAGAATGTCCATGCTGAAGAAGATGAGAGTGAGCTAAGCAATTAAATCTTCAGAAAAGCTGTATTGCAACCTATCAAGCTTACCTGGTTTGGTTGTTTATTTGGGAAACTAGTATTTCTTGCTTTGTTTTTGTTTTGTTTTGTTTTGTTCTTCACAAACATTTAGCTACATCTCATGCTTAACTAGAACTTATAATGAACCTCACTGAAGATCAATAAATGGCAATGGCACATGTGCATGTTTTCAGTCTAAGTTAATTAGATGGGAAAAATTAATAAAGTTACACAGCAATCTTTTTACAAGAGATAGACAGAATTTTTCCAAGAGAATGACATTTCATTTTTTTAAAAAAGGCCAGTTTGTTGAAAACTGAAAATGGAATGTCTTCTTTTGGGCAAACTTTCAGAGAATCCTGACTGTCACCCTGGCAGCTTCCTGGAGGCAGAGGACAAAATAACAGCCCTTGGCATTGTCAGAGGTAATTTCCATACAATAGGGAGTATTGAAGCCCTTGGAGACTTAGCTGGACTTCAGGGAGTTTTGGATTCTGGTGGTGCTTGCTCTTTTCAGGGACAAGATCAGCCTTTTAAGTTTTTGCACTAGACACAGGTTTCAGGGGTTTGGGCTTATGGAATAAGGTTACTGTTACTTTCAGTGAAGATCTGGGCTTTCTCAGTTTTGAGATCAATTGTTTGCACAACCTGGAGTGTTGCTTAATGGTGGCAGCAGAGACGGTCTAGGAAAAGGGAAAGTTCCCTAAAAGTAAAGTCAATGATGGCTCTATTTTTACTGTAAATAAAAATAGAAACATTACAATTTTTATCTGAAAAGAAATATTGAACTGTTAATAATGAAAAGTGGCAGCTTTTGGGACCTTAATCCATAATGTTCTGAGGCAATGATAATATTTAATCGACTTCAGAAGGACTTGAATTCAAACTTCAAATGCTATTTCAAATAATCTGCTAGATCGTAATAGCTTCCCTCATTCAAAGTACCACCTGACTTGTCAAAAGCCAGTACTAAATGGGAGGTGAGACAGCTCTCAAAAGAATGCCAATCTACTGTCCATGTCAATGGTATCTGTTTCTGATATTCTTAATTCTGCTATCTTCAAACCTTGCTCATAATTATAACATTTTTGTTGTGGTTTATTATGAACAACATTGCAACTAAATATGAAACATGCCACTAAGAAAAATCTATTTTTACTTGCTTTAGAAAACACATTCAGAAAGTAATTATAGTCCAATCCTTTGTCTAAAACTCCTCTCAAGCATGGTACCTACAATGGAATGCAGGTATCTGGGGTTAGATCCACAGACCTGAAAGTGCTTTTCTAAGTGGCTTATACCATGTACTTCTTTCTTCGAATCCCACTTGAATTTACGTTGGTATGAAATAGTAAATAATCACTGACTGGCAAAATGAGGGGATAGGGGAAGAGTGGTAGCCAGAAGAGGCAGAAAGTATGTAACTATATAATGTAAGAGTAAGTTATTAGCAAGATGAAATGTTCAAATTCTTGTACCAATAAATATTTAATCAGGTATATGGTGTTGAAAAAAATCCAACAGGAGATATTTCAGGAGTCTCAAATAGTTCATACTCTGCAGATTAAAGTGCTAGTCTAGGACATCCGATTCAAATTCCTATTCCGAGGCAGACAAAATGGGGATTTGAAGTGCAGGACAATTTTCAAATACCTCTTTAGTGATTTCTATTCCTCTTATCAATAATTAGAACACACTGAAGAGGAGAAAATGGGGTAGGCAGGTGTCTGGGTTTTTTTTGTTTTTCTGTAGGAAAGCTCAACTTGCTTAAGTTCCCAAAGGAAGCAAAAGTTCATAACTGATGGCCCTAAATGAAGAAAGGTGCCTTGGCCTGCCATTGACCTTCATCTTCCCTTCAGAGTTCCGTTTCATCTGTGAGGAGAAAAATTTGGGGAATTTAAAGTTGTTACACAAATGGCAGGTTTGAAAGCCCTGTGTGAGACCTGCAAGCTGCTTCTTTCACTGGAGGGAGTCCTTTAATTCAATTTTGCTTCTAGATGCTGAGGGACAGGTTGTTCAAATACATTCTCTGAATTTAGCAGTCTTCATTACAACAGTACTGAGAAGTCATTTCTCATAATGTTGCTGTATTGTAAGTGCTCAGTGCTCTTGAAACACAAACTTCTGTTTAAGTGTCTTTGTACTTTCAAAACATTGGGTTATGTTGCTATGGGATATTTTAATTATAAAGTCAATACTAAGAGCATAAAAAGCTATACGTTTTTATATTGGTTTAGTTAATCTCTAATCTCATATATTTCTGGTTTTAAAATTGGGTCCTGGGAAAAAATAATTTTGCTTTTGCAAGAAATAATCCCCTTCATAAATTATTGACTAACCTTACTGCATAAAATCAAGACGCTCAATGTTTTTGCAGGGATATTACTCATAAATTAGGAACGTTGCCAAATATTGGGATAAAGTAAAGAATGCAACTATAAATCTCTAGGGTCAAGTACAGGGAGTGTTTTATTTTGAACATGATTCAGACAATCTCTCAATGTGTTTCTTTGTTCTTGAGCTCTTTAAAGCCCAAGCTATCAGTAATTCAAAGTATGTGTCTAATGTGTACTTACACCCTCTATATTTGGAAGGTGTAACATAGTACATCTTCTTAGCCATTTGAACTGTTGATACTCTAAAGCAAACAATAAAAGTTCACATTCTTGCTCTTGTATAGAACAACTGTTAGGTGTTAAATTACCTTCAGGCATTTTTGCTCTAGCAATACAATTAATAGTCCATTTTTTGTCCCTCTACCAAAATAAGTTCTTTACTCTTGAGAAATATAGGCAGAGATGTTGCCAATATTCCTCCCCACACATGAATATGCATCTTGATAATGCACAAGGTTAAGATGGAGCGTAGAATAAAGACCAATTGCAAAGTTACTAATGCCTTACTTTCAGAGGAGGGAGGTAGGAGCTATAGGTCTGGCAGTCTCTTCTTCATTCCTTACAGGGCAAGTGAAGAATGCTGGACTTCATGACAAGCTGCTGCAGACACATTCCTGGTTCCTCAAAAGGGGAAAACAAGAATTGATTGTGTAGTGCTTCATGCATATGCTACTGGGAACTTCATCATACCATCAACACACGCAGGATGAGGCTTAAGTCAAACTCCAACACAAGGAACAGTCTAAATACTTACTGGTTACTAAATAATACTTGTAGAAAAGCCTACAGATTAGAAAGAATTAGTTCTATTTTATGTCCAAGACCTCCTACTACATTAAGTTCTTTAATTTAAATAGCTTTCATGTTAGGGTAATAATAACAATAATAATAATAATAATAATAATAATAATAATAAAGTGCAAGAGAGGAAAACATCTATATTTTTGCAAGTAAAACTGATGTAGATTCAATCTTTGCTTACATGTGTGCTAAGGTACAGACAGAATTTGATCTAATGAATATTTCATTAAGGTGTTGACAGCTAAGCATCTGAGATACAACTGCTGAGATTATATATGAAACATGCCAACAGAGAGTAAATAACAGACTACTCAATCTTTTTCTCTATTTTCAGTCTCTTTGTCTCTCTCTTTTTCCTTTTAACTGTATATAGTGTAAAAACTGGCTCACGTATTTCTGGAAAGAAAAGGCAAGAGTTGAGGTTCTGATTGCTCTGTGAGGTTGTAACAGCCATTATTCACACAAAACTGCCTCTGTAGTTGAGAAAAAGCCCTGAATCCTAGAGTCAAACACAAATAAAGTCTATCCACGTGAAAACTAACTCCCAAGAGTCTTTATTGGATCTAATGACTTCTTTCTAGCTTTAAGAAGTCTCATTTAGAAAACAACAATCCATAGGGTGAAACTGAATCTATGGAAACAAAGTGAACAGCTGCACTCACCAAAAGCACTAACTTGCAAGCATTGTTATTAAACGGTTTGCAAACAACTGATAAGTTCAATAAGCATTATTTATAAAGTTTTGATGAACAAAAATAATTCTTTTCCTTTAAATAATTCTGTAACCCTATGCTACTATAAATACATTTCTCTGTTTTAGTACATCAGCCTACAGCTAGTATAACAAAATGGGGAATTAGGCCTAGTTCATATATTTTACAAATTAGGAATAGTGTGTCTATGATTAATTAATAGGAAAAGGGCTACATTTGCAACTAAATATTTTGACAATGAATAATTTATCCAGGTTTACTTTTAGCATACTGGTAAAGCAAGCTTCATTTCACATACTGCACAATAAATTCTCTCTAAAGCGATTCATGGGACCAAAAAATTGCAAACATAAAAATCAATTGCTCATTTCCATTTAAAACTTGGAGTAGAACTATATACAGTAGGTTTAGGATGTACTCCTAATATATGTGATTGTCTAGGAAGGATATAGGTTCTATTATTCCCAGCAAGAAAAAAATTGTTAATTTCCCTAGAAGCAAATTCTTTATGTTAATTTATTCATTCACATATTCCTCATCCCCATGAAAATAGTTCTTTGTGAAAATAGAGAAAAATATACAGTAAATTAAACTTGGTGTAGTGATTTAAAGAAGCAGATATCCTGTAAAGGGGTCAAAAGATAAGTTATCTTAATTTATGAACCTTACAGTCGTGATTCACATCCTGTTATGGTTATTATATTTATGAGGTCTAAATGACTGCTAAAATAAATAACAGATCTATGACAATCTAAAATGCATTATGAGAATGCTACATGAAACCTCCAAAAACATACAGAGATTACCATAAAATATTTAATTGCATTTAGTTCACTCAGCAATTTTCAATAGCAACAATGATGTATACAAATACGCAATACCGATTTCACAAGAAACCTTAACTCTGGCAAGCAAGATCTAGAATTTAGAGTTATTCGTCTCTAAAGTTCAAATAATTGGTGGTATTGTGTTCTCTCTTGAGACAACAGGAACTGAGATGCTGGTGCGAAGAGAGGCAGAAGGACTGACATGTTACAGACTGTTCATGGATGTGACACTATCACAAAAAGAGGCAAAAGTGAACCCTTTGTTCAGCCTATCTGGCTGGTTATATAGCACAGAATATCAATTACTGATGAAAAAAAAAGTGCTGTGTTTCAAAGCAAAACTCTTTATTGTACATTAGCCATAGAAACAATAGTAGAAAATTATTTTCCATCCAAAGTTAGCAAAGCTTTTTTTTGCTCTAATGGCCTAATGTGAATTGACAGTGAAGTATATCCCTGGAGAACCGAGGCACTATGCTGTAAGTGAAGTAAAGACAGCACAATTCCATTATTACTGACATGAATGCCAGCTTATAGATTTCAGTAAGAAGCAGGAATTTTTGAGACTTCTATAGGGGTTTTAGCTAGATTTTGATAATGGTTTTTTCTCTTTTTCCTCTTCTTTTTTTCCTCTAGTAAAAACACTGATAACATAATTGCCACGTCACATGTTTCCTCACCTGAAGAGGCAGAAAATAGATGACTGTGATCTGAATTTGCTGCTTATGTAGACTGCTAGAGCTTTTTACACACCTAGGCCTCTGCCATGCTTGTCCATCCGTTTCCACCATTCAGTGGCAGAATCTTTAAAAAGAGAGCCACAACCAGTAGTTTGTTTTCTCGCTGCCTTTGAAGATTGTCTGATCAGTTGTGCAGCCTTGATTTTATTGTGTGGTTCTCTCATTCTCTTTGTGTCGATTGCATTATACTTTTGTAGACTGAAGTTTTCAGGTTTCCACTAACTGGTAAACAAATGAGCTTTTACATGACTGCACAGTAAACTGCATATGCAAGTGCTGTGATGGTGTACGGATTCAATAATTCAAAACATGAATGAGACAGGAAAACATAAGGCATTCTTTCTAAGCTCATTATTTATTGCAAAGAAAACACAAGAAGAAAGAATTATGCCCAGCAAAGGTAATTTCCCAGCTGCTGTGCCATACATTTAAAAGATGGAGGTACTTTTATATTTAAAATACTTCTGATAGGTGTGATGAAGGCATCAGTTGGTAGCCCTGGACTGGCTACCAATACTATCCAGGAACTTATTCTGCAATCCGTAGAGTGCATTAATTGTAATTACAGCCAGCACACCCTGTTTGTTGAAGGGAGAAGACTGATTCCTTGCTATCTCCCACACTTTTTGGCCCATTGTTGCAATCAAGTAATCAAAGTTTGACTTTTATACAGGGTTCCTACGTCTGCAACATTTGCGTCACAAAATGCTGCATGGTCAAACTTGTAAGATAAGAAATTTTGAAGTTGCTTTTACTAAACAAATGTTTTGTTTCAGTATTCAAAGCAGGGTGAAGGTTTTAATCTTGTAGCGAGTCCGGTACTGTAGTAACATCTGAGCAAAGTACAAGGCGTACTCCTATAGAGAGTGTCCATTAGGGATTAGTATTCCATTAAGGAATGTCTATTGTCTTACATTCAGGCACTTAGACCCAGCTTGAATCTGGAAGGCAGAAAGTTTGACCATCTCACCACATGGATAACCTTTACATTGTGGGGGATATTAGGGATGTTAATGATTGCCACAGCCAATCTCCCTCTTCTTTTGACGCATGAGTTGGGAAAGATATTACGACTACTGGAGAACTTGGTAGTCACTTTTTTCTGGAAGAAACCTACCACAATTCCTTTTACACTCCTGTACTCCTTGACTACTAGCATTGTTCCTAGCCTCACGCGTGACCTGTAAGAGAGCTGCTGTCCATGGCTAAGTCTTACACCCAGGAAAAATGGAAATCTGAATGATGCAGCAGTGTGACAATATGGGGCAAGAACTCACTTCCTTGAGGAAGAGGCCTATGCTACCTGAAAAAAACCCTCTCAAAGAAAAAAATAAATTTGTACAGGCATTTCAACAAGCCATTCAAAATCCCACCCTCACAAATGCAAAATCTTAACAATATAGAAGCATCGACAGCTTTTTTTGTTGCAAAGGAGGAGATGTACTACAATATTCTCAAATGAGAGGAAGCTCAACAGGCCCTTGGACTCAGCTCAGCTCAATATGTAAATTGACATATTTGTTGTGGGTTCACTGTAGTCATACTGCTTTACATCAGCTGGCCTTACTAATACAGTTGTCCTTTTACTTGTACCTGCTGAGGTGCTCAGCATGAGAATTTCAGTGATTTAAAACTTTATTATTTAATTATGCCTTTAAGTTGTTATTTTTTTCTGGCTAGGAGAAGTGTCATTTCACCGAGTGCACTTTTTCTTTTTTATTTCAAAAGGGAGTAATTTCTGATGGATGCAAAAAGAAAAAAAAAATGCATAAGAAGAGCATATTTTTCCAACTTCACATTTCTTAAAAACAGCAGAAAAGATTTTTCTTTCTCTTCTAACCTTCCATAAAGAATATATTTGAGGTCAAGAAAGTAAGAAAACTCTTAGCTTGCAAAGGGCACATTTTCATAAAATTATGAACAAATGAAAATGGAAGGTTAGGTAGAAATGTTATAGGCATAAGGTTTGTATAACTATCGATGGCATAAATGCCATTATACTTTCACTAAATATGATTTCAAACATTAGCTACTGGCCTGCTGGGTTAAATATTTATTTTCTAGGAGTCCCATCTGTTTCAAGCTACCAGCCAAAAGAACTGAATAATAAAATGTACAATACACACAGTCACAAGGTACAGAACAATATTTTTCAGGATGTTTGCACTTCTGTTAACAAGAACAGACAAACAGACCCACCACTGGCCAATACGCTTTTTACTGGTGGAAGTTTTATCCAATAACTTGCTATCTGTTTGCTGTGTTAAAGAACTCTATACAAGCTATATTTACATGCTGCCTCTCATTGCCAACTTTTAAATGGCCAAACCTTTGTGGATTTCAACACTCTTTTTGTTGGTGTTGTAGTAAATAATATGTGATAACACTGAGGGGAAAAAAAAAAAAAAAGAAAGTGAAACTATAGCCTGAAAAACAAAGATATATTCCTACCTCTTCCATAATGAAATAACATTTTCTTAGATTGCATGCTGCAAAGCAGAACTGCCTTAATAAAAAGAGTTTACAGGGAATCCAATAACCTCTTATATAAGGAAAATTGCTGTGTTTAGTCTGTTTTTTTGTTTTTGTTTTGTTTTGAGTCTGAGATGGTATTACAGAAATCATGGTTTCCGGCAATCTATATGCAATCCACAAATCCCAGAATATTTCAGCTGTTTCAGGGAATAATTGTTCTGCAATTATGCATGCAAATCTTAATCCAGTAACTGTCTGAGATTAAGCTATGGCTGTAGCCTGTGTGTAGCACAACTGGGAGGCTGCAGACATGCAGTTTTTATCCTTATAATCTCAACAGTTTGGAAGATGCAAGTAAAAGCAAAGGGCAAAGCAGAGCTCCAAAGAAAATTCATTTGTGTTTACACATACACCTACGCAATGCCCCTTTCCACACTCTTAAAATTTCAGTGTATCACAGAGAAGAAAAGATCCCTTGAAACAGAATGTGTAAATAGGTAGATTGCTTACAGTTTAGAAATTGTAAGAAAAACATAATTTATAGTAGCATGCTCTATGAAGCACATTTCTTTCCAGTTTCTGTAACCAAAAAGCACTGCATTCATGAAATAACCTATAGTTATATTTCCCGGTGCTGCAAAAAGAGAGCATTATATTTCTTTAGATCATTTTTTAAAAGCATGTGTCTCCTTTTTTTATATTTTCCTGCTTTATCAACATCATTTAAAGACCTCTGCTTTAGTCATTTTGAGTCATAGTCACAAACTGTACCGTCTTCTGTACTTTGGCAGCGATACTGCATGTGGGTTTCCGTAGTGATCTACCAAACAGATTATTTTTTCTCCTCCCATACAGAGCACATACTTCTGAAGACATTCCTGTTGTGTGGGAGGGCGGCTCTGCTCCATTCACACACTCACAGATGTGGCCTCCCGGGTTTACCCCTGTCCGGCTTTCCAACAGCCACACCGTTGGAGTCTCCAGGCTGCTCTCCAGCCTTCTAGGAAGCGGTCGGGGCATCGCAGCGCAAGCTTCCTCTGGTCCTTCCGCTGATGTGTGTTGGGTTGGGGTGTTTTTCCTGCGAAGCTGGGATTTTGTCTTTGAAAGGGAGGGAGAAAGAGAGGAAGGGGAAGGGGAAGGGGAAGGGGAAGGGGAAGGGAATAGGAAAGGGAAAGGGAAAGGGAAAAGGAAAGGGAAAGGAAAAGGAAAAGGGAAAAGGAAAGGGAAAAGGAAAGGGGAAGGGAAAGGGAGAGGGAAAGGGAAAGGGAAAGGGAAAGGGAAAGGGAAAGGGAAAGGAAAGGGAAAGGGAAAGGGAAAAGGAAAAGGAAAGGGAAAGGGAAAGGGGAAGAGAGCTTAGAAAAGCAACCAATTTTGGCATTTTTTTAAACTGTCAAGGAGAAAAGCCCTGTTCTATTCATAACTGCTGTTTTACAAATAGTTTCAGTTACATGGCTATGAAGTAACATGGAATTTTTGAGTCCTTGGAACAAAACCTTGCTTGAAGCCAGTGATTTGATCAAGAAATGCCACAGAATATGTTGTAATCTAATCTCTTCTCAGGCAGTTAGTGGCATTCATGAATGACAGAGAAGAATACATTTAAATCATCTTATTTCTTTGAGAAATGTTACCGCAGCAAGCATTTTATCATAACAGCTGTAGCTGCTGCTTCTGCCAACAGGACATTTATATGACTGTATAGATCAACACAGGCCATTTCCTGCAGGAATATTTTATTCTATACCTAAATCAGTAAGGAAAACACCTGGAACACAGTTGAAGGATGTAAGGACAGGGTTATTTTGAACCAAATTTTACTCCATAGTATCCTTCCTGGTAGCTTGCTAATTGAGCTGTCTGGTATATTGTAAC
The DNA here is from genome assembly GCF_947461875.1 of Haliaeetus albicilla. Lineage (NCBI taxonomy): Eukaryota > Metazoa > Chordata > Aves > Accipitriformes > Accipitridae > Haliaeetus > Haliaeetus albicilla. The sequence goes on along the minus strand of NC_091484.1, from coordinate 66,985,616 downwards.
ATAACACAGGAAATGCAATCGCCCCATGAAGGGAAAATGAAACTATATAGTTGTGCATAAGGAGGTTCGGGAATTGATAGCCTTGGTGCTACACTGGTACTGCAAGAGGGAAGATGAGATCATTACTTCTGCATGAAAAGCAATATGCCAGACACAAGTAAAAAGCGAACCTGATTCTCCCAAAGCATCTTAACATATTCTCTCTGCCTGGAGAAGACAAAGAGAGGTTCAGTGCAGAACAGCACTACTTCCATTTTCAACTTGTCACTATTCTCATAACAAAGCATGGGGAGAGGGAGAAATGAGAGGATTTCCCTACGTTTGATTGTGATCCTACTCCCTCTACGAATAAATCCTCCTCGGTTCATAAAGATTCTTCTAAAGAGCAATTTGATTTGTCTTTGAAAAGCACTGGAGTGCATCAAATGTCATTAGTTCTTTAAATATGTCCACAGACTACTGCAGGCCTGGAGCTTTGTGCAAAGTCCCTCGTCACTCCTGGCCCCCACTTTTCCTTTGTGGGCTTCCAAACTAAAATTGCCCTGTGTGTGTTTCCAGTAGCACACAGGGATTGAAGGGCTTTAACCCATTCTCAAGATGAGTAACAAGGCAGAGTGGGTTAGGCTCCAGGATATGGTTAAATTGCATGCTTATATTTTAATGGATTTTTCCAAAGAAGGCAAATCTTGAGGCAGTAGCTTGAAACTACACAACTAATCAGAATTATTCATATTAAATCAGTGGTATCATTGGACACTTTTTGGGGTGTACTTATTTAGCTAAATCTCCATTTTATTCTTGCCTAACTGCTAAATTTTTCAAGAAATGTCTCATGGTCTCTAACCTTAGCAACTGCATTTTTCCCTTCCTTCATCCCCTTCACCTATGTTTCTTCTTCCCCCCCACTCCTGCCCCACTCCTTAGGCTCTCCAGTCTTCCAGTAAGATAATTATTCTCCTACATCTTCACCTTTCTTCTATAACTTGAGTAGTGTCAGCTATTTTTCTATACTGAATAATTCAAGCTCTGCAACTCCATCTTTAAATGTCTCTCTGTATCCATTCCCCTATGCATCTACTAAGCATCACTCAATATACTTTTGCATATTCCATCCTCCAGTACTTCTTTTCTCCTAGATGCTCCATTAGGAAGTTGTTACTCTGACCTTCTTACAAAAGGATTGATCATTCAGGGCTGCCCTATATGACTATGTCCTTTTAGAAACGGTGCTACTTTTGAAGACCTGCAAGAGGAAATGGGGGCAACCAGGTCTAGTGCCAAAACTATTATCTATGTTCCCTGGGAAATGACATGCCTGCCCTGACTGGGACCAACTTAAACCACAGACCATTAGAGACAGTTCAGGCAGCACGTGTGTTTCATATTAGATACTTTTGTAGAAAAGCCTGCCAATCATATTGATTTGTGTCAAATTAAGTGCAATGGGATTTATTTTTTTTTTTAAATCCATGTGGACAGCTTAGAGGCAGGAAATTAAACAAACCTTTTTCAATAATCATCTTGGCTGAAAGTAAACTCTGGTCTTAATAATCAGAGAGGGACAATCATGTTTTAAAAAGCTATCCCTCAGGTAAGGAATTCCTGCCAAAATTAAACTCTCATAAAAGCAGCAATGAGAGGCAACTTAACAAGTATGATCTTGATTTTACGAACAATACTCTAAAATTAAGGGATAATTCCACCATTCATTGGGTTCCAATGAAGTTCCTCATCACCTTGCACTATCAATTGATTATTGTTAGAGTTCTCCTATGAAGCAAGGAAATATCCTAATTTTAAAGAAATATGTATCCTAATTTTTTAGGTTTCACAAGTCTAAGTCCTCACTTCACTGCCAAATTCTTTAAAACATCCTTTCTAACTTAAAAAACTTCTTTGCTGTGGAATATTGTTTTAAATGAGGGCAGAGCCAGCAGTAACATTGTGCGTATTTTGCGCAAAATTACCAATGACTTAAATTAAGAAGATACGTCTATGGGTCTGCATCACAGAGCTTTTGAGACTTAGACTTGTAACCCCTCTGAAAGTGAAGACAAAGACATTTCAACTTTAAAATACAGTACCATCAAGATTACTACTGAGAAGTGTTATGGATGGCTATATTTCTCCTTTCCCTCTTCTGTAGTATCCAGTTCAGATTTTGGCTGCTGCCTGACTGATGGCTGGTTTTGATACCCACAGCAGATAGTAGTACATCATTTGTACAAGCTCTGAGGGCTGGCAGAATCCCCACTTGCAGTGATTGGAGAGTGCTCGGAGGGATCTTGTCATATCTAACTCACTGGGATGTAGAACAGCAACACTTTTCACAGCCTCTCTCGCTAAGGTGACAGAAGAGGGAAGCCAAATCACAGCTAAAAAAATATGTTCCAATAAGAAGTAGTAATAACCCTTTCCATATATCTCACCATTCCAGGAAAGAAAATAACTGCTGGAACTTTGCATGTGCTCTTGATAAATAGAAGTGACCCATGTCCAGCTTTTGTTTAAAAGCAAATCCAAGAGAGGACAAAAAGCCCAGGACATTCATTGCATAAATAATCTACTGAACGTGCAAAACTAAGAAATCAAGAGATGCTTCAATACTTGCTGCCAAGAAGGATTCTTCTAACCTAGCTTTACACATTTACATGCAGATGATGACACTGTAAGCTGATTTTATAGTAAGTTTCATTGTAAGGCATGATTAATCTAATGTATTTTAGGCATTTACTTTAAGATAGGTAAATTGTGCCTTAGATGCAACTTACTATCCTGACCTGATGTTCAATAGCAGCAAAGAGAGCTTATAGTGACTATATTGTAGAGGTGTACATTTAGTCAGATAAATTCCACCTTGGCTTGCTGCTGAAGTCATCATATATATATATGAAGTATATTAATGAGAAGATGTGTCCTTCTTTCTTTTGCTGCACATGGACTCATTGCCTATGGCCACACAGTTCACAGTAAAAGTGAGAACCAAGAGCAGCGTCCAACATGAAACCACTTGTGGGTGGTGCATGGCATTTCCTAACTTTCACAGTCAAAATCCTTTGGAGTTTTGCCTTTCAACTGATGTGAACAGGCATGAGAGTTTCCCTTGTCCCCACCTCCACCAACAATATACTCAGAGAAAAAAAATAACAGTTCCAGAGGGATGAGGGCACTTCCAAATGTTCCTTTCCTAGATGACAGACTGCTATCTCAATCCTGCTATCAGCAAATAACATGTCACCATTTTTTTTAGAAAGACAATGAGACACCTTGCTTTTGTGAATATTGCCTTAAGTGCATTTTTTTTAATAGTATGTGTTTTGTTGTTTTTTTGTGCATCACATAAAGGTATAAATGATCTATTTTTATGTGTGTGTCTGCACCTGTGGAAGACTGCTTCCTATGCTGCATTACTGAGAATTTTGCCAGATGTAGTTTCAAGAACAGGATTTTCTTGTTTAATTTCAAGGACACACTAGACATACTCTATTCACATTTAACCTTTTTGAAGTTTTGTTTAGATGGGTAAAATTAAAGGCTTTTTGGTGACTTTGATTGGTTTTTGCTTTGTATATGCTTAATTTGGAAATGTTACTGCAATACACTAATCTTTTATGTGTGGTATCTGAGGCTTTACTTAATAATTTTTGCCTGACTCTTCTGGACTTATGTCTTAGGTTTCCATTTCTGTCCCCTTAAAAAATACATACATATATATATATATGTGTGTGTGTATATATATATTTGAAATCTCATACAGTAGGTGTCACAATGCAGAGGTTCATAGACATTCCAGATTGAGACCATCATAATTTGTCATTTAGTCTGTCTTCATGTCAATACATCTAGACTATATAATTTGTCTCTCTCCAGCAAATATCTATAATACGTATTTTCTAATAATTCAAGAATTTTGTTTGGTATGCTGGTCTTCAAGATGTATACATCTTCTTTTCCTGAAATTGATTTTGTTCTGATTCTCTCTGAAAAGTGATTATATCTCCCCTGATTTCATTTAACATCTCAGGTAATACAGGATAAGAAAACAGATTTTCCTTCTGTGCAATACATAAATCCTACTGGCGATAAATCTTCCTGATGATGATATGGTATATAATGTCTTTCAAGGAAAACTGTACCCCAAGTTAATGTTAGATGTTAATGACACACTAATAAACTTCACCCAGTCAGATGTCTGGCTTTACTAATACACTGTGAAAAGACTGTTATGGCATTGCCGTTGGTTTTGGGTTTTTTTTCTTTTCATTTTATACTGGTGTCCTGAGTGCCAAATGGCAGGCAGTGCTCCTTGGGCTCAGTATTTCATAAGAAGAAATAGTGACAATAGATGGATAACAGAGAAGTCGTGCAAGCTGTTTCAGAAGACCTTTGTCAAATCTGAAGACAGGTTGTCTCTACCCTGTGCTTGTGCTAGATGCCTATACCTCTTGCTTTAAACAAATCAGATTGGAAACAGAAACCATTTAACTCTTCAATGCAAGACCAGGTGCAGCCACTTAGCATTTCATGCTGCTGTAGAGAGGTTTGCCTTTCTGCTCAACTCCCCAGTAGTCTGCTGCAGAAATACTCCAAGTTCTTCCAAACCCCATCCCGGTTCCTTAATCTGACCAAAGCTAATGGTCCCCCCCCTGCTAAAGCACAGCCTGTCTGCCATGTGGAGGAAAAGCCTTCCTGCCACTATTCCCAATATCAAACACCAAGTACAGCAGAGAGGAAGATTTGCCCCTGACATCATCTTCTGTTTTAATCAATTCCCTTACTTATTTTTTCATAAGCTTCTTGGTAAAAAAGCCCTTCTAAATATTTTCTTTGGGAAGAAAGTTTGTTTTAAAGTTTTATATACAAATAAATTTTATTTAAATCCTTTACTATGTCTTCCTCAAGTTTTTTAGTTATGGTCTCTCTTTTTCATGTACATCACAGGTAGCTTCTCTGTACTCATTTTATAATAATTTTTGCATATATTTCAATAGAAAAGCTCTCAATTTTAATCTTGAACCTCATCCAGTTCTGCACTAACACTTAAAAAATAATAAGGTCAGGTCTATGCAAATGACTTCTGTTCCTAGCCCAGCTAATGTTAAGAAAGGCTAAAATGCCCAACAGCAACCGTTTCAGCACTAAGCATCTGCAACCTTATTTTTAGGATCTGCAATTTTAGATTTCCTAACCAAAAAACTTAAAAGACTATACAGGCACTTTGATATTACCAGGTCTTGCACTTTTGTCACAAACTTAGCAGTACTTGCAGTAAAGTCAAAACTTTTGCGACTTCCACAGGGTCTAACGCTTTGTTTGTAGTATTGTCATTTTTCTACAGCTCCAGATTCTGGCAGTATGAAATTGTAAATGAAACTCAGCTTTTATTTTCTAATGTCAGTTTTTACAGACCCAATGCTTGCAAAGAAATCCAAATGCCAAAAGCAAATAAAAACAAACAAATGAGACAACAAACACGCAAACATCCCAAGACCAAAATAACAAACCCACTCCTCAAAGAAAAAACAAAATGTATTTTGGGGGGATTAAAGCTGCACTAAATTTAGTCAATCCCATTTTTAGGGGCCTGACAGAAAATACAGAAACGCTTTTAGTTTTCAAATCTGTATTTTGAAATATGTCTTTAATCTTACATTTTATTTTATTCTCATTCTTATTTTGAAGTATACATTTCATTTTATTGATGTGCTTAAAGTATTTACTATATCTTCCCAGCCTTTCCTTTTCTAAGCAATTTTGATTTTTATTGCCTTCTTACATTTTTATTGATTTCCCTGTTCCTCTTTTCATAAATTTTTTCAGTTTATGGATGAATCTTTGTTCACATGACATTGGTTTATAGAGTAAAAAAGATGAGAGGTGATAACAGGGCTTTTCATTGGTCACCTCATCTAAGCTCATTTGTTATCTGCACCAATAGATCACTAGCAACATATTGGTTGAAGTGTTTAAGCTTCAGGAGTTTTATCTTGCACCACTGACGCTAATGGAAGTTTGCAGCTGACACAGTAGATGGTGAATAAGAGTTTGGATTGCTACTATATCATACCAATCTAAAACAGGCTTCAATTTCTATTTTGTATAATCATAATTTACCTGATTATTTTTCTGTGATTATTTCAGTATATTTTTTATACCTTCATCACAGAATTAAAGTTTTTGTGCAATATTTTTCCAAAGAGAGGCAAGAACCCAAGTCACACTGATCTGTATTCATCTGTTTGTTGGAATTTCCACAAATAATTGTCAGTGCACCATTATGATTTTTTACTACATTTTCCAAGTATTGAAATACCTATATTAGCATTTCCATGAGCACCTGCTTGATATGCATGTTCAGTCTGAACAATTGTGTATGTACTCCTGAGAATAAGATCTGAGATAAGCTTTCAAGTACCTGATCATGCTTTTGTTTCTAGTTCTTCTATTCCTACCTAACCAGAATGTGGGTTTCCTAAAAACAATCTGGTCACTTTAAGTAACATTCCAAGTAAACAAAGAAAGTTACTGGAGCGCCTGCAGAAATTCAGGATGCTCATATTACACACAAGAAATCCAACAAGTAGGCAGTATATGTCTAGAAGTCTTAATATATCAAGATAATCTGCAACGTTGAGGTACCATAGGGTACCAATTCTAGGGCCAAATTTAAAAAAAAAATAAAAATTAAATGTATGTCTGCTTCAGTCCCTCTATCTTTCTTCCCTACAAAATATGAGCATCTAAATAATCACGTAATGGGGTTTAATTTAAGAAAACTCCTTTAGCATTTGACAAAAAGGAAGGGGTTTTTTTCTGTTTTATTTCTACTACCCTCTGACAAGATATGTTTATAATATTCACAGAAATTAATGCTTAAAAGGACAGGCAAATTTGTGGAGACAAAATATACATGCCTAAATGGAATTCCCTTCCATTTTGAATACAGGGGCAAAGATCTGTTTATAGTTAAGAAGCATTACAATCTGATATACTTCATAAGTTGACATTTTAAATGTGGCATAAAGTTTTCCAAGTTCAACTGGGGACTAGTGCAGTTGTATGTCTTTCCGTCCATGTATTTGTGTCTTTTACCCTTCTTATAGTTTTCTGAAAAAGCCACCACTGACCTGGAGAAAAATAATTCCTATAACATGCATGTTTCCTAACACTAGTATATCTTCTTCCTCCCTTTGGCAATAATATGTTAGTTTCTGGTATCATCTCTCCATCCTCCTTGTGAATAATGAGGAAAATGATTAATCTTGGTCTCAACTGAATGTTCTCTTTAATAAATTATCTATCTTTGCCATCTCTTAGAAGCACTGGTTCTCATTCATTGAATTCTTGTTCTTTGTATACTTGAAATATTTCCTATTATTTATATTAAACATGTGTAATTATATTTTTCTCCTCTTTTTGCTTTTCTTATGCTTTAACTTCTTTTGTCTTGTTTCAGTGACTCTTAGTCCTTCTCCCGCAAATGTGATGTTTTATAGCTCATCTCTGCTGCCTCCTTAATTTCTTGATCATTTTTATGGTGAATCATGTTTTTATTATGAAATATACTTGTGTTATATACATGTACTCCATTTTTTTGATTAGGGTATACAGATGTCATTTTCTTTGAAATGTACAGCCATGAAAGAGAAGGAAATAGGGACATTAAAAATTGATGTGCCCTAATATATTGCTATAGCATTAATTTTACCTTCTAGATTAAAAAGTATATTTCCCAAAATGCTTAAATACACACACATATATAATTATATATATAAATAAACTTTAAAAATTAGCTTGACTTATGCTAGGAGAAAGCAAACAGAAACAAGTACCCAGCAATTCGGCACCAAACCCAGTATTCTGGGAGCTTGCTGAAGTCTTAGAGAGTGGAGCTTACCCCATTACACAGGTCTATGGACAGGAAAGCCTGTGATTTCCTGGGGTTTAGGTGCTACTTATGTTGCTGCAATTCTTCTTCCCTCCCCTGAGAGTAAAGACAACAACTGTGGTCACAGATGGAATGTGCTTGTCAGAAGTAGGACTCTAAAATCCATAAATCTAGAATCAATCACCTATGCAAATGCAGGCCGGGAAAGTTCTTGGTTACTTTGGAGCATCTTCTTGAAAATGCTGTAGAAATATACATCAATGGAATATGTCTTCTATTGACCTGAAGGTAGGTGGTTTTCAATGGTGTATGTGCATACCTTTAATGGATATGGAAGTCTTTGCTACGAGGCCTATAATATGCCTGAGATAAGTATAGCAATCTTTTAGAAGTCCTTGAAACACATTACACAGGGCATTAAAAAAAAGGGGCTTTTTTTTTCAGTGTTATTCAGTATTCATAGAGATAGGTCACTAGACTTCTTTACTAGTAGTTGGTAGCTCAACCTCATCGTTATAAGGTACAAAGAAGATGAAGGAACCCTGAACATTACATACATTGTCTTTTTTAATTGCTGTTTCTTTTCTTTAAGATCCTGTCAGCAGGACTGTTTTCCAAAATTAATCATAACCAGAACTAAATTACTTTAAAAATCCTATCCAGTTGACTTACAGGTATCCAGTTTATTTGTGCAGAACACTGAGAAAGAAATGTTTTGATGGCTCTGAACTTAATAAAACAATAAATATTTGATGCTTGTTTAAATCCAAGATTGTAAAAAAATCAGTTTTTCAGCACACGTGAGTTTAAGTACCTGCTTTAAGTTAGTTCTTGAATGGGATCTTGTTCCAAATGAAGGCTTTGAACTCTGATTCTGATCGACTTTTCCCAATGGTATTATTCATAAACTTGAATATGAATCAATATGCTATAGTACAACCAACCAACACGAATAAATAGTGACACTGCGGAACAAAATGTTTGAAAGATTTGGATCATGACAAAAGTCCTTTTGCTGAAGCCCTTACTTGTGAACATCTCCTCACAAATTTAATCTTCCACTTCCTCCTACTCATTCTTGCTGTCATGTCCATTCTCATATAAGAACATACATACTTCCACAGCACAAGCAAAGACAAACCAAAGTATATATACAAGTGAACTGCAACTAATAATATGTTGCTTCAATATGTCCTTATTCTCACAAACAAAGAGTGAGAGACCGTCCTGCAGTAGCCATTAAAGTCAAATATTTTTTGTTAGGTGCTTAGGTGTATCAATAATTAATTGTTTTGAACTACTATGTGGGTTTAATTGTTATTTATTTCTGGCTTTTTTCTCCCAGTTTTATTAGAGATGTGCAAGGATACAGATCCCTTCTGCTTTGGGACTTGTGTTCAATATAAGGGAAAAGGTCAACAAGACATCATGAAAAAAATGTGCTGATCTGGATGGCCCTTGCAGCTGGTCATATCTTTTATGAAAAAGCACAGGAGAGATTTCTATATTTAGAGGCTCAGAATAACTTTTTTCCTGCCCTTCAGCAATTTGCTTTTCCTAGGCCTCTTTTTTTCTTTCAGTTGAAAACAGCACACTCTTCTACAGTTGTTACATATTGACCTAAAACATGACATTTTTTGTCTCTTTTTTGATTCATGAATCATGCAGTTCACCTGATTGTGATTTTACTTTGCATTCATAGTTTTTTTGCTGAATGTACTCGATGAAAAAGTTTCAGATTATGACCTATTGAGAGCTCAGATAACAATTGTTGCATGCTGCAAGAGTGAGAACAGCACAGGGTCCAGTAGCTGTTTGTGGAGGTCTGTTAGTATTTGCGATTGTATTTTTGGCTTCCTATTTTTCCTGTTATAGTAGTGGATTGTTGCTGGGTCTCTCATTCATGAAAGCACCCTCAGCTTAACATTTCTACTGCTTGTCCACCAGCTTACAGTACTGGTAGAACTTAACCTTGAACAGAAAGCAACATTTTGTTTTAAACTGAAAAAAGGGGAGGTTAAATGTAATCACATACTTTTGTCATTACTGCCAGAAAGTTTATATTCTGGATGTGTTATGTGCATTGTTTACTGTTTCTCCTGAATTTTTCATATGTTTTCCCTTCTGTGATGTGGTTGGTTTGAAACATTTTAGCCCACCTCCCTTTTTCTTGTGGAAAGAATCTTAACAGAGAAATTAAACTTGTATCTTTTAGTTGTTGCACTTCTGCTTCACTTCCCCCCACATTATTTGTTTTTTCCTCCCTATTACATCATTGCTTTAGAGGAAAATAACTGGAGGGTATGTTCTCCTTCTAATCTTCCTTTGCCATCTAGTAAGAGGTTGGGTAGAGACTGGGCAAGGAAGAACAAAGAAGATATTGTACCAGTTGGAAAGTCTTATTCAGATTCCTAAAGGCAGAGAGAGAATCTGGCCAAGACTTTGCTAATATTTTCCATCACTTTTTATTGACCTCAACTTTGAATCAGAAAACACCACCTGGATATGCCGTCTGCAATGTATCCCAAAATAAACATCGCCAGTTACCACACACTCAGGGGATTCCCTTACCTTTGTAATAGAAAACAAAAGCAATAGCAAGTGCAGAAGAATTTATGTGGTGCTGTAAATCTTCTGTTCTGAAAGTCTGGAATCCTCACTATGACGTTACAGCCATGGTAACTGATTATCCAGTGTTTTGTAGCTAGGGCTAAGATAAGCCCCTAGGCAAAGTTGCATTAGTTTTGTCTGATTCTTATTTATGTTGACATTTTCTAGCCCATTAAATATAGTATTGCAGACTGGATGTTATCTTTTAGCCAAAGCTCTCAGTAGGAATAGGTGGATGTCTACATCGCCCCAGAAAAAGAAGGGCAATTTCTTCAGCAGCTGGGTGATATAACGCTAAACTTCAATTTGAGAAGGCTCCTAGGCAAAGATGTAGCATAGAACTTAAGCAACAGAAATGCAGTTGAGGGGGCATTCAGAGACCCACAGTCAGAAGACGTAGGCAAGTAAAGGCTAAACCATTCCTAACTTCCTTAGCATCTGAAATGGAGTAGGAACCAAATATGAGGTAAATATTCCTGTGAATAAATAAAATTCTACTTAATGCTTGGCCTCGTCATCTAGATCTCTTCCTTGTGCTTTATTTCTATGGGATCTTAAAGTCTTCGAAGAGTCTATGTTATTAGAAATATTCTGAATGCACCTGACTGAATGATACTGGCAACCTTTTGTATAACAGCCCTTTGATTAGCGAGCTCATGTAGCAAACTGGAAATATGAGACAAATGGGAAACCCGAGCTTTTTTCTTAGATTATGTAGGAAGGAAATTGTATGTCCTCTTCTGAGGGAGATATTATAAAATATGGTTCAAGACAGCCTTCTCTCAGTTTTTCAGGCTATACAGCTTCAACTTGCATAGCAAAGTTGAGAATACAAAGGTACCAGCGTTTCAGAAACTCTCAGTAGAAGATATAAACCCGGAATTCAGAAGTAGTTTCTGGTGTTTATCAGACACAACCCCGGAAACAACAAATCTCATCAAATCACAACAGAGACTCAGTCCAGCAGACCTTGATAAACTTGGGAACCAGGCCAACAGAAACTGCAGGATATTGAAAAAGAGAAAAGTGCAATGTTCTGCATGTAGGGCAGAGTAATGCCATGGAACAGTAGAAGCTGGGAATAGACCCGCTAAGAAACAACCCTGTGGAAAAGGTTTCCATTATAGTCTTTGTGGAGAAGAACCTCCTAAGCACCGGATTAGACAGGCAGCCTTACCTGTCTTGTATGCATGCAATGGGGCTTTACGGTTACAAAACATGGCTTTAGCTTCTCAGCCAGGCTGGGCAAGACTGAGTATAGAACATCATTGTCCTGTTGCCTGTATTTTATGCTTTGTACTTCATAGACATGTCTTCAGGTACTGTTTAAGTATTTTTTGCCATCAAGTGGCATATCTCCAGTGAAGACAGCAAGAAAAATTTCTCCCAAATCCCACTCCTATCATCTGGTTCTTGGATTCTTCTTAGAGCTTGTGAGACAGAGATTTAAATCTCTAAATGCACAGAGAAAATGCATATACTCCATATATTTATGTATATGCAGGTGAATGTCTCTTGATTCCTCCTGCTGGGTATATTTCATTTTACATGGGATATATATTTATTTAAAAAGCCTTCTCAGCTATTTGTGATATGAAAAGCCGTGGTTCTTCCTTCTGCTATCTCAAAGGTCGTTCCAAGAGAAGGTGAACATCCTTAGAAGGAGAGCCTGAGAACACACCTAAAAATAGGTTAAAGCACAGCAAAGACAACACAGTTCTGGGGGAAAGGAGAGAAATAAAACCCATCAGTCAGAAAAGGGACTGAATCTTAGGTGTCCTGCCCCTGAATGTGTTCTTTCCATTCTGGACTGCTGCATCAGAGAACGACACCACCCACTACTTCTGGCCCATTTGCAAATTTAACCTAAACATGCAGAAACTTTTCCTGAAATTCAAACAATGTAGTTCACATTTTTTCAGGCAACTCTAACTACATTTCACTAACAAATGCCACAGCCTGCTGCTTGAACAGCCTTATTTTACACAGGAAACAAGTGGAGCCATCATGCTTAGCAACCCCAGGAACAAGCATGCAAAAGGAAAGCAATTTCTGTGCCTCTTTGTGAAAGCTACATAGTAAAGATTGCCCATCTCATTCAACGCTTAATGTATAAACGTGCCAAAACTCAGATTCACAAGCAGCAGTATTTCACACTCTGGCTAATATCGTAAACTGGCAGGGGAGGGGTTAAAAGGGCTCCAGGACAAGTATTCCTCCTTCACCCATACTAGTAGCATCTCTGGGTCAGAGATGACCTACTCTTGCAAAATACCAGTGGTTCCCTCTGTTATTTCTCTCTACGTCTGTCTTTAGGATATGGAGATTATTTTCACCTCGGAGGCTATCAGTCATTACAGCCACACAGTACATTCATCTCAGTATTTCTGGAGAAGAAAAGCATACTTCTATTTATAACACTTTACCAATATAACTAGGGCTTTCAAACTAGTATATTATCAAAACACACACATTTAATATTTGTTCTTTTAGGTAGCTCACTGAATGAAGGCAACACTTTTTTTTTTTTTTTCTTTTCCTTGCTGGATGTTGCCTAGCAATATATTACACTGACTTTGAACAAATCTGTAATAGTAAATATTATGGTTTCATCTAACATTTCAACTATGAAAATAAACTGCATAAAATGGAGTTCACATAAAAGATACCAGGGTCAAAGACCATTGGAGTAGGCATTCTGCATCCATTACAACACACTACCCATAGGCAGTGATTATTTATTGGAATATGTTATGAGTCATGGCAATTCATAACACTACGGTCTCTGGAAAATTCCATTTTCTACTCTGAGCCAACATTAGGCTTACAGTACATACATTTTGATTAACTGAGACACAAATGTATCCCAGCAGTTACAGGAGAGTTGTTTCCTATCTCTCCTAAAATTGAGAGATACTTATTATTTCCAGGAAAATAAATAAGGTCATGTGGAATGAAGTATTTACAATTCTTGTGAGGATGGTTAAAATGAATAAGACTGTACATGAAAGCTTGTTTGACTGTCTATTTAGTTTCATTTTAAAGATTTTAGTCTTATCATTCATGATTTATGCACAACATGTACTGCCACTTGCTGGTCTGTTCTATAAATACCTTCATAATTTGAATTAAGATAATGCGTTATCTGTGCTTGGTAGATGTATTACAGTTTTGTACTCACTTAAAGTTCCACCAAACCATAAAGCCTTTTTGCATTTTAGATTTAGCTAAAAATATTCCCCCATTAAAATAGCAATCATCATTAAAATTAGTTCCCTGATTCTACTGATTAATTTTTCAGTAACAAGCAAGGTTTCCGAACAGTTACAATTAAACATATTTTTAGACAAAAACTGACAATTTTTTAAGAGTCTAGAGAAGCAATTACCTGGCATAAAAATCTGCAGGACACAATTAGAGGGAAGAGGAAGTAATTGGAAATAAAAATATATTTTAATATATACACAGTCATAAGAATATTGCCAGAGGCAACACAGTGGTGTTGCTAAAAAAGTTTTAAATATGTGTATTTGAGACCATTCCACTTCTCTGCAGACAAATGTGAATCCTTCTATAAAAGCAGCAGATTGTTTATTTCTGAATGTATAGTTTCTGGTTAATCAGGTTTCAAACCTTTCCTCTTCTATCACCTCTGTAGTTCGACTAAAAGACAAATGCTAGTACTTGGCTTATGAGATGCAAGATCAGGATTTGTAATTAGTTTCTGGTAAATGGACATTTTTAGCCACATGAGTAGTTCGAACCTTGTGCTCAGTTTTGGCTGTTGCAAAAGGGGAGGGGAATAACCTGTTCTCCATATCTGTGAGACACAGAACAAAAAGTGATGGAATCAGGTTGCAGTGAGAGGTATAACTTATGTCTGTCAGGAAATGTTGAATCACTGGCATAGACTGCTCAGAGAATTTGTGGAAATGCCATCACCTGGGATCTTTAAAATAAGTAGGCAGTACAAGGCTATAGCTTGATGCCTTTATTCAGTCGATCTAATTATCACATAAATGTTCTGAAAAGCATTTAAGAGCTGTGTAACATTTGTTCACATAAAGCCATAGAGCATCTTGTATGTTTCTTCCATATTCATCTTCGTTTACAACAGAAAAAGCTGGGATTTGAGTCTTCATTTATTATTTTTACTTTTCCTATTTTATTTCATTTGATTACTTGAGTCTATGAGAAGGGTATTTTTAAATTTTTTTGTGGACCATATCTCATGACATGTGGTCCATCAGTTGGTAGCCACTGAACTAGAAAACATCTTGAAAGTCTCTGACCTCATTTGCCACAAACAGGTTGTAAAAGATGGTGTTTCTGTTTACTGTTTACACTATGCTTAAAACTCAACTGCAATAATGCAAATTCTACTTTTAAGTCTGAAAACAAGCCAATGACTATAACTGCCAAGTACTGTCATAGCTTAGGAAATATTAACATAGGTACAACCCCTTAAACTTTGGCACATTCTAGAACTTTTTAACTGTAGGCTGATACTCAAAGAAAGGTGTAATGGCATATATTTTTAAATTTAGGTCTGCCATCACCCTTAGATGATGGGGGCAGAGGGAAGCCCTGCATAGGCTAACAGATTTATTTATTTATTTTAATACAAAAGAACAAGATGTCTCTTTAAGTGGAAATTAAGTCCACTGCCTTCTCTCAAATAACCTATGTTCCAGCCAAGAATTTCTTCTGTTTATCACATTTTTATATACTTTTATGACTTTATTGCTCATGAACATTGGACATCTTACAGTAAACCCTGATTTCCAGCAGCAGAACAAATAAAAAAGAAAGAAAGCTGCAAACGCCACTAGAAGCATAACGGGGCCTGAGAACGTGTATTTGTTGACGAGACAGAGTTTGTGAGTCAAGCAATTAAATATTGTTCAGCTGACAGATGCAGTCATAAAATATCTGTGATGGACTTAAATTGCAAATAATAGCAGGCTACAGGCTGTCACAGATGACCACCAGATAGTAATCACTCCTGAAATACCATCCTTGAGCCTTTTAAATAAAGAGCGGCGGTAGATTTTTTGAAAAGGTGGGGAAAGGGCAAGTAAGAACTTGTAACAGACTGGTTTGATGTGTCAGAGCAAGACAGAAATAATTAACTCGGACCTACCTGTCTGCGCTGTACAAGGAGTGCATTGTGCAGAACTCACAACTCCCTCTTTGCCCTTCTGAACACGGCAGGGATAAACAGGAATGACATAAACTCTAAGAAACAGCTCCAAAACCTTCTGAAGTCAACAGACTCATAATCAGCTCCATCACTTGGCTCAGGTCCTTCATGTGCAATTGCACCCGCTCAGTAAAGGCTGTCCTCAACCTTCCGAATAAGCCAGACACAGGAGCCTGCTCAGTAACTGCCTCAGGTCCCAGCACACTGGATAAGAAACTTTGGCTCCCCTTTTGTTCCATACTTTGCAACAAGGACAAGCATACAGTAAACATATAAGCACTTCTGGCTCCATCCTTTTGCTACCCAGCATACAGAGGAGGGCCTGGTCATTCCTCACTCTTTGTTGTACCCCCACAACGTTCCCCTGATCTACATCCTCATATTTAGCAGATAAAGGAGATCAATACAGATGAAACACTTTTTTAACTCATCAATCAAGAAGATGGAAGGGTCTCATGGGCTACATTGCTGCTTCAATTTATGGAAAAGACAACAAAATCCCCCCTTTCTCTGAAAAAGAAGGAGTTCTGGTCTGCTTACAGCTCACTGTCACCATGTTTCTGTGCAGGGAAGTCAAAAGGAACATTACTCTCTCCTGCCTGGCCACACATGGCAGGGTCTTATTTTTAATATGAATCAAGGAGGTTCTGAATTGACATATTCACCAAAAAATTCCTGATAAAGTCTCACTTCTGACTCAGAATGGTTAGTACATACTCCTAGCCATTCAAATAAGAAAAAAATCTGTATCCATTCCATCGGACTTCAGCCACGTAAAAGTAACGTGACTGTTTTGGACATCTGCCTATGTTCTCAGTGTAGCTGAAGAAAAAGGAGTATTTTTTTCCCCCCAGTTGTATAACACCCACTTTAGTACTAGATAAAACACTTTCTAGAGATGTCTGCTTCTCTCCAAAGACAATATGGGCTCCTGGAGGAAAAGGCTGGAGGAGGGCCTTACCTTTTAGATGATGCAAGTTAAGTCAAATGGATTCCACCAGCACGCTGCCGCTGCTATAAATCACAGCGTGCTTGTGCCCATTCCCATACTGACACAGCTCTCTCAGAGTAGCTGTAAGAAGTGACAGCTGCCTGGCAAGACACTAGACTTAAATGTGAGCAGATAAGAAGTGAGATGCAGTGATTTTCGAGGTGGAAGAAAAAAGAAGAAAATATGAATCATCCATTTTATACAGTATACTATATCCTTTATGGTTCAAAGCAACATTTGTGTGACACCCCCCCACCCCGAGGGTAAATTTCAAATAGGTTTTCTCAAGATGCTTTTCAGACATGTAGCAAAAATGTTATAGCATTCATCTGAAATGCAATACTGCCCCTCTATTTTATTACTTCCTCAAAAAAGAAATTAAAAAAGTTAATAAAAAGAAAAATTCTCACAAGATTTTGGTTGCTTCCAAGCATCAAAAATAAGGAAGAATTTTTATTTCAGTAAGATTTCATGGTTATCTGCTTTAAATCCTGGGGGAAAAACAAAAGGGGGGTTGGGGGGAAGTATTGGGAGGGAAGGGAATAAGCTTCTGAACTGATTAAGGATGTAGATTTAGGTGGAACATTTTTGGATTTATGGCAGGTTTTATGTCTGGTTTTTATGTTTTTGTTCACCATTAAGAATTCCCTTTTTATAAGCAGAAATCTTCTATAATACCTCAAAAGTGAATGGTCATGTTAGCCATTTCTATCATGAGTGATCATTGTTATCTATTTGCTTCATAAGGGAAGTTTGGCAGTATTAATCTTTTTAAAACAAAGGAAAAGCAGACCAGACTCAGACAAATGCTCAAATGCCAATAATGGCTAAAAGCAATGTAAAAGCAACATTATTGACAATGAAAAAGAAATAATGGAGGGGTTTGTGATTGAGATGTAAATAACCTTTTTTTTTTTCCCTCTCTCTCTTTCTGTGGTTCAGCATTTTGTGAACAGATTTAATTAGCAATATTTAGAGAATCCTGGGTGAGATGCTGTTTGTTGATCATGGCTAGTTCTTCTGCCTGCCATGTTTGCAGTGTTTTGACATTCATACTTTAGTTTGCAGGAACATGATTGACCTGTGTAATGATTAATAGAGGATTATTATTAATTCAGAAAATATTTAATTACATTTTAAAGGAATTGTTAATAAGATATTGATGGCAATGGGTATATTTTCAATGGTTTCAACAGGTACTGATTGACAGAACATTGCTTATGTAAAGAGATAGAGATAAAACTAAATAGGAATCAGTCAATAACAGCTGGTCAAGTCCTATACAATATTTCTATGCTGTTATTTTAGATCTACTTTGAGATCACATTAACTAGGTTGAGCTACATGACCTCTTTATATCATATTTTGTAGCACATATCAAAATCATGTATTTAGAATGGTGTGGCTGGAGGAATTGATCCCTCTCTAGAAGTTTAAAGTCACAGAAACATAGGAAGATATTTCTTCCCTTTTCTCTTACTGTGAGCCACAAAAGGAGGAATCTCAGTTCAGAAAGACCTTCTTTCAGGGACAGGGAAGATAGGAATACAACTGGTGGACATCCTGTTCCTCAAGAGCTACATCTGCATCAATTTCACACACACAGCAGAAAAGGGAAAGCTGAGAGACCTCTTCATATCTGGCAATGCAACAAAGCTTCTGGGATGTCAGGCTACATTGTTTGCAACACAGATTATCAAACTCATTTTGAGTTTTAGGACAACTTCCAGACTGACAGATGTAACCTTCACTAGAAAATCAGACACTGTGGTGAGCAAAACTAAAAATATAGACTAACTGGAAAGAAGATCTTCACTTTTGGAAATGATGTGAATTGTCAGGGTTTATTTTAATTTCACTCAAGCAAGAGAAAAACAATTAAAAAAAAAAAAAAGAAGAAGAAGAAGAAGAGAAAATATTCCTATGAAGTTAAAACTTAAGCTTTCCCTGATTTTCAATATGATTTTGAACCTGCTTCACATGCAATAAACTGCAAGTATTTAAGCAGACTGGGACCATAATTTCAGATCCAGAATGAAAAAAAAACCAAACCCCACACTTTTCTAACAAGGTATGTTGAAAGACGTTTCAGCCTTGGGGTTTTTTGTTTGTTTTTTTTGTTGTTGTTCTATTTGTTTGGTTGGTTTTTATATGTAAGCAATTGCCATTTTTTAGTAGTCAAGAAGGGAGAGTTCCTAAATACAGTGTCATCTTATAGTCATTATTATATGGGGTTTTCTATGGTAACTGGCATTAAAAAAAGGAACCTTGAAATCAGCAAAGAAACGTATTCATCCAGAACAGGTGAAATTGGCCCTAATGTGCTAATTTCCCTTCCTTTGTGAGTTAAAAAAACTAGAAGGTCCTCTCCACTGCTGGATACTGTTCTACAAACTTCTCCCAGACAAGCTAACACTAATCTCATCCATCTACCCACTGTTAGCAAAATATAGGAAAATTCAATAAAATTAAAGATGTAACACAGCCTCAAAAAGCATTATATACAGAAATACTGAACAAATTCTTTGAATTATTAAATACCTTTTTTTAATCATCTGCATATTATGCATTTAAATGGTTGAGCCCATGAACCTTTATTCACCTCTCCATTCCTCAGAAGATAATTATCATTTTTCATTCCTTTAGAACAGGAGTGAACTAAAAGCCATACCTATTCCTGTCAGCATTTACATATCTGCTTGATTTTAAGCTATGGTTCAGGCATATTTAGGTACTCAAATGGGCAGAATGGTACCTAGTAGGATTTTCTGAAACATGAGAGTACCTCTCTCCCAGGAAGATATTAATGATGATATTAACTGCTCCCCACTTTCCATTTTTAGAAGATCCTCTGCTTTATGTAATGTATTTTGATGTGCTTATGAATTTTTAGATTCACAGTTATCCGAGCAGTCAACTGTATCAGAATCTGTGTCGCTGATTGTGAAGTCTAGGTGAGACCGATAACTCCAAGGCTTGTGAATAGCCCAGACTCGCATGAACAATTCTGTTGAAAGCAACAAAAATGAAATAAACACCCCAAGGCAAAAACCAAGAATAAAGTCCTCCTGCTGTCACAAGTGTTCTGGGAAAGCATACTCTCTTATCAATGTCTTTATAGTACTAAAATTTGTCTATCAGTCTGAGACAAATTTTAGTTCTATTTTGCTGTAACCCCTTTGTAAATGGCTGTCCAGAATACTTGTGCCTGGCCAATACCTGAACTTCTTAAAAAATGTGGCTTCTTAAGCAATATTTTTCAGCTCTGAACATGAAAACATTTCCCTCATTTTTCCTTAATAATCTTTCAACTTAAAAGACATCTTTATCACAAAAGTTGTTTCTACTAAAAAAAGAATGAGTGCTTCGTTTCAGTCTGCTGTTATCCTTGAAGTTTGGTGATAGCTGTACTGCTCTTAGCCTTAGTGCCAGTGGACTTTCATAAAATTAGTGGCTGATAATCCCTCTTATGATTTAGCATTTACATGTGCCAAATGCTACACTCTGGAGCATACCAGGCTTCCCTTACAGTGAAAATCTCTAATAATATATTCCATCAAGTTTTATTTTCTGAGAAAGTTATTGAACTTGGCTCCATTCATTGCAAAGTTTGTAGAGGCCAGATTACATAAAAAGCACATGCTGAACAGTCATCGCGCAAAAAAGAAGTTTTCTTGAGATTGATATATGAAAAAAATCCAAACAAAACCATGCAGCGAGAAACAACGTTTAAATAAGGTCATATTACTAAGTAATGAAAAGTTTTGGTGTTTATCTTTCAGAATTCTGAAATCAGCTTCTACTCCTTCTATTATTTCTCTTAATAATTTTCTGTCCCTGTGAAGAAGTATTTCCGAACAGAGTTATGTCTGTAATTCATCAGTCTTCTTAACAGCAATATGAAATGCCTAACAGAACTCTTTTATTTCAGAGGTATTATTGCAGCATGCAGGAATCTCTTCACATAGTCCAACATGCATACACTGGCAAACAAAATTTTGTAGTGGGAGCAGAAAAATTATGCAGATGTCAGGTTACCATATGGGAAAATAAGAGGATGAACTGTTCGTATGGGAGAAATTCTGCTAATGATAATCTTACTGCCGTGAGCTTACTCAGCAATAGTGTAAGTGCATCCAGAAAAGTCTCCAGGCAAATGCTCACTTGAGGACAAGTGAGGAATTTCACCAACTGAACAAACTGTAGGTAAGTGAAGTGCTGCCTGTCTGAGGCATGTGAGCATGAGAGCAGCCATGAAACCGAGAACAGTTTTTCTCGCCTGCTGCCCTTGCTGAATCTCTGCTAGAGTTGCCCCTTTTCTTGGACTTGCCATTTATGCTGTCTTGGAAACAAAAAAGAAACTGTAAAGTGCAACACCAACTTTCTCCTCTGCTGTTGTCCCTGCCTTTACATCCATCTGGCTCTCAGAGACAATCTTATTCTCTCACACTCCTGGAAGTGAAAGGATCCATCTGTTTGATAGGACGGTGAGTCAGCACGAGAGCTTGGTATCTGTATGAAGGACCCTTTGAAACAGGTATGAAAAAACAGAACGTGTTTACAGATTATATTACATTTCATTGCTATAGCAGAGGAAAATGTCTCCGTTTCTTTCAAACACTCATCAATACATTTTTATGCTGATAATTTGTGGGTTTATCTACTTCTCAGCACTTCTGCAATGAATGCTGCCACCGCAGGTATCATTTGATGTATATGGCATTTTCCTTGAAATCTCATATGGATGTAGCTTGGAGATATCGATTTTTACCTTGGAACAGTTTTGCATTTAAAAAGTTTCATTGAACGCTGGAAAATATACCTGTTTTTCCTTTGCTTGTGGAGTAGTTTGAAGCTGTCAGCAAGCACAGTTCTTCTGGCGGTCCATAAGCAAAGTATCACCATGTCAAAACATGACAAGGAGAGTCATCAGGAAAAGGGACATGACTTTCACAGTCCCTAATATTCATCACTTCTAGAAGATCCTAAGTTAGCTTGAAGACAGCCTCACTAGGTAAAGGCACTGGGAGAGTTACGGTGCCAAAAACATCTGCCTTCTTTTTGGCAGGTGAGTAACACCTGTGATTTTGCAGCAGCAGAAGTCTCAGCTGGATCCACTTTATTTCACAGTGGAGAGAAATGAAGTTAACATTAGCTGAGAACAACCAGACCTGAAATATTCAATTCTATGTAAACCATGAAGCTGATTATTTTGCACCTTTAAAATCTGGCTGGAATTACTTCCTAACTCTTTATCTATTTATTTCCACTATTTATGTTTGGCTATGCTCTGTCCATGTCTGACAAACGAAGTTGATTTTGGCTACTTGGGTGTAGAGGGGGGTGCCAAACCACAGATTTTCTGTTAACTGGTAAGTCAGCATGACTGATTCATGTACGGGTCTCTATATAAAGTTGAGTTTCTTAAGCGTACCCACGATTCTTCCCTCCTACCATGCAGTCACATAGCTGAATTAATCTATTCTAGTTCAACCTTCAAACACTTTGTTAGAAAGCAATTTATCTGTGAGTGGGCTAGCTGCTAAGTACTCAATTCCCTACACCCTTCTAAATAGACTTCTACTCACCCCTTTACGAAATGGAGGGCTAAAGTAGAGGGCCACAGGGCTGATCGAATGCAGGGAAATTGCCAGCTTTATTTATATCTATAGTCAAACAATTAGGATTTAAATAATTTGCCTCACTACAGACAAAGCCACTTCCAGAAACAGCAATGTTTTTGGAAGGCATTGGCTCCCTGCACGATGGCTGCTGCAGCGTTCCACTCCTCTCCACTCAACATGTGCCCTATGCACCAAACACATGTTTCTTTTAGGCACTGGATGGAGCAGCACAGAAATTGCCGAGAAGAAACACTGCTGGAGTATACTGGTCAAACCACGAGAAAGCACTAGGAAGCAGCCAAGTGTCTAAATCATTTTTCATTTCATCCTCATTAGACAGTTGACGTAGTTTATATGCTCTAGCCAGACACGATAAAACTCATTTGGTTATATTCATAGTGGGAAATGTCTATTTAGTGCTGATTTAATGCCATTTGGTGTGATATTTAATATTCTATTCAATCTGACAGTGGTATAATATCTTTCCAAAGCAACTGTACTTACTTATAGACCGTGGATAGTGAAGGAGAAATGGGTCCAATTTCAATTGCTGGATCTACACATAATCTCCGGAGCAAACAACTGCCCATTTATTACCAGTAAGATTAAAACACTCTCTTTCTATTGTGTCCCGTGAAAGGCAAAACTGCAATGAGCACAGAAGAGGAACCAGGAATTTGGATGAGCAAAACATCAGCATAAAAAGAGCTGTATACCTCAGTGTTAAACTCTGGATGTCAAACTGTGAACACATGAGACAATTCCTAGAAACAATTTAGCCCTTTTACCTACAAACTTACTCAGAATGAATCAGGGCTGTGTTTGTTCTACTTTCAAATACTTACCTTTCCAGACACAGCATGTTTCTTTTTCACGCTTTCAAATGCACAACCTGCTCCTTTGTATGCTGCTGTCACGGTGTGATTTGCTCCAGGTTTGTGCCTTGAGCTTCATCTCTCTGTTCATGTGTGCATGGCCTCACTATGGATTTCAAAGCTACTATTACTTCATTTTTCTCTCTCAAATATGAACACCATTGCTTAATTGTAATGCCAAGATTTAATTTTCACTCCCTCTAATAGTTTTCTATTCATGATTACTCTGTGGGTTTTTTTGGTTTTGTTTTTTTTTTTTTTTCTTGGAGGGAAAATGATGAAAATTGCAATCATTGTATGTATATATGTGTATATGGGTATACATGTGTATATATGTATAGATACTCATATACTTATGAGCCAGCAGTCAGTTGGAGGTCAGTGACTGTGTTTTATAGTTGTGGGGCTGGCACTTTTGTAATGAAGAAGTCTTGTGACACATTGTACTCTGGCGGCAAGAGAGGAAAAAAAGCCTTTTGCTAATGCCTTGGTAGTGGACTGCTCACAGATGAAAAAACAAGAACTTATAAAATGAAGGGCTTGGGGTTTTTTCGTACTTTTTTTCCTACCAAGTGTTTCCTAGAGCTTCAGATGTCTGGGTAAACATACACAAATTCCTGTGATGTTTGACTCACACGGCCAGGACTCTGTTTCAGTCCAGTCCAACATACTGGCAGTTTTGCCTAATAACTACTGTACAAACCATGTGCCTGGTACGCTAACAGGGAAATGGTCCAAACTGGGAATAGATGACTGCCAGTCAAATGCAGATAATTAATGTCACAGAGAATGAAGCAGAGATTAACAAAGAAGTGAGCCAGTTGGATCCCATCCTACTGTTTACTAATGACAAAGGCTTTGCTGCGTCTTGGACATTTTATTTTTTTTACTGTTTCCCACCAGAACAATCCCATTCTCTGGCTTGTTTTTACTGCCCTCTGAGATGGTCTATAAAATTACTTCATACAGATTAGAGCTGTGTGATCCCCTATCTTGCTGATTTATTTGGACAGATCCTTCAGCATTTATATCATCAGCATGGATTTTCATGTTGTGGTTTAGGATGGCTTCTTTTCTACCAGCATCTCTCTTTTAAAAGTGTGACAGAAGCCCAGAAAAAATTATGTGCTTGAAGGAGAACAGAATAAAATATGTGTAAGGTTTTTTTAATTTTGATATTTGACACTATCTTGCTGCCAGACTCAGGCCCATGTTCAGCTCAAGAAAACACTGACAGTCAGGAAGGGTGTTTAAGCATGTGCTTAACATTAGGTACATCTTTAATTCCTTTGGGCATTCAAAATAGAAAATGTGTTTAAGTATCTTCCTGATTAGGACATTAAATGTCTCTCTGCATTTTGAATTCTGCAGCCAGCCTTTGCCTGTACCCAAGGCGTCATTTCTACTCATTTCCATATTACTCTTCAAATATTAGCATTTCTTAGATTTACCCAGAGAAGCACAAGCATTGAACAAGAAATTGAACAAGCCACACAATTTTTGTTTAGATTTCAAAGAATAGCATATATGACAATATATTCTTCAGGTTCTTTTTGTATTTATTGATTTATTATTACCACTGGGACGGAGATGAAAAGGATTTTTAACTTGGTGCAAAAAATGCTTTGTGGATCATATTATTCATCAGAAAATTCTTGATGCTATCAGAAGGAAAATGACCCTGTGCAATTTGATACGGTTTTTGTTAGATCACAGTAATTACCGGCAGAGTTCAGTTTTGAGTGCTCAAACGTTAGGATTAATTCTGAAGTCACTTGTAAATGCCTCAGGAAACTTTTTGTTCAGATTATTTAACCAGAAAATCTATTTTTAAACGTAGGTGCATTTGTTTGAAAACACTATGACTGAAATCTGTCTCAGACAGACAGATACCTTGAGTGGGATTCAGCTGACCCCATGAGTTTGAGAAAACTCGTTGTAACACACACTTCCACCACTGATCAGATGGTCTGTATCCTAACAGTGAGTCTATTAAACGTAAAGGGAACATGAAATGAACTGACCCTGATGTAGACTTCTAAATTGTACATGTCTAAAAACACAAGGTGAAATAAATTCGTTCCTATAGTCTACTGAGCCAGATTTGAAGTTAATAATTTCAACAAACACTGCTTAATGAAAGAAGAATGCAATCCAGCCTGGGGATACTTAGTCTCTAAAAAGCAGTACACACACACACACACACAAATTACTTTCTAAACCATTATTTTTTTCATTTATGATTTTTATTTAATGGTACATTTCTATGCTGAAGATATTATTTCAGTTTGGGGGTTCCATTTATAGGGCTTCAACCTTGTGTGTCTGAACTCATCATATGGGCTTCCTCTTTATTCAGTAAGACTAAGAGAGGCAGATATGAGCTCTGGGGGTACCTGTCCCTCTGTGCTAAACATTGAGGATGGCCTTGTGACTAGCATAGAAAAGATGCCCAACTTCTACCCAGAATGTCAAATAATTTATATATAAGTAAATAATTATCTACCTACTATTAAGAATGTCACAGGTAGTAAACCCTTATTTTTTTAGCAGATTTAGTGATCTTTAGTTCTTTCTTTACTGTCCTCAGTGTGAATCTGACTTTCCTTTCTATTTTCTAAAGATCCCTTTTATTCCACCAAACATAGTGTGATCATATTCTCTTGTCTAACACTGCTCTAGTGTGATTTATAAATGTTGCACTAGTATACTTGGGTTTCCAGTGAATCTGAAAGTGTGCATACTGCGTAACTAATGGCAGCAGTTTCACTCCCTCTCACTCTCTGCTGGATGCCAGCCCAGGAGCAAACAGCATCAGGTGCCAGGTTTCAGGGACATGTTCCCGAGTTCAGAAATCTCTCATACACCTGTCCATTGTTATTACAATTCACAATATGCATTTCTTCTTCCAGCTGTCCTCCACCCTGCTGGCATGTGTTTCTTGGCATAGCAGCCTTCAGTTAGATTTTCAGGTACTTCAGTAGAAGGCACAACAACAAGAAATGTATTTCAGCTTTGTATGTCTCCATGGTTTACTTCACCCTCTAAGAATCTAGGCACTTTGCAATTACGATTACTTGCCTACAATACTCAAGGAGAGAAAAAGTGGGGATAATTCTGAATCTTTAACAGAGAGTGGCTTTGGGTTGACTGTGCTGGTCAGTGGTGTATTGCTCACTTTGAAGAAAGAAGGAAGAAAGCAGGTTCTACTCCTGTACATGTTTTCAGTGGTCACGAAGGCGACCCTCTTTGTATTTGATCCAAGGCAAACTTATGTCATTCAGAAGGGAACCAGGGAAATATTAATATTGTCTGACTCTAGAGAGGTAGAGTCCTTCAGTTTTAAGCCAGGACATCTACTTTAGGAGTCTGTATTTCTCCATTGACTGTATAAAGACCTAGGTTCCTATCTGTGGCACTTGGGTACTTAAAAACAGTTAGATATCTGCTCTCCAACCAATTACACAACTGAGTTCCAGTAACAACAGAGCTTTAACAGATGCCTTGGCTAGTTAATTCTTTGGTTACAAACCTGCTGCTCCTCCTGGATGTTTTCTTTGAAACACTTATAATCCACTGAAATTCCATGGGAGGTACTTGTAGCAAGAGGAACAGTGAATTCTGGTTCGTATAAAAAGCATCACTGAAAACCAGTGAAGTGTTTAGTCTGTCTTGGATTTTTTATTGAAACGCTGAAGCAAAATTACTTCAGGATTTATGGATTAAAATTAGTGCTAGTTCATTTTTATTTTATTATTATTTCTTTCTTATCTGCTATTGTGACAGTCTGTATGCACACCTATATATCTTATTCAAAAAGTTTATTTTAGCAGAGTTTAGAAAGTCAATCTTGTTACCCAGCACAGATAGGGGACTCAAAAAGCAAGTGTGATTTGGAAGAGGAAGGAGGGACACAGGAGTTGATATTATCCTTTCAATTTAAAACCTTTGAAATTGTTCCCATATGGGGAAAGCAGGGAGGTGAATTCTGCAAAGCGTGCATTAGGCTGTGTACCAGATAACAGGATTAACCCGGGATTTCAGCTTTGGCTTTCTACCAG
Source organism: Haliaeetus albicilla (assembly GCF_947461875.1). NCBI lineage: Eukaryota > Metazoa > Chordata > Aves > Accipitriformes > Accipitridae > Haliaeetus > Haliaeetus albicilla. The sequence continues at coordinate 66,958,364 of NC_091484.1, read as the reverse complement.
GCACAAAAGCTTCAAATCCTGTGAAAGATGGCAAAGAAAGAATGTCCTGCCTCTGCCCTGCAGGAACAAGGGGAGCAGGCTAACATGCTAGAGCTTTCTCCCAAAGAAATATTGCCTCAGTGCTGCAGAGATTACTGGATTCATAGATTTTTCAGAGTGAGAGGAGACCTTATAGTCACTTCATCTGCGAGGCAAGTATGCTATTTATATAGCAGAGCCAGCAGCATTTCACTTGGGAATGCTCCCATCACTCCAGGCAGCAGTGCCTCTGAGAGGACGGAGGTGTGGGTGACAGGGTTGACATCCCATGGCGGCCAGGTACCCGGGGGGAAGGCAGACCAAGAGGACAGCACCCGAGCAAAGGTCCCTTTTCATACTCTGCATCACTGTGTGCTCCAAGCATACTCTCCCAGTAGCTAATGTCTATGTTTTAGAAAGGCAGGGAATACTTTCGTAAGCATAGAACATGGTAGAACATATCATTCCTCCACAGAGGAGTGATTTTCACTAAATTTTCCATCACTTTGAAAAGTCTGTATGTATTTATTGTTTGGTTTTGTCCACCATTGTTTTCCAGCCTCTGAAACTTGTCTCAGGCACTTGGAAATTCATACTAGGAGAGAGAGAAGAGCGAGTGACTTTAAAGTGGTATGACCCACAGGTGTTAACTCCTATTCTTACTTTCATTAGTTTTTGCTTGCTCAAGAGAAAAACAGGCACGCTAAAACCAACTTAGAAGTGTTCTGTCCATGGTTTACATAGGTAGGATGCCTTCTGATTCTCAAATTTCCAGTCTTCTTTAATGTTGACACCTGGAAAAAAAACCACTCTTCCATCTTCCAAAAGCAGATTTTTGTTGCTTGTCACCTAATATCATATATTCTTTATTACATTAACGTATTACAATTAAGTAGTCTTCCTTGCTTGTGTTAGGTGTCTCGGAGCCATGAAAGCCTTTCTTCCTAATTGCTTCATGAGTGACGTGCTGCTCCATTTTTTTTATTTATTTCTTTTTTTTCAGTTTGGTAATAACTACAATATAGGGCCAAATACAGCTGTTCATGGTATAAACATTTTCTATTTCTATGCATATTGTAAATGGGCTGTGCAATGTAACACTGATTAACTGCCGATGGACCATTTCCAGGCAGCAGACTAACAAAGAACCCCTAATCACTTAAACCCTACTTAGAAAGCTTAAGTGTGAAAACTCTTTTGGACCCTTTGTTTAAGAAAAATTTTTAGTAAAAGAGGATAGCTGCCTTAATACATCGTGAAAGAGCCATAAATTTCTTAAAGCCTATTTATGTGTCCTCTGAGGCTGATAACTGTTATGGGAAAGGAGAGGAAGACTGGTGGTATCTGAGCAATGCTATCAAAAGGTATTATCCCTGCAAAAGGCATGTGTTTCAAGCACGCTAGGGGTTGCTTCAGGAGAGATATATTTGATTCTCAAGTGTAGGATAAAATATAATGCTTCAAGCTGCTAAGCCACTAAAATTGCATCTTTGTGTAATACAAAGTATCTGTGATTTTAGGTGTAGTTTAATTAGCAGATTGGAACAGAAAAAAAGAAGAAAAAAAAACACTGGAGGAAATCAGACCATTTAATTTGATACAAGGTATTTTCTCTCTGGTTTATATGCTTTAAAAGAAAGTTTAGATAAAGTTAATCAAAAAGAAAGAAAAAGGGGAGGAATAGGGAAAAATCCCTTCACTAAAGTCAAACATATTTTGGTTTTCATCAAAGAAAAATCAATTCAGATTTTTTTCCCCCTCCTAGTTTTTTCTTGTTTCAGTGAGAGAGTAGTCAGAAGAATTAAACTGTTACAGTTCGGATCAAGCCAAAATAACATTTTGTTCTGATTTCCATCTTGGCCATCAATCAAAAATGGTTCATCCCTTATAGTGTATAGTAATTATTCCACACCCCTGCAGCACATGGGGATCCAGGACTTCTCTCAACAGCCATGGAGCGTCTGCCCGCCCCAAGCAGCAGTGTGCTGGAGCAGGCTCCCCAGCTAACTCCACAGCGGGATGGGCAGTGCTGGGTTTAAGATAATGAGCTCTTCTGAGCAGCAGGTTTCCCTGAGAATGTGCTTTTTTCCAGACTTTCTGGGTTTCTCAGCTGTAGGTAAGGGCTTGTCTTCCCCAACCCTGCCCCAGACCACTAGCACCTCCTGGGGGGAGCATAGGGTCTGTGCCAGGGGAGGGCACAGCAGCTGCCCCGCTGCACTGCCTCCCTCTCGTGACTTCTCTCTGCTTTCAAACTGGGTACTGTTTTCTTTTCCTGAAGTACGGTTTACTTGTCTGTGAAGACAAGCCAGCTCCGGCCATGCTCAAAGCCATACTTACCCAAGATAGTCTGATTTCTGCTCTGCGTACTCCCACGTCATAAGTGTGCAAATGCATGAATTGCCCTGATTTGCTACCTGAGAAGGCCTTTCCTTCAATTCACAAAGCATCAAACCAGGGAATAGCTATTTTCGTGCTCTTCAAATAAAAGCTATTACAATATTTGTAACTTTTTAAAGCAATTATTAGTGTTGTGAGTCCTGTTCAAAACAGCCAGACGTTGAGCATTATCCCTTTCACATCCCTTTCCCTTTGCCAAGTTCTCTACACATGTAATATATACTTAATATTTATGATGAAGAAATTCAGAGCTTGAGAAAAGAGGAATAAAAGAAAAATAAATGTAGTGGAGCCCAGTGTTAAGCATCTGATATAACTCTTCAAAGTACCTCAATCCTGGTCCATGAGATATCTATCATTTCAATTCTGGTGCCCTTTTGAAGTGAGACTGATAACTGCATCAAATTCCATGGCACTTCCGTGAGTTTTGTAAATATGTACCAGGATAAGGTGACCAAATTCATTCCCAATGGTGACCTAGGACAAGATGAAAACAGCAAGATATTTAAGTGTGGAAGGATTGAGCATTAATCCTCCACAGCTTTTAGCTGCCCCTACAAATACCTGCTATTTGATACAATAAAGATTCAAAGATCCCAATAAGCAGCATTACAAATGGAGACTCTGGCAGAAAAGCTATCTGGATACAAGTGGATAAAATGTTTCATTACAAATTACAATACACATCTGCTGCAATAATTTGTGTCACTCAAATTGTCCTAAAGAAAACAGTCAATATCAAATAAGATTCTGTAGTCAATGGGCCATAGTCATTTCTGCTGTTGTTCCACTAAGGTTAATGGAGTTGGAAGGGGAATGGGCTTAGCCTTGTATAAATAAAACATAATAGGGAAACAGTATGCCATCTGGAAAATAAATGGAGGAAATAGAGGGAAAATGCTAATCTAACACATCCAGGGTTCCAATTTCTCCTTTGCTATCTGCACTATCTAATGAGCAGCTGCATGAAGTTATCACTGGTTTTCAGGAAAACAGAATCCTATTTCAGGGCAGCCCACAGGTCTGAGCATTACTACAGCTCTAAAAGGCTCTCTTCCAGCTCATTAATTTCCCTTGATCTTACTGTCCGTTCCTGACTTAATAGATTCCTCTTTCCTTCTGTGAAAGGAATGGTGACCCAGGGAAACATTTCTCTTTAATGCACCCTGTGGCTTAGTTTTTTCAGGCATTTCCTGGTCTCCCAAGGAAAATATTTCCCATAGACCTTTTACTCATACTACAATAACATATTCCCTTATGAGTTCTGAATCATCATCCTTTAAGTATACATTTTCTGATCCCTTTGTTCTGCTTTCCCATAGACTGATGAAGAGACTGTAACTCCAAAGGTTGCCGCCTTTTATTTTTAGTCACATTTTTCAATAGACTCACCTAAAATTTGGTGTTTTCCCTTACATCTTATTCTCTGTCACCCTACCCAATATAATTACCTTTCTTGTATCCTGTGGCATTGTTCTTTTAAATAATAGCAGAACTAATAGCATTTGTGTAACTACATATATAAATATAAAACTCAGTTTATGTCACTAGATAGCCCACAGTTGATGTCTGTTTTATTATTCCTTATTTCTCTATAATTATTTCTAAATACATATGTATACATAAATAAGCATATATGCCCAACTAAAATTAGGAAAAGAACAAGGTATGCTCAAAAAATGGTAATCTGGTTTTATCAGCTGGAGATTATGCAAAGGAGAATATATAAAGTAGCATATTTGACTAGAGTCTTACAGAGATATCTTACAAAATTTAATAAAGCATGGAAAAAATAAGTGATTTTGCTGAAATGTTTGCTGAAATTAACAGAGAAATTCAGCTCTGGAAGAATTCTACAAAAAGGTCCAGCCCCTAGATGTAAAATTCCAGAGACAACTTTTGATTTCAGAGGTATTCGATTCTAACAGAATGTTTCTAAAACCTGAGAGAAAAGGAAGATGTGACAAATATACTGCATTTCTGACACTGTGAAGGGTATTCACCCCAAATAACTGCAGAGGTGTGGGATGCAGGTATCCACAGCTCAGCTGCTCCTCTGGTGACCTGTAAGCAACAGAGAGCAATATGCATTTCTCTTTTAGGGAGCAATTAATCTGACCTAGTGTAGCTGTCTACCTTATACTGAGATTGATTTAGCTTTAATTCTTATTGACTATATTTCCTAGACCTCTGTTGGCTTTAAAGAAATCCATGGCGACCAGCTCAGATTTAATAAAATGAATCCCAACACTGAGTTATTATCCCAGTCTTTCTCATAAGTAGAAGAGTTATTTTGTAGCAAAAAATTGGAATTAAAAACAGCATGGCCTGCCTAGGCAGTGCAAGAAACAAGTCTGATGATTCATTAGGTGGATTTTCTCATCTGAATCAGCCTTGACTACATGTTTAGGGAATGCTGTGATGAGGATGGCATTATTTTCAGTTTATTTTTAATCATAGATGCTGAGCACATCTTTCCAAAATCATAGGACAACATTCTTGTAGAAGCAATGCTCTTAACATCAGTGACTTGGTAAAGCTTTGTCAGAGATTAGATTTGAAACAACTAAATCATTCTCTTCCCCTTTATATAGGATGGATATAACATGGCATCTATTTCCTGTCCTAAACTATTATACAGTATTTTTTCACTGTGCAAGAATCCCACAGGCTTTCAGAAGTGAAAAACTTTGTGAGGTTTAAGAGATTAGGATGGGAGTGCTAAACTTTCTCTACCCGATTTGAGGTTTCAGGAAAGTTCACCTCCAATTCTGAAATTTATGTTATTTTCATTTGGCCTGAAAAAAAAGAATTCTGAAAAACAAATGTCCCCACCGCTCTGTCCCCAACCCAATGACAATTTGGGTCTGAAGTTTGAGAATCAATCAATTTTTTACAAAAAGTCTTAGGACATTCAAATACTATAAACCTGATCTTCAAAGATTCCGGTTTAAAACAAGCTGAATTTTATAAATCACGCCAATCTCTGAGACTGTTGAGAGAGTTGGGTTGGTCTGGATTACATCTGCATTCAGTGGGCACACAAGCTTTCCCTTGTGCAGAATCAGTCACATTAGATTACGAACATAAATATTATAGAGACAACTGGTAGATGCCCCTTCAACCAACAGTTATAGATCAACCCTTCATAAATCAAAACCACTAGTTTTTCTTTTAGGCATTTTTTCTGCTGAAGTTAACCCTGTTGAGGAAGTTTGCCAACTTATAAAAAGTGAAAAGGGAGCTAAGGCAGCACAACATGCTTTTCTACATTATTTGCCTTTTTTACTCTAATGCTGTTTCCTTTATTTCCCCCATGGCACTTTCCCTTTGCAGAAGAAAAGAGAGAAGGAAGAGTTTTGTAAAGCTGTATCTTAGACTTTCTGTTCCCGGTTTCATTTCCGAGGTAGCTCCAGTTGTAATTTGGCTTTGCCGCACAGCCCACACCCATTCGTGTTGATCTTTTACAGAAGAGCTGCACAGTGCCAGTTTTACACTTGCCATATGATGCGGCACTGTGCTGGCGAGGATGCATTGACTGAGATGGCGTCTGAAGCTGGACCTGTGGTACATTTCTTCATTTACCATCCACAGATAGTGTGCCTGGGTAAGGATCATACAGCCCTCAGTGACTAAAGACCTGCTTATTTCCCAGCTATACACAGATGAGTAAAAACAGGAAAGCAAAAGAAATGGAATAAAAAAAGAAAAAAAAAAAGAAACAGAAGTCTCTGTACACATAAATACCACACTCCCATACTGTCAGACCACATTATAATTAGAGGGTGCAATTAACACTCGTTACCCTTTCTAGGTTCATTTCTGATTAGCCACAGTAACATCAAAAAATGCCACAGGCTTGCTTGAACAGAAGTTAAGACGCAGAGTTAGCATTCTTTTCTGCTGAAATCAAAGACATTTTTTACTTTGGCCTGACACATGCATACAGCACTGTGTCACTTTAAAAAAAATACAAAACTTACTTTTACTTACATAATTATTGACGAAATATTTCTTAAACACATAGTTTAATATATTAGAATAAAATTCTTACTGGCTGCAGAAGTAATTTGCTTCAAAATCACACCATTGCTTATTATCATATTACCATGGTTATGTTGCAGTTACAGCTGAGGATTACATATCATTAGTAACTATTCCAGCAAACAACCCAAACATACTACATTATCAAAACGAAATTATGTTGCATTTCTGGTTTTTTTTCTTTTTTTAACCAACAAACAAGATTATGGCAACCCTCTGGGTATTAGGATACTTTCTATATAGTAATGACGTTACAGTGCAGTTCACAAGCATCATTGGTGTGAAGTTTACCTACCTGTGTTTCCACACACCTAAGATATCCCCCCTCTGCCAGACACTACCAGTAACAATTAATTTATTGCCAAGCAGCTGAGCTGTGTGCTGGAGGCATGTGGATACTAAGGGAAACCTCACACTGCTGAAGTTATGAGTGTCCTATAACGGTCTCCCAGCAAGTGTGCCTTTTCCTTCTTACTACTCATGGCAACTTCTTGCCAGAGGAATAGCAGCACTGCATAGGAAGCAACTGGGTTGTGGAGAGGCTCCTGATACTGCCATCAGGTCACCTGGACCTCAGCTGGCAGTGGGAGAAGACCCTGCGGATGGCTTGGAGACCTGGCACACACCAGAGCTGCATGCATCTCCCCCGTGCTTGGCATCTCTGCACCAGTATGGCACTGGGAGAGCTCCAGTCATCAATACTCATGCACTGACCTCACATCCCTCACTGGGTCAGTTCTGCTGAAGCCAGTAATTAATAGCATCACCTAGTAACTTCTGAATGTAATTTTAGTGTAGAAAACACCATTTGGAGGAGTCTGTTAGCCAAACATCTTTAGGATGGGTTTTAGGGACTTCGCCCCGGTGCAACTCGTTCATTTTCAGTCCCCTCCTGCAGAGTATGGCAAGCTCTGAGCTCTGGCCCTGTTCGGTGGAGAGAGTTACAGCCATCACAGGGATGTCTGGGGAGGAGGGAGAGCAACAAAACCTGTGGCATGGGTGTGTTGTCTCCAGCAACACCAGGACGACCTTCATTTCTGATCCTTCTTTTAGATACTTCTCTGCTACTATTTGAGAAAAACCTCTCAGAAATTCATCATTCCCTTATCAACAATTATGGAAAGGAAAATTTTACCATCCTTGGAGAGACTCAGGCTACAGGTATGCAATAATGTGTGAAGCTGTTTCAGCTTCTCTGTTCTAAGTGGGATCTTCTCTTCCTTTGAAAGCCAGAAGTATCCAAACATCCCACCACCTGAGCATCTTGAACACAAGGCTTTTCAGCACTGATGTGTCACCTCTGAAGCATTGCTTCTGTACAACGTGTAAATAAATAGAATCCAGTGTGTATATAATTTCCTTTAAATAGTTATGGCAGGGCAAAGTACATGTGATCTCCAAAGAAAATTAAATTAGTTTGTACAAGTCTGCTCCTTCCCAGAAAAGACTGGAAATACCACATTGTTTAATAAAACTATTTTTGCAGTCAGTGTTACTTTCATGCTTCCCGAGAGGTGCTCATCCAGCCAGATCCAGATAACCTGGAGTTTGAGTCACAGGCACAATTTTTAGGGAGAGTGAGATTTGATCGTCCTCCCCCACACCTCATGCTTTACAGTAAAAGCTGAAACAATCCCGCAAGCACTGCTTTTCACGTAACCCAAACTGAAACGAGCATGTTACACAGGAGAAGGTTACAGTTTATTTTGAGCCTGCTGTGTCATTCAAGCTTGGCCTGAGGCTTACCCGTATAACCAGCGGTCTTGGCAGTAAGTCACAATGGCAGCTTTTTAGGTTAGGGAGGCCTTGCTCAAGTATCTAAATGCAATTGACTTTTTAGAGCCAAAGAACCAACACTGAATAATCCCCCCTTTTTTCTCAGCCACGTTTTCATTTGGTTAATTAACTTTATTTTCCTTTGATTTGTTTGCAGACAACAGAAAATTATTTAAACAAAGTCCTCCACCAAGGAGGGTTATTGATGTTAAAAGGGAAAGGAAATTGCTTAGCATTTTCTACAAAGTACTTCAAAAAGAAATGGCTGAAGGAAAGCACTGAGCTAATTGTTTTTTTCAAAGCCGACACTAACATCTTTCAAGTTTCTTATCATTTTAGGAGCACTGGGAAGCTCTAATTATTAACTGTGTGCCAAACACCCATTATTATTCTTTTTAAGAAATAAGCAACCCCCTGCCAGCCCTGTGTGCTACCTTCCCCGCCAGTGCATGGCTGCACAGCCAGGCTGTTCTCCAGCCATCAGGCGGGACAAGCAGCACAGCTTCCCCAGACCAGCCAGGAGCTACTGGTCACCCACAGCCAGGTACGTCTTACTGGGCAAGACGCAGTGGCTTCCAAATGCTGTGCTGACAGGAAAAGGGGTCTAAGAAATCCCAGATGCTGGCATTAACGTAAACAAATCTCACTTCGGTTGTTCAACTCTGTGTTCTCCCTTGGCGCTAATAGCGTCAGCTATAAATTTTTTTTTTTTTAGAGAAGGCTGATTTTAGCTCTGGTGCTGACATTCATAAATGCATCACAACAGCCAAGATGTAGTGCTACTTCGTATGTAAACATTGCGTAATAGTAAATGTCAGAATTGGACTTCAGTGTCTCAGAACATCCCTCATTAGTTTATGATTAGCTACAAATAAAGCAGACTATTTGGGGGTGGAGGGGTTTGAAGTTAGACACCATATTTTAATCTCATAATTTAAATTACTTGCACACTTTTCAGAGTTTTTTTGTTCTGTCCTCTGCTGACATATCTTGTTTAAATAAATAAATAAAAACATTAGGCTTATCCTTACTTGCTAGTGCATTATTTACCCAGGAAAAAAATTCTGGCATCTCGTTTTATAGGGAATCAGTCAATTGCTTCAAGCATCAGCTTTGGAGTTGATTACTTCCAAAAGCCTATCAAAACTTTTCCTTTCATGTTTTCAGAACCAGTTCACCAAGGACAAGCAATAAATGTTTTCTTTCACCTCCTGACTGAGGTTTATTTACTTGTTTAATTGTCTGTCCACTGCAATTGCTTGTGAAAAGCTTATGTAATGTGAAATACAGTAGTGTTGTATCTTGGATTATCTCAGTTTCAGTTAAATTAGGTAGAGGCACTTAATAAATAAAATGGGCAGTGACAGAAATATAGTGTTTAGAGAAAGAAGATTTTCAGTGCTTACTCAATGAAATGTTGATAGGGTGAAAAGGTGTTGGAAATCTGAAGTGTTTCCAAAAGAATGGTACATAGCTTTAAGTGATATATGTCCAAACATACATGAATTTTAAATGCTCAAGGTTCAATTTTGAACTAAAAGCTAGGCAAAGAATGAGTATATCAGGTTGTCTGGTATTCAGAATGCAAATCTCTCTTGAGAGGATAGTACCCAATTGATCAGGCCTGTTCAGAGGTACTGGCTTGGGAAAGGCTGAAGAAGCTAAAATGAGCAACTTAAAAACCAACAGAGTTAAAATTTAACCTCTAACCCGAATGAGATTCCCTAAAAACAAAAAACAATGAATACTAGAAACTCCCCAGTAGTTTTTAAAGGTAATTAAAAGATACCTTTCACATAATAACAGTCTTTTGGAGGGGCTTGGCAAACTGCTTTATGAATGTAAGTATAGATTAAGGATACAATTCAAATAATAAAACTTATTTTGGAAGCATAGCTTTATGTTTATGAAATATTTTTCCAGCCATTTAATGTGTGTAGTTTATTCCCCTTCAGCCATTCGCTTTCTAACTTCAATAAACTTGAATATTGCTATCTTGTACAACTAAGTAAATGCTAGTGATTTCAGGGGAGTACTCCAACATGATCATTTTATGCTAAATTAATGACTTAACTCAATCAATGGTTTTCCTTCACTTTGTGCAAAGCAGGAACTTCAAGAAGTCAGGACTGCCTTAACACATGCTATGCTCATATTAAAGAGCATAGCATTTTCCTAAGAGTTTTGGGTTTTTTTCTTTGTTTCTTCATTATTAAATGTAAACTAAATACCCACTGCTTGTGTCGAGAGAGTTTTTGGTATATAACATTATGCATGGCTTTTAATGTGAAAGCATTTTTTAAGAGGTTTTTTTTTTTTCTCATTAATTATTGTATTGTCTATAAACAATATTTGACTGGAACAGTATAAACAAATGCCATTCTAGCACTCAGCACCTGACTCCTATTCAAAGGATCTATTATGTTTGCATAAATATACATATAAATATGTGCATATAAATATTTACAGGTAAATATATATTATTTCTTCTTACAAACTACACATTAATAGCAGTTTTGTGTTGACAGCAACTAGAAAGGGATATTTTCAGAAGTGTTTCTTGGACTAACTAGGAAAAGATTTAATTCTAGGTGACAGCTCCTAAATGGCTAAAGGTAACTACAGGACGCAATAGCTCATATCTCTGCAGTTCCATTACAGAGTGAGTACTCGGGATTCTTGAAACATTATAATCATGATAGTGCAGCTCTTAACATAAGTTAATTTGCCTTACTGAGAAGATTTATAGCTGAAACAGAGAACTGTGGAATGATAAAATTGGCAGGTCCCAGATAGCTCACCTCATCCATCCCTCTGGTCATCCTGAGATACTTTTATTACTGTTTCTTAAGGACTTACTGTAATAGAAGTTCCCAAAGTGCCACGGGCATTTTGGCTCAGTGAATCACTGTTAGTGCTTTGCTTACATTAGAAGCTATTCCTGGTATCTAAAATGGTTCCCACTGAAATTCAGTTTCATGTATTTCTTACTGATTTTGCCTTACACAGTGAGAATAAATTCTTCCCTTCTTCTGTAGTAGAATTTTATGCATTCTATACTCAAACCCTAAACTCTGCCTCCCTCAACCTTCCCTCATTTAGACTACACAATCCCGGTTCTTCCCAGTATTTCCTCTCCCCAGTCGTGTTTTCTGCACCTCGTTGTTCTGCTTTGGCTTTTCTCTGCACCTCACCTGAAGGGACGTGTCTAAACCAGCACTCAGTTTCCAGAGGAGACCTCCCCAGTGCCGAGCAGAGCCCAAGGATTACTGCATGTTTCCTATGGGCGGTAGGAAACCTGGGCTGGGTGCTGACATGGCTGTTCCACTTCCAGTTCCAGAATTATCTCATTGGCTTGGATATCTCTGGCTGTTGCCATGTTGCAGAGAAGGCAAAATCCCTTCAGTGTTTTGGAAATCTTTCCATTGATCTGAATGGAGAAGGGATTTGGGACCTGAGTTATCCAAATCTTATGACCAGTATCCTTAACTGAACTGATATTCCAGGCAAAAAATAATAATAAATAAAACCAGCCCTATCCCCCCGCCCCAAAAACCCCAGAAAGGTTTGTACACACCAGTAACACAAATCAAATATTAATGTTGAAAGAAAAATAAAAAGAATATTACACTTTTAAGCACCTCAGAAGGGAAGCTGTCAGTGCAATGTTCATCTGGCCTGTCTGTGTATGTGCGTCAGTTAGACACTCCATCTAAGTCTTTTTTCTTTTCCAAGCCTAACACAGTGAATGAATGTTATTCAATATTTCTTTGTATTCTTCTGGCCCAATGTGTCTCTAGAACTTATTTAGAGCATACTAGCTAAACTGAAGGAAATATAAGTTCATTATAGCTATTTCTGTGGTCTTTTGTGCGAGGAGTTGACATACTTTACACAAGAGGTGATTTTCACTTCACACTACCCCTGAGAGTTTGATGGGGCTATTATTCATCTATTACAAACAGAGAGCCAAGGCACAGATAAACATCCATGTTGTCAAGTTTATACACTTATTTTAGATTCCCTACTTGAAACACACAAACTCCAGAATAACAACCCTAATTAGAATACTTTTCAAACATAACTGACTTCATTTGCAGCTGTGAGTGCTCAGTTTTGGAAAATCTGGCCCCATGTGAGCCAGGTTGAGCAATCAGAAAATGAGTAATGTGCAGTAGTGGCTACTGGTGAAAAATTGGGTTTAAGTGAATTGCTTGGCTCATCAAAAATGCCACTGATGCAAAGATCTGGATTCTCACAGCATTTGATTGTCTTAATGATTAAACCATCGTTTCTCTCTCAACACTTCTTTTGCTACATTTACTATACAACTTTGGACTTCTATACCTCATAAGGCAAGAAGCCACTTTGCAGCACACTTATTCACTGCATGATCCTAATTCATTTCTCAGGCACTGCTTGCTATCATACTGGAGGAAGGAGGTCCTTAGGAAAAAAAAAGCAATGTAGCAGAATCGATAAAGATTACCCTAATAGGCCTGTATGGGGAAAACTAACTCCATATGTAAGGTACAATCTAACACCGAGATCATCTAATTTCTCAATGTGTGTGTAGATCAGATTCATTTCACCCAGTTTTAGGTATCTAAATCTGAAGTAGTCTCTTAGGCTTTAGGTTTCTCTCATAGTTGGTGGGGAGAAATCTCTCTAACCCATCCCAGCAGTCTGTTCAGGGGTGTCAAAGTCCTTGATTCTCTCCACGCACTATAAAGGCAGAGTTGTTCAAACTTAGTTGTTTGAACTTAGACACATAGTACTTACATACCCATCAGCTCCCAGTTGCTCCCTCCTTTTCCCTGTTTAATTTCCTCTCTCCATCTCCATGTTTTCTCAGGTCCAAGTGGCTTTGCCCAGCTCTTACCCAAAACAGCTTCTGTCTCTAACTTTTTGTTAAAACTCCTGAGAAACCTGTAAACCTTATCCTCAAGTGTTACCCCATTTCGCTGTCCTCTGAAAGTGGGGAGGAGTTCCAACACTGTTATCCTGTATAGCACGCTCCAGATCTCTATGGCATTTGGTGATGAAAACATTTGTGGATCATGCACTTGGATCATACGCTTCCTGAGACCTCTGAGGGTCACAGGGCCAGTTCTTTCCAGCTGTTCTCTTTCCATCTAGATGGCGAAAATCTTGCCCCTGCAAGAAAAGTAGTCTACCAGCCTATTTTCAATTCTCACATTATGGGAGCCTTACAGCAACTTTTCATTTTTTAAAAGCTATTATTTACACAGGCACAGAAATGTCTTTTCCCCTAATACCATTCTGTGCAACAGGTGAATATTTTTCTTTTTAATGCCACCAATAAAACGTACCCTTTAGCAGAAAACCGACTTGGCCAATCTCACTTTTCATTTCATAAAGTTATAATCAGCTGAAATCAGGGCCAACCAAACTTACCTGTTTTGCTATACCAGCTTCAGTTAATAAATGATTATTAGAAGTGAAATACATTTGCTGCAATTATCTGTTCATAAGCTGCACTGAGACAGGAATAGATACAGAATTGATACAGAATTGATCCTAATGGAGGGTAGGGGGTTATAAAGCATTTCCTCGGGTTATGACATGTGGCACGGGAACACACATGCCCTGTGGCTAATGAGGGCTGGGGGAGATGCTTGACCATAGTCCCCTCTTCCCCATTTGCTCATTAGTTAGCCTGTATCTCTGGGGAGAGGGGAGGAAGGGGAGAGAAGTACCCAAACAAACAAAGGAAATTTTAACCCCAGCTGACTGTACTATTTAAGGTTTTATAAAGCCCTTTGAAACACTAACAAGGAAGTTCCAAAGCAAACAAATACTGTTATTGTATTGAAAACATTGCTAACTCAGTTGATAGGGCTCAGATTATGACCCGAAGCTGCCTTGGGAAACTTGACATAAGAAGCATGTTTTCTAGAAAGGATGCAAAAGCAAGAAAAGAAATTATATATATAAATGGACACAAATTCTGCATGCTCTGCTAGAGTATGTAAACAGGTGGTTAAAAAGATGTAGTTGTTCATTTAGTGTATTTTATAGCAACATTTTGCAATAAAGACACACTTACCACAAAGCAGAAACAGCTAAAGGTGCTGTAAGTCGTAGTAAAGCTGACACACTGGCACATGCAGAAATTCTATAAATTTAAGAGCTTTGCAGTACATGGCGTCCACACTATTGAATCATACTTAGAATTGAATCGGTAATAAATATCGAATCCTGTGATTTTTACAGAGCAATGAAGACAGAAGGACAGAAACAACAAAATCAACTTTTCTCTTGAAGGCTGCCTTCTAAATTAATTCATAATTTTGGTAGAGACCTAAATAAAAGAGCACTTCAATAAATCAGACTGTTTTCCTTGGTTTCTTAATTCCAGTACATGTCCTCTACAAATATCTCATTAAACCCCCGTAATCCATAATGCTGTAAATGCACTGAATCCTACTGACATCTGCCCTGATTCATTTGTGATGGTGATTTTAGCCACCTGAGGTTACTGCAAGACCATAGTTTTGAATTGCAAATACCAATGGTTATGTTGAATGCTGTTTCAAATTTTATATAACACATAAATTTCATTATAAAGAATAGAAATAAATAAAATAGGCTGATAAAGACAGTGTAAGTAGGAGAAGGAACAGGAAAGTATCCTGAGTTTTGGGAAAATAAGTGAAAATATAAAAAAAAGAAAATAAATCTAGAGACATTCAACAGATCCTAATAAAACTGCAAGACGCTCAAGTGATAAAAGCCAGGAGAAAAATCTCCCCTTAATATTTAGTTTTCAACTGGATGTTCCAAATAATTTTTCACAATTTTGCGTAAAAGGTGTGCACACATGCACACATATCTCTCTATATAAAAATATCTTGTAAAGTCTTGCAAAGAATGCTTTAATGGTTACTATAGTAATGAAAGAACTAGACAGTTTCATCAAATGAAAAAAAAATCCTGTCATTACAGAGGAATCTGTCATAATTAAAGTCATTACTTTCACTGAGAAGTTTATTAATTTTTTTTTTCTCAGAATCTTTTTCTAAGAATAGCTGTGATTTATTTATTTTTCCTCTGAATTGCTGTGGAAAAGAGAAAGTGTTTGAGAGAGTGTGTGTGCTTATTCACTGTATTTTTTAAATAGCTAAAAAAGTGCCTGCAGCAGAAGATGTCAGCTCCTTTTCAAAGACTGTGTAAGTCTCAATAAAGATATGCATTGCTTCTGGTGTTTATCCTTTACAGGTGAACAAAGATCTGTACACCCTTACAGAAAGTTACATAATTCTCCAGTTCAGAAAAGCCCCATTGGATTATGTGCAATCCACTAATATTTAAGCAAAAACCTCATGCACCACTTTTCCAACAAACTGTTTAGGATGGTATTAAGAATTCTGAATATTCAGCATTAAAATCAGGAATTTCTTGCATTTGTTACAAGAGCATTTTCTGTAGCTACCAGCTGTAGTAAATACTCTTAAACAGACCATCCCTCCTATGTAGAAAACTTACACTTATTTATAACAATTGTGTGTCCTAAAATACACATACAGAATGTGATGGTGGACTACAACTTACTTCCAGACGATGTTTATAAAGGCTTTGGGTATGAATAGAAAACCTGCAGACTCCATTTTTCATTTAACTCATAGATCACAGTGATCAATGTCTAATGGAAAGTTTTGAGAAACAGCCAGTCCTGCTGAGGGTTATATGACTAATCAATATCTAGGAGTTTCTAAGGAAATTTAATATCCCAAGTCAAGCATCTTGCTGCAAAAATTCTTTGGAAGGTCCTGTTATTTTCACAAAGTCAACATAAATATTTGCAGGCTGCAGTCAAAAAACCCAGAGGTATTGACATTTGTTTCCAGCTGTAACAACTTGAACTTGTTTGGTCACTTAGTCTGTGGGCCTGAGGTAAGACGTGGCAGGTTTCCTGAAAGCCACTGTAACATCTCAAATCCTTCCATTATTCATTCTAAATTGCATTTGAAACAACCTTCAAGATTTATTTTGCTGCTTGTTCTTTGACATTCCACAAAAATGTTCTTCTGAGGAAGGAGACAATCAACACATTCCCAACACATACTACTAAACAACGTGCTCCTCTAGCCTAAACAATCTTTGAATTTAAAATCAGATATGTTAACTAAGAATTGTTTTCTTTAACTACTTTTGTGACATACTTTATGAGTATAAAGCCACTATATCAGCTCTGAGTTGGGCTGCATATAAACCTTTCAAATTGTAACCTCTTCTTTAAGGTGTTAGCAGAAATCTTTGCATGAATTACAGCTTCAGTCTGCCTAGAGGGAATCTGCTGCCCATTATGTGCTTAAACAGTTTTAAACTAATTCCATAGCCCCTAAAATACAACTGATTTTTGCAGAGCTCCCCCCCCCCCCTTCTTTTTCTTCCATTCTAAATTGTAGTGTGGGAGCTTAACACTCAGTTACTAAATATCTCCAGACACCTTTTTGTTGTTGTTAAAAAAAAAAAAAAATAAAATTCTGAGAACTGCTGAAAGTAAATGTAACTCAAATTTGATGGCAATAATGATTTATGAGCTTTTTGGATTCACACCACACAAGTAATTTTGTAAAAATGATCCGGTTAACAAGCCCACTGTTGAGTTTTACTATATATGTTTTCTATGTTTCTCGCAGAGGGTCAAAATTTAGGAAAAACAGATCCTATTAGCTTTATTCATACTATTGTTATACATAAAACAAAACTCTGAGTAGTAAAACTAAAAAAAAAAAAAAAAAAAAGAAAAAAGAAGAAAGAAATTAAAGCTATTTATTTTTCACAATCAGTGACATTCTTGAAACATTGGAACAATAGAGCTTTAAGTGTGGGTCCAAAAATTCCCCATGAGTTGTTGTGAGTGTATTACTAGTTGATGTCCTTCTAGCTTTGAAATCTTTTGTATTTTTAATAAAAAAGCTCGAGTGCAGACACAATATACATTTATGGTAAATATAGCCTGTAGACTTACATATTTTTTAGAAGAGCTCTTGGCCTTGACTTGAAAATGTATGGTTATGGAAGCAGACAATTTGAGCAAAATGCTAAGTCTTTCCATCTCTTTCCTAGTTGGTAGTGAATGGCGAACTTATTTTGGAGTGAATTAGTAGCATGATGCCATTACATGGGAATGCACAGCCTGTTAATCATCCTTTGCAAGTCTCCAAGCATTCTCTGTAAAACTATTGTTGAGAATGAAAAATTATTACTCATCTACCTTGAAGGTTTCACAGCTGTAATAAATGTAAAGTATCAGCTACTTCATTTCTAGGGGAATTATTTTGTGCTTCCTGCAATTTCCTCAAAATGAACAAAGTTATAAAGAATCCAGATAATAATGAATTGCACATTTTAGCTCAGATTGTCCTACTAAATTCCACCACTTCATAAATAACAAATTAAAGAGCTGGAATTGTAAGGAATTAAACATGAGACAGTATTTCTGCCTCTTTACTAAGTTTCTTTCATTCTGTGGGAGTGAATCAGTGACTGACAACCAACACATCTATATTGCCTGTTGAGAAATAATATAGATATTGAACATTTTTAATGTGAGTTCCCTTTTCAAGGGTCAATGTAACCAATGCAGGATGAACTGTTTTATCAGCAGTAATAAGACACCAGATTCACAGATCAGTTCTTGAGGTAGAAGTTGTTTAACTGACAGTAACCCCAAAAGTTTCAATAGATCAGCACCTCTTTCTTGGCTAACTTTTACTGTAATGTTTGCCAAAACATTCAGTTTTCTAGGAGGATGTTGGCTCTGCTCTGTCCCCAGTATGAGATGTTGCTCCCATTAAACTCAAGTTGAAATGGGGCCTTGTGTTTAATTATAGAACCTGTATGACCGAGTGAAATTCATCCTGCAAATAGATAAAAGTCCCTCCTGTAGACCTCAGTTTGTCTCATTGACATTTTTCTACTATGTAATTTCTTGCCAGTCTAATATGTAGTGCCACTAGCTTTACAGCATTATTACCAATTAACATGACACTCACAGCGTGTCTGCCTCTTCAATTCACTGAGTTTCTGAATGAATAATAGTGGTAGGTTATAGCTGGCCAAACACTGAAGAAAGAGTTTTCAGGAATATTCATTTGACTTCAAGGTAGCTGTTTTTTTCACCTATCCTTAGTCAGAAAAATAATTTAAAAAAATGTAATTAATTAAAAAGGAAAAAATAAAGGGTGATAAATTTCAGCTGAAAATTAAGAATTTTTAATCTAAGGTTTTAGTTTAAAACAGTTGTGTGCTAGTAACGCCATGACTATATTCTTCTGTCACATAATTTTCAATCAGATGACATCTCCCACAATGTATCACAGGATTTTCCCCTTACTGAGACAGTATTGTTAATAGATTTTGCCATAGTGAACAATTCAGAGAAGGGAATGGAGATCTGACACAATTACAGTTCCATAAAACACTATGGTGACACTTCTGAAATAATTCATTTCTTAATCAAAAATCACCTAGTTTTCCAGTATTGGCTATTCTAATTTAAAAAAAAAAAAAAGAAAAAAAGAAAAAAAGAAACCATTTTCCACAGAAATTTTGTTAGCACACAGAGATGTGTTCTTACGTCTTTTGGTAACTGAGAATGTAACAGATATACATGTCCATTTTCATTAATTTTATAAACAGAATTTTCATCATAAAAGAGCATCTGTTAATGTATTTATTATTTTCTATTTTAAACATGTTATTTTTTTGAAAAATAGAAGTGAGGGTAGCAGTAATAGTAATGCATAGCTTTCACAAGTGCCAGTGGCAGAAATCATGAGTAACCAAGGTTATCATGGAAGTCACCTGTTGATCAATTAGCCATAAGCTTAAATGATTCTTCTACATGACTTATCAATAACAAAAACATCAGCAGAATTAAAGATTGTCCTAACTGATTGTGAACTGACACAAAGATTACATTTTTCAGCACAGCATTTCACTGCGACACATAATCATCCATTCTGTAGCAGATACAGAAAAATAAATAATTTGGTTAATGTGCAGAAAAGACAGGAGTGTTAGGATCAAAAAATCATAATTTTGCCATCTATGCTTGCTGTCTGTTCAATACCCACTTTATAGGAGGATTCCCCTGGTATTTCA
This sequence comes from Haliaeetus albicilla, assembly GCF_947461875.1. Lineage (NCBI taxonomy): Eukaryota > Metazoa > Chordata > Aves > Accipitriformes > Accipitridae > Haliaeetus > Haliaeetus albicilla. Next base: position 66,938,993 of record NC_091484.1, on the reverse strand, counting down.
TGCTCATCATGCAATTACTGCACCTGGCAAATGGATATGAAAAAGAGAATTTCATGCCCATTGTGATTATATTTTGTAGTTTGAAGCAGGATGCACAGTGGGAGTCAGCGAGTGGAAGAAAAGTTGAGAAGCTGCTATTTCTTCCAAAAGCAATAGAAAGGCACTGGATTAAAAAGTTACAGAGGCTGTTGCAGGAGAAGGGAAAAGCTCATGAATTTCTACTAACAGACTCCTAGGATTGCTATAATACTGAGGTAATAGACACAAGCTATTGGGAATATGTTGTAATCACAAGACCTGCTCATTAAAATCCATTCAACCTTTTGTACTTTTCTTTATCTATCAATAATGCAAATTACATTTCCTTTTCAAGTAGGACTGCCCTGAGTACACTGCTTTGCCTACTTGTCATCTTTAAATATACATCACTAAAAATCCTAGGTGAAAGGGTCCATAACTGGAATTGTAAAATTGAATAAAACTACACTGCAGTTATTTAATTGTTATGTCTGGGCTCAGATACTGTATAGAATTCATATAGATTATTCTGGCAGGAAAAGAATTGATTAAAATATTGCAGAGTTGTTTCTACTTCTCAACATATTTGATGACATATTGTCAAGATAAGATCTAATAGAAAATGTCCATTACATTAACAGCTTATCTTCTGGCAAATTCAAAAAAGAAGGTGCTAATAAAGAACGTATAAGAAAGATCTTCATTTGTCTTACAGCTGACCACAAAACATCTCCTTTTAAATTTTATACAGTTTCAGCTTAATGTACAAGACAACAACATTTGGATTACTAAGATTTTCCTGTGAGAACTCTAACCGCAAGATACCAAAGCCTTTTGCCTCTTTCTGGCCAAAGAAATCTGACTTGTCTTTTGCATATTGGCTGAGACCACAATAAATCAGCTTGTCATTCTCAGCCCTTCAGAATAGACTTGTTTCATCATTAGGCAATCAGTTTGGAGAATGAATAGGGAATTAAATCATAATCTTTCTTTTTTCTGGGAGAACACTCTAACTACTCAGATTTTGTACAGAAGGGACTTCATCACTACCATAGAAATTCTCTATGTATATGGAATCCACATAAGCATAAGTTCTGGGTTTTCTCTTAAGGCCTGAAAACCTTATGATGTAACATGTTTGACTGGCAGTGGTTGACTCCACCTGATATACAGTCCTGTTTTAGAGTATTAGAGATGAGAATTTTGAGCTTCTATTTTCAAAAACAAAAACTTGATAAATCACGTAATTGTTAAGAAGCAGAACTTTTTTTTTAATATAGTATTTGTAAGGCCCTTAGTGAAGAAGACGACAAAAGTCAGATGTATTGAAAAATGCCTCCTCTGTTTACAAAAGGTGTCAGTGGCCAGGGTTAGACCACAGATGATGGGATAGGATCACCACTAAGGCCAGTTACAGTCTTCATGCTTCAGATCTCTGTTTTCAGGTTGACTTAAACTTGAATATGGTCTTAGCAAGCATGGCCACAAAGATGACCCTTAGTGCTGGTAACCAGAGCATCATTATTTCTAAGGGATCCTGAGCACTGAGCATTTCCATGAGGGGACAGTGGGTTGGGAATAATGGAGCGTGGGAAGCAAGAAGATCCAAAATTCCCTAGAGTGTTACTTTTGCACTATTTTTGTTTGCTTTTCAGAGCAAACTGACTGTCTTTGGAATACGTCAGCTAGTTTCAGGTCCAGAATTCACAGTATTTTGCAAACTCTCCAGCTTGGAAGACCTCAGAAACACTAGGCCTGATCCCTTTCTCATGACATCAGCTTTGCTGATGGACTCATGGCCTCCATCTGAGTAACATTGCTTTTTTAACAAGAATGGGACAGAGGAGATTCAAGTCACTGTTTCAGAGAAAAACCTCAACTTCTGGCTGACACCAGAATTGCTACAATTTCTTAAGGATGGATACATGTCTGAGCAAGAGCATACGTGTCTGAGCAAGGGCAGTTAATTTCTGACCAGCACAAAGTATTCCTGTAAAATGAAGTGCCATACACGTCACATATATCACATCCACAGATCTGCAAATCTTTACTTTTGGATGCTTCTTCCATTCATAGTAAAAGTTTTTTGTTGTTTTAAGTAAGTGGTACTTTAGAAATTTGCAAAGTTGTTTTTTTTTTTTTTTTTTTTTACTAGCCTCTCCATCCTTAATACTTTTGGCATACTGAGGTTGAACCAGGACAAAAGTGTGCTTCACTGGACTTTGGGCCAATACAGGTTTTTCTGTAGCTACCGTTAAGTTAGAAAATGCCATTTTTAATTGTGTGAATTTCAAGGTGTAGGACATTGAAGGCAAGGCACTTGGACCCAGCCTGTTCCAAAGCTCACCAAAGTCACTGGAAAGAGGTTTTCACTCAGGCCCTTTTACTCACCTAACTCTAACACAAGTATAATCCCCTTGATTTTTAAGACGCTGTCAAAATGTTTAAAATTAGGTTTGTGCTTACTCAGTTGAGGCCTATGAAGGCAGAACACATATACTGGAAGGAATTTTTCCATTAACATCAAACATTTTTTGCATCCCCCCCTCTATAAAAAGGAAAGGAAGAAAAGAATTGAGTAACGCTTAGTCTGACTTTCCTCCTGTGGTTTGCTTTGTTTTTCAGAGACATTCCAGAAATGTATTCCAGATGTTTTCAAATCCTTGTAACTTATTTTCCATACTATATATAACTTTTTCTACCATATCTGTTCTCTCTCTCCCTTTCTTTCACTGGTTGCTGTCTCTCTATCTTTTTCTCTTCGTTCTCTTAATATTTTTACTCCATGTTCCAGATGAGTTCAGTTGTATTGTTTCAGAGGTCCCGCTTGGAAACATGCATTATCTGCTAGAAGACATACTGTTGCACACACTAATATCTCTTGCTTTGTGAAGTTCTTAATTAAATAATAACATTTACTTGCATTAGCTGGATTTTAACAATTGTAAAGGATATCAACTTCTTACTCTTAAAACAATAAATAGGCTTTTCAATATTAAATTGGCATTGCATTTAGGCACACATGCTGTCTGATAAAACAGAAATTACAGTCTTATCCAGACTCGCAATGTAAAGCGTGTCTAAAAATGTGTCTCCTTTGTCTAGCTAATTATAAATCCATTGCTTAATAATTCTTTCCATAAAGGTTGCTTCAGCATTATTTAGCAATTTTGTTGTTGGAAAATGTTGCTGTCATGAAACAGAAAGTGGCTGTCAAACCCTCTGAAGGAGAAAGTAATTTTAATGAAGCCCAGGATATTCTTCCAATCACTCAGATGAACTTGGTCAACATTCCTTTCTCCACATGAACTAAACACGTGAAATTTCACCCTTCTCCTCAGGAGCTGCTGCTTGGCAATGATGTTTATTCACTCCTTCCTGAGGTTACAGTTCTGCTCCGCAGAGTTGATGGGAAACTGCCACTCTCCAGTGTTATTGCTGGAAGAAAAGCGTATGGGAACGGGCCAGAGCTCCACTGGGGGTTCCAGATGCTCACTGAGAAGAAACAGATTTTTCACAGCCCCAGAGTACCTACTCAGGACTTGTTAAAACTCTCTTTATTTAGGGTGGTGATATTTTTTCTTGGTTGACTAAGTAAAAATAGCTCACAGCAGTACTTACAACAATATCTGAGCTCCCTTTTTATTTAAAAGGCAGAGAGCCAAACCTAATATGGTGGAAATCAGAGCAACATTGACTTACATCAACCAGGGATCCTGCCTATCACATTCTAAAAAATGCAGATTGCAAATGTTCGTCATAGGCATATTTTTAAAAGCTTCCAAAAAAATAAAAGTAATCACATCATCAAGCCTTTTCCTGCAGCTGAGAACTACCTGAACCCTGAATACAGATCTAAGTAGTACTCCAAATGATGTGACTCATTAGTGAGGGGTCTGAGTTTTTGAAAGTCAGAGGGCTTTTTGCCATTGTTCACAATGTGCTTATCGTGTCAGAGAGGAAAATGATGCAGATTGGATCTGAACTTCCACCAAGTTTGACTTTCTTTGGGATTTAATTATTAGTAGTTATTTTATCACAATGGGTCATGGAGGGCTCATCTGAGATCACAAATCCACTGTAGTAGTTCCTGTACACACATGGAGCTCTCTGTTCCTAAAAGCTTCAAAACAGTTAAAAAAGAAAAAAAAAAAAAAAACAAAAAAACCAACCAAACACAAAAACCCCACAAACAAAAAAGCAAACTCCCCAAAACCATAGAGAAGTATTTTCCCCATTTTACAGGTGAAAAACTCAGATAAAGTTATTTGCCAAAGCCTAAGAGAAGACTGTGGGAGAACTGTAAATTCTGTGAGTTTTATCTAGCTCTTTAATCACAAAAAACTCCTTTATATTCTAATTTAAACCCACTCTTTTTTGCAATCCAGAAAGGAACACTTGATTATAAAATGAATCAATCCTGAGCAGTTTCAAAACAGAATAGCTTTGCCATGACTTGTCTGAGGCATAGTAAATATGATTCTGTAAGGAATAGTACACCACTCTGGAAGTGTGCCACCATTATGAGTTTACTTCTGAAATAAAGAAACAAGTTGTCTTTGTTCTAGGATTGAAATGTTCAAATATCAGAGCCAACATTTGTAATGTTTGGAAGGAGAGGGAGGAGAAGGGAGAGAAGGGAAGAAGAGCTTTATTTTGCAAATTCCGTTCAAATTGAGAGTTCCAGAAAACAAGAGAAAAGAGTGCTTAGGTGGTAGACAGGATGTACCATGAATAACAATGTATCCTGTGGATATTTACTACCAAATGATGTTTAACTGAAAGGAAAGTGGGAGTCACCACGGCAAGCAATTCCCATCCGATTTCTTAACATGTAAATCAGGAGCACAGAAAGGCCATTTATGGGAGTCTCACCGAAACAATGGCTTTCCCTGTGCCAAGTGGTGACATCACGCCTCACAAAGGAGAAGGAAGAGGACTGTAAGTGCAGGCTGCCTTGCCAAGAGCTTTGTTTTGTTTCCACAGAAAGGAAAAAAAGAAAAAAAAAAAGGGGGGGGGGGGGAAGTAGCAATTTTTCTCAAGAATATAACATTACACACAGAGGGGAAAAAAAAAACCCTTACTTTCAAAGAACTTGCTATGTGACTAATGGAATGTACTTTGCAGGTCTTTACTGTGATTTGAATAGCACTTGTGAAAAATCAAAACTAATTTTACACTTACGGTATCCAAGCAAACTGAAAGAAAACACAAACACATGCACACTCACACATGCACAAACACACCCGAAGAGATGACCCTAAGACTTTCTCTTTGTGAACTGGGGTGTTGAGCTTTTCCAAACTCTAATGCTAACTCCAGCTGTATTTTGCAGACAGCTAAATTCTGAAACATTATTCCTCTTGAAGTGAACTAATATCCAATAAAAAAGAAGTTTGGTGTTTGTCTTCTAAGAAACTTGGAATTGTTAGTTTACTGTATAAAGCTCAAGGTCTTGAAGAAATCATGTATTAACAGCACCTATCTCCTAATTAGGATGGGGTCTTAATAGCTTTTAGCCTCAGGAATCTCAGAAAACAGACCTTTTTTCTTTTCCTTCTGATTCTTACAAATAGTACAAATAAATTAAACCATTGGAACAGCTAAAAAGAACTGGAAACTTTCAAGGCTTCTGATTCATAGAAATAAAAAAATAAAAATAAAACAAAAAAGTTTTGTTATTAAATTTACAAGAGCCAGCACTTCTGTCCTTCTTTTCTGTTATGTGTTGTCTTATGTAATGTTATAACATACTAGGGAATCCCACAGTAATGATTTTCTGTGCCATATACATGACTTTTTAATTCATAAGAGTGTAAATGATTACTATAGACTGTATATTGTGCTGATAACTAATAGTTTTGGTAGGGAGGGAACATGTATGTTTTTCCTAAAGACATACATTTGGTACCACATGGTTTTAAAAAGCCTGATTCCATTTATAACTTGAATAGTGCTGACAATACAGATGTAGCAAAGGCTCCTTATGTCCCAAACATTAAAGCGTTATACAGACCTTCACTATGGTTGCTGTGGTTCCATTCCCAGCCAGAGCCTGGGATAAAAAGAGCAAAAATGAAACTAAACACACACAAAAGTGTATCAGAAAGTTTCACAAGTGACTTTTTTTTTTAGTGTCTATTAACAGAAAATGAAAGTACTGACTTAAAAAAAAAAAAACAAAAACAAACAAAAGACTTCTGTTCAAAGCTTCCTCTGGTTAAAGAAAGCCGATACTCGGTGAGAGATCCAAAATTGCACTTAATGAGCAAAAGTGCAACTCTGGTGGAACTTATGTCTTCATTTTGTAGAAAGACACATCCAAAATCATCCTTCCTGATCCACTTTAGGGTTTGAGAGGCCGTCGGTGCTCACACATCCTTAAGCACCTCCATTTCTGCTATTACTTTTACAAGGAAGTCCTAATGACTTGGGGTAAGAGTGAAACATATTCCTGCAATCATTGATTTGGTAGATGTGCTTAATACATGACTAAAATGCAATGAAATTACCGAGTGTGAGTCAGAGGACTTGAGAAGAAGGCTGTGCTACCCATTTAAATAGATTTCAGCCTGCGGGTTAAAGCACCTAGGACAATCATGTGTAATAGCTGAGCTTGTATCTCCCACATCTCAGGAGAAATCCCCAGTTACCAGGCTAGGCGAAATGAAAGATTTCCTAAGCCTCTATCTTCCTGTTGAACCTGGGTTGTGCAGCAAGGAGAGGGCAATCGTGGTGGGGCATGATGTTGCAGCTTGGTGGTTAGACTTGGGATTTCAGGAGGAATTTTGGTCTCTGCTCCAAGGACAATTCATGTGCTTTCCCTTTAGTAGCCAGGGGATAAGAAGCAGAAAACACTATCACAAACCGTTAAGTAATTAATCACCAACACTATGTCACCATCAGTCTTCTGGTCCTAAAGATTATGGATATGATTTATCATTGTTCTGAGAGTAGCAAAGGCCCTTTTTATAAAAAATATACACCCATATTTCTGAAACCCCATTGTCAGCTAAAACAAACCATATTATAATTGCCTGAAGAGCCTTCCACATTCCATACTTTCCTCAGAGAGTAAGTAGCCTTTTTCAGATACAATTGTATGATCTGCAAATCGATCATAAACCTGGGAAGAGTTGGTAGAACACCTGGTAAAGCACTTAGTAAAATGGTGGTGAGGAAGTATACATCAGTAGAAACTTTCTAAAATGCCTGGCCTCCAAACATAACCTGCATTACTAGAACTAAAGATGAAGATAGGAGGTGGGGATAAAGATTTTAGGGAACTGCGAGAATAGCAGTATCATCAGATTAACGGGTAGCCTTCATAATTAGATGGGATTTACATTGAAGGCCTTATGGTGATCATCTTTAGATCTTACAGAAAATATATAAATAAAAGTGATTGATAATTTTAAAAAAAGAGGTGGATTTTTATAGTAGGATCAAGGAAACAGCACAACAGACAAAATAACCCAGGCTCAAGTCGCTACACTGGAGAAGTGGCTACCAGGAGCAACGTAAGACTACATTTGACTTTAGGGGATTAAAAATCAGCACAAAAGTGTAAACAGAAAAACTACTCTGAATTTACCCACAATTATTTTCTGAATTTTACTGCAAAATTCTACAGAAACACCCTGAATACAGAAGACTTTTTCATTAAACATGGGACAACTGAAATTATAATGTCTGATGGGAAACAACAGTTTAGCTGTGAGTTTAAACAGTTTTCATAGAAGCAGAGGCTCTTCTATATCACCTCAAGTTACCACTATGGCCATTCTAATGACTTAGTAGAAAATAGTGTTAAACAAATGCCTTGTCAAAAGATTCAAAATCAAACTCAGAGCCATATTCAATGAAGTTAAATTGGGGAACAGCAGCAATGAATCCAGAATTGAGACTTGTTGGTATTTTATTCAGTCTCAACCTGGAAAAATAATGCCAAAAGTCTTAGAAATTGATGTTACTCCCTCTGGGGACTTTCAGATTTATGAAAAGACAAACAAAGCAATGTAAAATGATCCATTTAATGAGCGGTCCTAGGAGTTAGCCATCCAGGGGAAATAATAACATGCATGTCTCCAGTGGAGAGCAATAATATTTTAAACAGTGGCATCCTAAGATGCCTCCAGTCACGTGAGAGTATCACTTTAGACATAGAAAATGAACAGACGGGTGACAGCTTTTTCCATATCTCCAAGAAAAGAGAGAGAAACAAAATGCCTGGGTTTGAGTTATTTTGTTGTGCTTTGGGTCCCGTTCTCCCCCCCAAGAAGGTCTCAGACAGCAACTATAGCAGATTGAGATGGCTGAGCATCAGAGCATGATACAACCAGAACTAATGGATTTGTCATTCTCTGATAACAGTAGTCTTGAAAGAAGGCAGGCCTATAAAATAACACTGGGAAGCTTGACAGTTTGCGTACATTGCAGATAAATCAGTGAGAAATGTATATATGTTCATGTGTACTAAAAGTTTTCTATATCTATCTTGTTTATTGTTAATTGCTATTATTATTACTCTATTATTATGACAAAGGAAGATGCATGCAGCTATACCTTTAAGATGTTCTGGGATAAAACATTTAATACCGGTTGTTATGACATGTGGAGACATATGCAATGCAGAGCAGTTAAAATTTACACATCGAATATAACAAACCCCTGTCAGGTTCCTTGGCTGTGAATGATTTTTGAATAATAAAATGTGGGTGAGATAATTTCAGATTTGAACCTGCTGTGATATCTCAAGTTCCCATGTATATTCTCCCACCATCTCTATTCATGAAGAAACCAGCATTTTTGGAAACAGCTCTCATGGGTGACTGGAAGATTTGAATCAAAGTTTGAGTATATATTCCAAAGTCTGTGTATACAAAAAACCATTTTCATTTGAGAACTTTGTAAAATGTGAACATCAAGGCAAGTAGCACTGCCCACTGTGATGGTAAAGTACATTTGCATCCTGTACATCCAGTACATCTCCCCTCTATGGAATATTCTTAATGCTTACAGTCTGGGTTTAAATTTCTCTAGGGATAGTGTTTTCAATCCATTTATCCTTCTCTATGTATTACCTTTAAGTAGCAATACTATTTCTGTATGAAACCTCTGTCGAAATGATGAAACCGAAATTGCTTTACCTGGATGTTAACTATATTGGATATTGATTTCATAGTTACCCTTCAGTACAGAGGATATAAAGGCTCATTTCTGAATTCAGTGAGCACCAATAGGACCAAACACTTCACTGAAATGTTCTGTGGAGGGTCAAATCCCAAACGTCTCTTAGCACTACTGAAGTTTTGTCATTCATTGTACTACATCCATTTATATTAAGATGAATTGAAATACATTCTTCTTTTCATTTTGGAGACTGGGTTTTTTTTGGTGTCACTGGTTCATTAATAAATTGCTATACACCATGGATGGAACTAATAGAAATTTAATGCATTTTCTGTCAAATAAAGAAAAAGTAAGTTGTTCAAAATTTAGGCATAGGACAGTTATTTGCTTGGAAACTTTGTAGGACAGTGGAAATAGAGACAGTTGAACTGCCACAAAGTCATTGTAATTTGAGATTTTCCTGGACATTTGTTAGGAAAGCTGTAAACAGGATACAGTATTCTGCAAACTTAGAAGCTGTATTTTAAGACTTCTATGACATAGCTCAGTGATTTAACATAGTTGAATTAAGACAGTAAATTAAAGCAGACGCAGAAGGGTAGAACAGGGAATATTAAAGATTTACATCATCTTGGAGTTTTTATCCACACACACTGTGTTTTCAGTAACTTTAAATAACTACTTTGGCAGTTACTCTTTTCCTGCTGAGTGTGAGGTATTTGAAACTCATTTAGTGAAAGTTGTGTTTTGTGGATTTCCACAGATAATAGGCATAATTCTACCTTACCAAAAATACCACCAACTAGCTGTCATATGCATTTCTGAAAAGCCATAATAAATCTCTTGTCTGTTTTCATATGAACTTTGGACTGAATTACAAGCTGCACATTATTTTTCTCTCTGTGACCTCACTATTTCTCCTTATTCAGAATTCAACAGGCTGTGACTCTGAACACCCATGGGGGTTGCAAGTTTGCACGAATAAAAACTTGCTGACATTGCTGCTTGTGAACCTCTTCTTGATGGGTGCCATACTGCAGCACTCTCTCAAATGTTGCCCATTTCAGTCTAAACAGAAAATGTGCCACACACTGATGGAGATGGTTAGCAACTCACCATATCAGGTGTGTGGTGAAATATATAGGTAATGTAAGAACTTATACACTGGGGTGAAAATGCCGTATTTGAAATCTATTCATTATTATTGAACCTATTATATAGACTTCACAACATAGTGGACAGTGCATCATTATTAATGTTTCAATGGCAAAAAATTAACAAAGAAATAAGCTGGGGGAAAAGAGACCAAAGTCACCCAGAAAACCAAAGACAGGTTTGGGAATGAGGCTTACATTTCCTGAGTCTTCCTCAGCACTTTATTGACCAGACCAGTAAGTCTGAAAGGTAAACTCCCTGTGAAATCTGAACCCCAGCTACAGTCGCCTAAATCTTGCCAGTGTCACAAGCATCAAAAATTCTTCGAAAAGATCGTGTATCTCTTTTCACAGTCCCTGAGGTGCTTTGCTGAACATCAAGACACATGGGAACAACACTATAATTCCCACTTAGATGGGAGGATGTGGTTACAGAAAGACCTAATGCGTGGTTCCACTGGTCCTCCTTGACCAAAATAAAGATGAAATGAATAGTCCAGTGCTAAAGCATATTACCTCTTTCTGCTTCTATGGCAAGCTTTTGGCTGCTGTAATTCCTCTCAGGGATGACCAAAGCCAAGATTAATTAGGACCTCAAAAAACACAACTTCTGTGTCTGCGTTAAATGTATAACACAGGACAGCTGCGTAGTGGCCTGTAATCCTCTCGCCAAATGTACTTGCCCAGCCAGTTCAAGGAGGCAAAGACCCATAGCACATTAGTTTCTGTTTAAATAAAATTGAACTGCTAGGCCATTGCTACCACTAAAGAAACAAGTTATAGTTTCAACAATCCTGAGTCTAATATTTTTCCTGAAGGGTAAATATATATTAATAAATGTCTCTCAAAGAACAAAATGTGTGAATTAACCCCAAGCATTGATGAGTTCTCCTACAAGTTGTGATCCAAGTTCCTCAAAGGCATTTTGAGGAGCCTTTTCTGATTCCCTGTCATTTTAAAAGAAATAAAAGTCTATACTCTGTATTGCTTTTTCTTTAGGTAAACACATTTTTATTCTGCCATAAAGAAATCTCCTCCTGCCATTTTTCCCTGCTGTGAACAGCAGCCTATCAAAAAAATAAAACCTTAAAGGTCACTTTGGAAGCAGGACATATATTACAGTTTCAGCTACAAGTCTCAAAGACCTGAGGAGTGCTTCATTCAGATTCATAAAAGCTACAGGAACTTGAGAGGAACTTCAATTTGTTGACATTAAATCTTTCTTCAATCTTCCAAATTATTATCTGAAAGGAAAGATTTCTCTTGCACTGTTAACTACACAAGAATGTCTAGATCAAGCCAATTAAGTTTTGTGAATAGAGCAAGATTGCTTGAGTTTTCAAATGTGGGGGGAGATTTTATAAGTCACTTTCAAGAAAGGAAAGAAAAGAATTCCAGTTGGTAAAACCTGAAAAGTTTGTATTTCCCTGAGCTTTATGAGTAGATATGGTCTCTGATTCCCTGAGGCACGGTGATTTTTTCTAGCAATTTATTTTGTATAGATGAAGTGACTACACAGATCTATAGGTTAATTTGCATGTTTTTCACTTAATCCCAGAAGTAGTTGTGATTTGCGTAATTTACCCGAATTAGTGCTGAAGTGACCAGCTCAGAAGTGTGACAGCCTCCAGCTCAAGGGACTGATTCTTTTTGCCTCTGAGCCCATTCTGGATATAACATAGGCAAGGCGCCATGCATTCTGTCCTGGTTGAGACTGGTGTGATATTCTCCCCCAGAAAGACAGGGAAGTCATAAAGACCCTATAGGAATAATGGTGTAGTTGAAGCACTAGAAGTATTTGCTGGACTTTTTGCCCATAGTGTTAAAGAACAGGATCTGCTGAATGATGGATCACCTTCATATTTGTCCCATTTCTCCTGTCTGGAATGGCCCTCTTCTAATGGCGTGAAAGGGTTTCCACAGGGTTGGTGTTGTGCATGATGGAAATCATACACAACTACCTTCTCAGATCTTATTCTATCTTAAATAGCCCACAGAGGTGGCATTGCTACATTGTTGCTGGCAACAACAGGGAGAGGATCAGGCTTTGAAGAGATCAGCAAAAATAAACAGGGCACAGAGTACAGTGCAAGAGTGACGGAAGAACTGAGTATCAGTGTATTTAGTTAGCTTTTATTGACTTCAATACTCAGTTGCAGGTTTTAATTTTATCTTCCACTGTAACTTCATCTTAGGTACATAAAAAAAGCACAATTAGAAATGGATCATAAATTAAAAAAAAAAGGAAACAATCATTATATCTATCTATATAAACATAAACATGTATGTAACTCTCTCTCTCTAAAATAATAATAATAAAAAAGCCCTTCTCTTATCCACGGTGTTGGTAATACATAGCAAAAGGAAATGTGATTCCATAGCCTAGTGGTTAGCAAACCTAACTAAAACTAGGGTTTATTAGGTCACTGTTCCTAGGATTACTGCAGGCTACAGAACTCCGTATCCCTAATGTGGTTTCAGAGAAGCTTAGACAAACAGTGAGATGCAAATGGCCAAAACCTGGAACAGAGGACTAGATTAAAAACCTCTCAGCACTTCTCTCTATATGTCTAATTATTTACCTTCATGTCAGGAATACTGAGAGCCTATGTGAATTAAGGATTCATGTCCTTGAAAAAAATTTAGCTGTTATTTTCTAGTGATTCCAATTTGTCCTTGGTGTGCCTAAGCCTAGCACCTTTCACCCAACTTGGATTAATGAACTGGTGTCTATGGGTGTCTCTCCACCGACATCTGAATTTGGGTCTGGTGCAGCCTTGTTGAAATAAATCTCCCCCATCTTGTCCAGTCTCACTTTGGTACACTTTCAGATATGTCTGCAGGCATTTATTTCATAAAGCTACATCAGCTGGATAGAAAAAGTAACACTTCCAAGTGGAAGAGGCAAGAAAGGGGATGGAGGAGGGAGAGTCAAATAGCAAAATGCCTTAAAAGTAATAAACCTTCCTCACTGAGCCCTAAAAAAAGCCCTCTTAATGTCCAACAGCACATACCACAAGACTAGTAGGATATGAATAATGTATCCTTTCAAGCAAATGGACTACATAGGATTCTTGGAAATAGACTTTGTCAACAATCTTCATAGGGATAGGCAAAGGTAAGATTTGCCTCCATCCTCTATTCCTGCCAATGTTCTCTGCACAGCTTCTCCCCCCCGCCCCATCCTCCCCAGGGATTAAAGCTAGAGAAAGCAGAATGAAATTCAGAAAGATAAGAAAAATCCAGTGACTTTGATACTGCCTGTGTGTTCTTTTCCTTCATGTGTTTGGGAAAATCGAGTGCCACAAAAAATGGATGATGAATTAAAAAACCCAATAGTAAAAAGCATTAGATGAAAGACTTCTTGATCTTTTTCACTCTAACTTCTGTATGAAAAGTAATGTTCCATCTCTCCCCACTTAATAAAAAGACACAGTAAGCAAAAGACTGGCCCTGAAGCAAAACTTTCCCTTACAGTATGTTTTATAAATCTTCATCAAGTATGGTCGCACAGAATGGACATTGTACCCAGAGCTAAGCAATTTCTTGCCTTCCATGTCTGTGCCCAATATATTTAGCATGTAACTGTTGATGGCCTTGCCTAAACCTTATCTACATGCCACATCAACAAGAATTGATATAGTGGCACATTAAAGCTTTGCTGCTATAACCTAAAGGAATATTAAAGCAGAAGCCCTGAGGAGATATAAAGGCAGGACTTTTCCTTCTTGGTTCCACCTGAAGCTTTAGCAAGAATCTAGTCTCAAGTGATTTGTTCATAAAAGGAAGCTGCCTCCCACGGTAGGAGGAGAACTCCACAGCCTCTGGGTTTTAAATCTCTTTTCTATACAGTAAAGATGCATACGTATGAAAAAAAAACTTCAGAGAAAGGATCTCTGTCATTTGGCTGTGATACATCAAACTTGAGACTTCCTGAAGTCTTTCAGAAGTTATTCAAAACAACAAGAAAAGAAAAACACTCATTTTAGACTCTCCTATTTGCTAACATGGCCTTCAGAAGCTGAGCTGGGTGTGAATTGCTGCAGTTGAGGTCATTCTATTTTGAGTGCAACCTTTTTCTGAAGACAAAGTAGTTCTGGAAAGTGCAAACTGCTTTTTCTCACCTTGGTGGGATATTAACTAGGAACTCCTATTGTGATCAGTTCAGAGTCAGCATTGTTAGCTGTAGTTTTTCTCATTTCAGAAGAAAAATGGCTCTTCGTTCCTTATGAAAAAGCATAGCGGAGGAAGAGGGACTACCACATTATACAATCTTCATAATCTCCCATGGACAGTGCTTTGTATTTACAGTACCGCCAAGAGACAAGTTTGTGCAGGCTAGAGTTTGGGATAGCACTTTTTTTGTTTCGTTGGTTTTTGGAATCCTTTATTTTCCCAACCAATTTAACCTTGAGGAACCGTTTAAAGGATAATACACATTTGTCTCTTTCCTAAGCCAAATGAATATTCACAACTGGAAACAAAAGAACATAGAGGATTAACTCAGAAACAGCCTTTTAAATGATGAATGATGAAGAAATACGGAAGGATATGAATAGCTATGAATGAGCTGCTCAGCTTCACATTGTAATTGAGAAATGTTTAAACTAGTCAGAGATCTACTATCACAGTTTTTAAAAGGTGAGGTTATATAAGATAGGACAGAAAAGTACAGCTGTACCTTCTGGCTGTTGAAAGACAGAAACGATGGAAACTGCTATTCTTGGGGACAGGGAACAAATACAGTATATTACTTTTCCCATAAAAAGTCAAACTCACTGGAGGCCAAGTGGTGCATCAATTTATCCATAGTGTAAAGTCAGAGTAGTCTATGGAGTTGTATTAAAAACTAATATAGTCCATTTCAACACTATGGATTTGATTTGTAGGTGGGCAGTACAGTTTAACGTATATTTAATCAGACTGAAAATGCAAATGACTCAAAGAATGACAGTCAGAGCAACTTGAAGGGCAGCAGTTGGCTGTTATATGGTTTTGCTATAGATTTGTAAAATGAAATACTTACAGCTTTGCTATAAAATTCTGCATGATCTGAAACAAATCATTCATTTTGCCTCACTGTCGATTTCTCCATCTGTGCAAGGGGAATCATGCTGCTCATAGAGTGTGGTAAGACTGGATCCATTCAATGCGGAATGAGATGCAGTTTTTTGAGAAAAATTACTTTATTGCACTAAGCTTGCTATATTTAAGTAATATTTATATTCAGGTATATCAAGTATTTTTAATCCAGATTTATTCACTAAGATTATGATGCTGCAAATTGATCTGCACTGAGGCCTATTTAGACAAGCATGGAAGGTCTCTACGCCCATGGTGTTGCTTTAAAGTGGAGTACCTACTTCCACATAACCCTGCAGAAGTGTTTCTACCTCACCCCACCTATCAGTGGGAATCTGCAACATGACAGCATTATTTGCCTTTCTGCTTACAAAAGTATAGCATGGTGGCTGCACTTTAACAGGATTATTGTCACCCCATTTTTAATCTCTCCACACAATTGCTGAACTGTTGTTTCAGCCTTCATAAATAGAAGGAACAGAGGGAGGATGAGAACCACGGGGGCTGTTTTTATACTGTAGAGTGGAGCACACTACAGATATTCCCTAACTGCTACTGGTGAAGTCTGCTCTGGCACTGAAAATAATTGTGTTAACACAAAATGGATTTTATGGTAGCAAAAGATCTTTTCCTGGAGTCTCTTCATTCTTGTCTCAGGCCTTGTGATAGGATCTGGGCTGCAGCACTGCAACTGAAAGAGTGATCTGCAGAATGTAAAGTCTCCCTCACTGTATGCTGCAGTGATCCAGGCGCAGCTGATCAGCAAACAACCACCACAATGTTGAGGAGCAACCAGAGACGGGCAAACTGCGTTCTGCACTTCCACTGGCTGGTGTCTCCAGGCTGCTGTTGAGGAGCATGACAGCGTCACACACAACGAACACGATAGCGTCACTCCCAGTGTAGCAGTCTAAACAAGCCTGCAAAACCTGCTGGAGAGTTATAATTTGTGCAAAGTTGTGCTAATGCTGAAGCGCAGTCTTCAGTCCAGGCTGGGATGTTCAGTTGTCTGGTGCGATGCAAGTGCCAGGCCAGGACCTCTGCTCTGCCTTCCCTGCAGCACGGAGTGAGACCTCAGCCCCTGGCCAAGCTGTTACATAGACACAGGAGTGAAGTTTGCACATTTCACGTCTTGTCCTATTTGCTGAAAAAATCCAATGGTTGCAATGCTATCAGTCATCCCAAACTAAGCATAGATTAATATCCCCTTAATACTCCTTGATTACTTACTCTGTGTGCTCCCACGTGAGACACAACACCCAGGCTGTGACTGTTCTGTTTTTCCATTAATTTTCAAGTTTCCTTCCAGATCTGTCTGTGAAATTAAGAATACATAGAAAATTGCAGATTTCTTGCCTTCTCTACCAGTAAAGAAGATATTTTCACTGTTCTTTAAAGGATAAAGAGAGTAGGGATCTGCAAAAAGAACCAACAGTTTTATAATATTCTGATTTCATTACATGAAAAACTATGGGTTTATTTCACTTACTGAAGTTGGAACAAGCTAACATTATCTTTAATCTCTTACTTTCTCAGATTTTTTTCACCCTGAACATTTCTGGCAGAATAAGGAAGGAGTTCAAGTCCAGTACAAATAAAAGTTTTATTTGGGTGACTTTCAGGAATCAGATCTGTAGTATAGAATGAATAAAAGCTAGAAAATGTACAGGTAAAGGCTTTTAAAAAAAGGGTCATATTCTTTCTGGGGATTAAGGTGGTTAGGATTTGAAAATTTTACTATTTATCTAGCTTCCCAATTTCACCTTCACTGACTTTGTTTCTCCTGCACTGTTCCAGAACTCTCTTTCTCATTGATGATTCATTTGGTAGATTATATAAGATTTTATTTTGCAGTTCTCATAAAAAAAAAAAAAAAAAAATGGCAAGGGAACAGATAGACCTTTTATATTTCCAGATTCTTTACAGATGTTTTCTTTAATGCTGCCTTATTTGCCAGCACTGTTTCCTAATTTCCTTTTTTATTATTTTTTATTTAATAGCTCCTTGCACCTGCAGATCTGAAACCACTGCAACATGGACTGACATAATCATAGCCCAAATCTATGAATAGGAAACAGGCACAAGGTGATAAAGTCACTTGCCAGACATTGCAAGGTTGTCCAGTTGTAGAAGGACAATCTAGCGTGCTATCTGTTGCAACACACTGGAAAATATTTTACTTCTCTGCTGGAAGCTGAACACTTCAGGGCTGGGATGGGTTCACTCACTGTATACCTGAACAATTTCTGGAACATGGAACTGGGGTCTTTAGGTGCTAATACAGTGCTAAATTATAATAAACCCAGTGATTACAGTTGGTAACATAAAGTAGCTTTTTGAAGTAGCTTTTAGAGTTTTCTGCCTAAATTCCTCTTTCCCTGTACTAGTGTTTTGCAATTCTCCTAACAAGAAGGATACCTAAAGTGTGCTATGTGCTGAGGAGATGCTCCTGCCTCTGTGGCTCTTCCTTCCCACAAGAGAAAATCTGGCTTGACGTGGAGGCAGTATGTGGGCAGGATGGGAGTCTTTTTCCAAGAATGAGATGCTCTTCTGTATCCTGCACTTGAAACTATTGAGTAAAACGTACCAGTGACCTGGTTTGGTCCTTTATCTCCCCATAGTGCAGCAGCCTGCCACTGAAAGGAGAAAATTAATTTCCCTATATTCTAGTAAGTGGGATCACAAGGTCTTAGGAACAGCAGCAACAGATGGACCTAAAATAGAAAGACTGTTAATTTTAGGAACATTTTCAAATATTTTAAATCAGTGTATAGAAGATCTATAGAAAATCCATTTTAAATTCATATTTTCAATACTAATCTAAGACATATAATCAGTAAAAAAATCAAAACATAATATATGCCCTTAAAGTCTAGTAAAAATAAGTTTCAGTTATAAACATATATATGAAACCAGACTGACTACACAAAGCTGGCAAAAGAAAAAAACAAACAAACAAAACACAATTTTCCCACCACCTCCTGCAAAATCCCAACATACAGATTTTTATATCTGCCTAAACTTTTCTTGGCTAGATATCTGTGAACAAACTGGTGGAAATTGCAGTTAGTTTTGATGAGCTGCAAAATGGATGCATAGAAGGAAGGAGGGAGGGTGGGAGATTGTGCTGAACTTCATAAATAAATGTTTTATGCTGATTCATTAATGTTGTGCAAAGAAATATGATAAATAACAATTACAGAACTATCAGTGTCTGTAAATAAAACTGTGCAAAGAGGAGAAATTTGTTCCCTATCATCTTCATACTTAATGAATCTCTCATCTCGCCAATTAACACTTTCAGTCTTCTGCCCTTAAAAGAGCAGCTGGATGGAATGACTCTGCCTTAAACATGGATGGGAAGACGTGCCTTTTAGCATGTATTTTCCTTGGTTTAGGTGATACAATTGCCTGTGAATACAAGCACAGATCTGACTGACATGACAGTACCTAAAAACTAAACAGAAGCAAATTGCTGCCCAAAGGCATTAGCAGTCAAAACATTGCTGGTAATTACTCTTGAAGTTAGAAATTCCTCCAGGAATACCTTCCCTATCAAACAATTAAAAATCACAACTTATCAGATGGAAGTTTGGTTTCTTCGAACCATTTTGTTTGGTTTGAGAGACAGGGAAATTTCTGCAATATTTCTCCATTTTCTGAGATGTTCACACTTTGTCTTCTGAGATGTTCACACTTTGTCTCCATTTCCCTGTTCCCTCCTCCCCTACTTTTTTCTTCCTTTATGTACACAGACTTGTTACTAGCTCACAGTGGAGATTTGGGATATCTGATAAAAAGTTCCTGCAGCACATGAAGGAAACAGAGCTAGTGGCCCCAGGTGGGCGGAAGACAGTTGCAGACTGGTTTTCCCTTCCTCCTCCAACATATGGAACATGCAAATTCATTGTGTTAAAATTTGTGTTTCTTTGGTCAGCTTAGAGTTTAGTTTCTCCTTATATGCTTCCTAATGTGCAGAGGCATGATGGCAGAGCCACCCAAAACTGTGACATATTTATACCACAAGTATTGTATGCCCAGTCACCATCAGTATACCCATCTGATACACAGGTATCTGATACAGCAACCTGATTTTTTTTTTCTTTTCTGTAGAAAGGGATATGCATATTACATTTCCAGTATAATCAAAGTCAAGATACTGCCCCATATAAAGTACTTCCAAGAGACCGAATTTTTAATTACTTCTGAGCAGCATAGGCAGATGTGTGTCAAATGTTTCCATTAAAGCCACTGCCAGTGGTCAGACCTCGATGGCCACCAGGAACCACAGTCCCAGGGAGCCTGAACTCCAGCTCCCTTGCTGTCATCATCATCATCTGAACCCGAGCCTCTAGCACACTCCTAATTCAGACTCTTATTGCACACACAGCAATACAACAAGGCAATTTTAATTAAGGGGATGTAATTGCATGTTTCAGTGAAGAAGGATGAATTCAAGCACTTGTGAACTTTATGCATTTGTTTATCTTCTGTCAAGACCCTGGTGCTTTTGATCCTTGTTGGAGAGACTGCAGGATATCAGTGGAAGCAAAGATGCTGTTTAAAATCATCATTGCAGTTAGCTTTAATGAGTCATCAGCAGCACTTTTAAACCTATCACACTGACCTTTCCCTGCACGTTTTCTCTCTTTTGCATTAGCAGCATTTTTACTTAATACCTTCTTGAAAAAAGGCTGTGGAGAAGGATTTTAAAGCTTTCCTTTTAATTCTAACAATGAAATACATGTATTTCACTTCTAAGACTTGCTGACAGTATAGAATGTGTGACTGTAGTGAAAAAAGACATTTTGTCAGGATGGCACCTTGACAGTGCATATGTATGAGCCTACCCTAGTGATTTCCACGTCACGTTTGCTTAGTCTAACAGACCAAGCAAGGTTCTCTCTTCCATTTGTTTGTTTAGTTATTCCCAGTCCTAAGAGGTCAACAAGATGACTAATTCTTGAAGAGTATCAAAAATATAAACCAATCCAACCATAATAATGCCAATCATACCAAACCTAGAAACGCTGAGGCACAGAAGACTGTTTTTTCCCTTTGATTTTGAATGCATGAATGATCTGATTTCACTGTTAACACATGTGCATCCAAAGTAAAATAAGCTAGGTATGGGCAGAAGCTGAACAGAAGAATGGAAATTAAAAAAAAAAAAAAAAAGAAGAAAAAATATTACAAATTAGTAGGGGAAAAAAAGCACAAAACAGGAAATGATGTGTCATATACAAGGTCTTGATGACATTGGTACACAACTGAATTCTGACTTTTTTTCTGCAGTTGCTAAATGGGCTGTAACTTCCTAATTTGTGATTTGTACAAGCCTTTCCAGGCAGAACTTTGTATGTGAAAAATATATGTACAGCCATACTGAAGTACTTTGTTAATTCATCTCTTTGCCAATTGTTCTTGTTAAAAATTCAGGAAAAAAAAGGAAAATATTTAATTTCAAAAGTTTTTTTAAAACCAAATGTTTTGGTTTTAATCAATACTAAATGTCCTTTGATACCTGTACATTCATTGATTGGGTCTGTTTTTAGACCTGCCAGCAAACAGAAAAAACTGTTATTCATGCAGCTTTAATTATAGAAAAATGCATATGCAATTGAGAAAAACACACACACATAAGACAATTATTTGTACTTGGACTTCTTCAAGCACTTTTCTGAGGGACTAAGTCTTTCTATGCATATAATTTTATTCCAGAACATATTTTTTGCTATTGTTTGGACACTGTTGTAACGCTATCACATATTTGTGAGAAACATGAAAAAACAGAAAGTAAAATTAGTGTAAAACTGAATTTGCTATCACAATAAATTTTAACCCTAATTAGAAGTGTTTGTAAACCCATTCTGTGATTGGTCTGTTCTTACATACCATCTTACAGGATTAAGTGGACATAAATACAAGTGTGTAAATTCCTCCCAGTTGTGAGGTAGGAATATATAACACTTACAATCTAAAGGTGGGCTTGTGCAGACACTCACGTTTAGGCATATGTAGTACTTTTGCTCTGTATTTTTATTGGCATCAATACCCGTTTCTCTTTCTTTAGCAGAAGTTCAGTTAGGACTGGGGGGCAAGTGGAAGTCATCAGGAATTTTTTTCGTAGGTCAAACCGGCTTTTGAGTGGTCTCCTTGCCCAAGTGCTCATTAATATCAATTTCTCATTACCGATGTTTCATTAATACTTATTTCTTTTCTTATGTGTTTACCACATAAACTCTTAGTCCAGTAAGTTTGGAGTGTGCCAAATTTCCAATGAGATGGGAGATTACAGGTTTCTTTCATTCTCAAGCCTGTGAGAGGTCTTCTCAGCCTGCTGGCTGCCTTTGGCTGTAAAAAAGTGAGAGGAGAAACTCTGAAGTATAAAGTTTTCAAACACTTATCTCCTGGCCCCTCATGCATTTGGGCTCTCTAAGCCATCCCTACAACCAGTGATGGTGGTGAGGATGGATGTGAGGCAGAGTTGTGCCTTGATGAACAGCTCCCAGAAGGCTGTTAAGTAGCATCCTGCCTGCAGGCTCATTTATTTTGCATCTCACTTTGTGAAGCTGCATTACAGCGCTGCTTTCAAAGCACCATCCTGGAAGGACAGCAAATTCATCATCTGACAAACTGGAGGAGCTACGAGCTTTCAGTTCACCCCAACCTAAAAGCGAAGGGTTTGCAATGGACTTCTGCTGGGCATCCATGGTGATGTAACACACCACTTCAGTGCAGCAGCTTTTCCTCCAAATCTCGAGAGGGATCAAGTGGGAGGTTTTACTATCACAAACATTTCTGGTGCATGTTTCAAAGTCTCAATCATAGGAGATTATCTAAAGATAACTTCATTTACTCTTCACAGAAATGCTTTCCAGCAGGCAATTCCCCAGATCCTCCACTACAGACATGGCTGCGGCACATCTTAGGTAACACTTTTCCTTCTGACGAGACATGTGTGAGCACAAGTGAGAATTTTCATAGGCTACTTTCTTAAAGATTTATAACACAGTCTTAATGCAAGCACCAGCCCGCTTATTAAAGCATAACTGTGAGAGGGAGGAGTCAAGGAACAAAGTATGATTAAATTGCAAGCACAATCATGAAAAAAAAGATTTTAATGCAGAAATAAGGATTTACTAAACTTTTTCACAGTGAAATAAAATTAAGTAGCCGTCTCTGAGCAGTCAGTAGTTCCCATACAGAGGATCCAGGTTATCTGGTCTGTGAAGGTAAAGATGTCAGTCCATGTCTTTTCATGTGACACATTTCACTGGTCACCTGTGAGGAATTTTAAACATGTTTGCTTGCAATGAATTATGGCAGTGAAGAAGATGGCAGAGTATAATCTCATTCACACTGCACCTATTTTCAAAATACTATTTTAAAAATTCTGTTTAATTTACCTAGTTGGTCACAAACCTTATTCAAATTTGCAAAGACAAATGTCTGCCTTTCTTTCCCTTTGCTGCTTATCAGATAGCAGGCAAAGCATGAACAGAGGGGTGTGTCAGGACTGGTCTATGAGAAGCCTCCTATATATTCAGCTGTTTGATTCAGGATTTCTAAAAAGTATTTTTATCCTGGTCTTTCCACATTTATCTGAAGAGTACAGCCATATTTTGCAATGGGTCAAGATTCAAATACGAAAGACCCCCCATGATTTTAAGTTAACTGTAATTGATAATTTGTTTATCGAGTGATACCTTCAGGATTTTATTCTTCCAGCCTAAAGTCTGAGTTATCTAAAGGTGCTACTAAATACATCTAATGAGCACAAGCCATCTGTGTTAATTAGGTGGGTGAGCAGGGTGCCGGAAGTGTGACAGAAGTGAGCCCATGATGTAGCTGTATGGCCACTTATGGTGTCTCAGAAGTGTGGGGATGGCAATTTCCATCAGAAGAGCACTGCTGAGTAGGATTGGAGATAACTCCTTAAACCACACTGGAGCATGCCTGCCTACGCCATTTGCCAGAGTTCAAACTGTAATGTGGAACAATTATTTAGCGAATGGAAAGATGTGATAAATGAAGCTTTTGGTCATTTCTTCAGTCTTTAATTTACATTAAATAATGTTCAATCAGATTAAATCAGAGTAGAAAGCAGTAATACTGGGACTAAAGTACTTCTGGAGAGATGAGTATATCTATTATGGTTTATTAGGTGTTTATTACAGGGCAGAATTTGAAATGTCAATGTTAATTTCATCTAGATTTTATTGTTATTATTACTGTTAATTAACCATTATGTTTCTAACACTTCTTCTGTAATTCTGGATCTATCAAACACAAAGTTTTTTGGAGGAACAGATACAGCACTTTAATATCTCTCTTTCAAAACATACTTCAGTCTGCTCTGCAGGTAGCAGAGAATGTTCAAGCACACATCTATGCAATGAATTTGAACACACATTTTCAAATATCAGTGTTGAAAGTCAAGAATCTAATTCCAAGCAAACAGACTCCTCAGTTTTTTCTGAAAATGATGAGTCACTTAAGATTTGGGAGTAACTCTTCTAAAAATTAGAAAATCTTAATTCCTGGGTTCCTAAGGAAAGCAACAGAAATCAGGCTTGCAAGATAAGTGGACCCTTTGGGAAAATTTTGCTTTAACAGTCTCCTTTAGCTGCCCAAGTTTGAGGACATTAACTCATAATAGCCATCTTCCAGGCAAAGCATTCGGAATCTGTAACATAGCATTTGGCTGACTCAAGCTTGTCTCTTTCTGTAACAGAAGTTGGCTTCCCTACTACCCCGTGACTTACCATCACAGTGGTAAACACTCTCCAGAACCCTTTTGAAAGGGATGACTCATCCCTGGAGTATTTTTAGGAATTTGTTAACTTGCATTTAGCTTAGTGTGCTGGTAGCCAATAAACAGAGTGAAGACAAGCTTTGAGTAGTCACACATAAACCATTTTGAATGCTATAATTGTACTACATTATCTTGGTCTGTAGACTGAGTCATCTGCTGGTTAAGCAGAATGGAAAAAACAGCATAAGACTGTTGCTACAACAGGGAGTTTGATAAAATGCTAAAGAAATCAGTGCTAGCAACTGGATTATATTTATCTTCCCAGGATTACACCTGCTTGTTCCAGGCACAACTTGCAATACGCGTTGATTTTTCCAAAGTTACTGAAGCCTTATGTGTGAAAGTTACATGAATCTAAGTGCCAATACCACAGAAAAAATACAGTCTAATATAATACCATACCTTTCTGAGCAAGTTTGACTCTAGTCAGTACCCATTCTATATCTTGTATTTCAATCCAGCTGAAAGAAAAATGAAACACAGCACGCATGCATATTGTACGTGGCTGGGGACCCAGATTTTGCTGACACTTGGAAGTGTGCCCAAAGGGGGGTGGGGAAAAGGCTGGGGCCGTGGAATAAGAAGAGCAAGAGAGTGAGAAAGGGAGTTTCTTAGTAGCTGACCACCAGTTCAAACCACATACAAATCAGAAACAGGTTTTGCAGCAGTTAGCCTAACAAGAAGGTAATAAGTAAGTGAGATTTTACACCGTCCTTGGGACTGCGAAATAGAAACCAGCTTTTGGCAGCCAGATTAGGGGAATGCCACTTCACGGAGAATGGAAAGTGATGACTTACAGGAACTTGGCACGCTGATAGGATCATCTCATCCTCCCACTCAAAGCAATAAGACCCTGGCATCCTAGTTTACGCAAATATCAGAAACATGATCTTCACCAAAGCACACATGTATTAGAAGCCAGTGACACAGTCTGTCATGTTCCTCTATAGAGAGTTCTCCTTCAGCGTGTGTCATTGAACTGTCTGGCTACACTGGGTGTAATGAATTAAGCCTGCAAAGTAAACATTTAGCTGTTTGGAAAATGCGAACAATTTTGCTTTTTCTGTTGAAGAATGCTGAATCAGTGAAAGCAAGATATTTTCCAGAATTCACTGTGAAATTGCACTAGAAGACAGGTAGGGTTTTGATGGATCTGCTCATGCCAAAAATGTTTCAAAACCCTCTAATCACATGCCAGGGTACCTGCTGAGTTCTTTAGCACCTGATTAATGAATAAATGAACAGGTGAGAGGACAAAGACCCTTGGAGTCTGTCTCCTTTACAACTTGCCTGAAGGTTTCCAGGATTTTCAAATTCACAGGTCAATAGATGGGCTTATTTGGATTTAGGAGCCTGAAAACTCTGAAAGCTTCACAACTGCTGCTCTGGCTCTGCAGTGACCATGATAATTTCCAGCTTCTCAGAGAATGCTGCTTTCCATCTCTTCACTTTGGACATGATGAAATATTCATTGACCCAAAATAGACTGTCTCTATGGTTTAGCAGTTTAGGAGACCACCTGCTTTAAAACGGGCATTTGAATCCAAGCTGATGGCTGCCTTCATAGTGAAATACCAGTTGGCACAGGAACTAGGATTCAGATTACTGTCCTAATTATCAGTCTATATAGCAACTTTAATGCCTTGATGAATATTTTATTATGAAATGTAAAATGGAATAGAATAACAGAAACGATGGAAGAAGGCACCTATCTCAAGTACAAAGCTTCATACATCTCTCAGGAGTCATAAGGGTATAAATCCTTTCTAGCAAAAGGAACAGAAGCCAAGTCCCCTAATCTTGTATTGCTATTTGGTGTTTAGGCAACTAAATGCTCCTTGCTATGCCTGGAACTTTACCATGAGTGTTTTAGTACAAATTTGTGAATAGTTTTTCTTCCCATTACATCACATTTTTCAGATCATTAGCTCTTAGCTAAAGAAACAAGATACAGTGCAAAGTTGCCAGATCTAGTACAGATTCTATCAGAAATCAGTAAGTTATACCAATTTTGTTATGTAATATCATGTTAAAAACAATCTTGCAATTTAACCACAGTAGTTGTTATTCACATAATTTCAAGCAGTAAAAAATAAAATGTTGAGATACTGAGTGCAATGATAATGAACTAACACTATCCGACAGCTAATTTATTACAGATATTTCAATTATTTATTTAATGATTACATATACATATATGCATAAAATGCCTCCTTCCATCAAAAACTACTTGTAAGGATTTCATTTTGCGTTATATGTTCTTTGACTGTAGTCTGTACTATGCCAAACTTGCTGAAATTTCAAGCCTGCACTTAAGATGAAAAGCTTTCTATTAGAAAAAGCCATCTGCAGATACACTTATAGTTGATGTTCCCTGAGGTTCTGTAGGTCTATGTCAACTTGACAGAGGTTATATATGATTATCATCACCAGCTTTACTGTTACTGCTCTGTATGTTGTGAACAAGATGACATGCATTAAGAGGATGCTTCTTCAAAGACTTTCTGCTGTTAATGTTGCCTACTAACATAAAGAAGAAAGAGCATTATGACAAACATTAAAGGTTTGCTGGTCTTTTGTTTCTTCCTCTGAAGAGAAAGTTGTCTTATTAATGTCTATAAGACAAACACAGTATCTTCCCATGGTATCATCCAAGGAGACACTGACCAAGATGAGACCAGATGCCTTTCAGTAATTCTATTTGAAACACTTTCTCTGTCAAAATTAGCAAAACAGAGCTGGGGTTGTCTGTTGAAGGAGCAATGAGATGAAAGCGATGCTGCTACCTGATATTCCTGTTGGGATTTCTTCAGTGTACGTTCAACTTCAGCACACTTTCTAGAGCATGACACAGAGGGATAAGGGCAGCAAAATGGAAGAAAAGGACAGGAGTGAAATGTTAACAGATGCAGGAGAAAAAAACCACCAGGAATTCAGGAAGTATTTGGTAGTATGAAATGAAAGCCTGACACCCAAAGGCTAAAACAGAACCACTACAAAGCTGGGGACAGTAACCACATTGTTGAATTTATACAGTTTCAGTGATATTTTTGTCCATTTTCTTTCCTTAGGGAAAATGCCTTGTTTTCCTCTCTAGAGCAGTCCCAAGAACAGGAAGCAAAAATGTAACTAGGGTGCAATTCAGTCACAGAAGCCAGATTGATTACCACATATAACCCATATTTCAGTGAAAGCACCTCCTAAATATTTACATTTATATCTAGCATATGCACAGAGGATATGTATATATCCCTGATACAGGGGACCTGTGGTGAGAAAGGTCTTGTGTCTTGTTCTCTGGCATCTGAATCGTGATCTTTTCGAGTAGTGTAACACCTACAGAAAATTCAAATTATAATTTTGCATTAGGAAGGTGGGAAAAAAAAGATGCTGCAGTTCCCCATCACAGCTTGTTAACATATTCCTGATAGGGTTTGCTGCATCTGATTATCCTGCAGCTGTTCTTGGTAAGGTTTCTTGTCTAGCTGGCATGGGCACAGTGAAAAATTGTATTAAATAAGATGAATCACAGACTTTTTCCTTAGGTTAGCTCTTCTTGATAGTTAATAGTAATTAAGATATCACCACATAGCAGTTCACAAAGACTGCTTAAGACTGTTTGAGATTATACTGAGACAAAATAGCAGACAAACAGAACACAAAACAAATTTCACGCCAGTTCCCCCTACCTATCTCAGATGCAATGAGAGTCAGTTTGGACCTTAGTGAAATTATCAGTCTTGACCATAAACGTACACAATAAGGCAATTAAGCTTAACACCAAATGCCAACACAATCAATGAAGCCTGTTTTCTGGAGAAGCCTGCTCCCTGAAATGCTCACTCATTCATGCAACGATGCCACATCAGTCACTCTGTGGCTACGATTTTACCAGGCTGGCTTCATGCTTCTTGACTTGTAACCCAGTCAATTTAATGCTTTTCATATTTTCTTGACTGACTGCTACTAAAATAAGAATGGATCATTAGTCTATACTCATACCTTCTGGTCTTTGTCATTTACCTATGTGGCTTTATATGTACTTACAATTTCCTTTTTGCTTTTTGTCCAATGTGTCTAACTTTAACAGAATCTTTAAATCACCAATAAACTGTGGTTGACACCCCCTGGTTTAACTCAAATCTCCTCAGTTCCCTTGTGTGTCTGTAACATAACCAGTCTGGCCAAAGTCTTCCATTTCCACCCACAGTAATTTCCAAAATGAGATCATGATTCATTCTGTGGTGCTTTTATTCTGAACATAAACTTATGTTTCAATAGCTTCATGACTGGCACCTACTCTTACAAAGTCTGAAGAACAATTTACAAAGGGATTTCCTTTTAGATCCTTGTTATTTATGTGCTGCATGACATAAGTGTGTAAAGCTCTTTTAAAGAGATAATGGAGCTTTTAGTGAATTTCCCCATTAATTGGTCTTAAAGCATTTCTGGTGTTAATGCAGTTGCAATTATTTTGTAGTGGCCTGGTTTCAACACCTCCAATTGCTGCTTCTCCCACTGTGTCACATTCAGGAAGAAAAAAGTAGGGGAGGGGGGACCCCCCCCCCCCCCAAAAAAAAAAAACCAACAAAAAACCAAAACCAATTAAGAGAGAAAATTGAATTTCCATTTGTGTGTAATTGGGGACCAACTTGAAAATTTGCCATTAGTTGCAAAACTCATTTTCTCAAAGACCGGAAACAAGTGTTTCTAAAAAACAACCCCAGTGTGTAGGAGGTTATTTTAATTAGCAAGGACTATCAACACTTATCATAACACCTTAGAAATCAGTGACCTTTTAAATGGCCTTAACATAAGAAGCAGACTTCACAGAGGATTGCCTTTCAAGAAAATGTTGAAGTACCTTTTTTCCTTGATTTTGCAAATAACAAGTAAACTTTATATTATACTATCATAATGCTGTTTTCTCGTTTGTTCTCTGATTTTGTTTCTGTTAGAAAAACACTGCTTAACAGTTTCTTTGCTTTTTGACTGCACTGAGCCCTGAGTCAACAATTTCCACAGAATTTGGTACTAAAACTCACTCTAGAGTAGCACCGGTGAACCATTATTACATACCTAAAATGAGGATCTTTGCTTTTAGATATATTACTTTACATTTATGTCCACTAAGCTTCATCTTCTATGTTATTTTACCAGATATCCAGTATGGCCAGGACTTGGCTAAGTTCTTCTGAAATGCCACCACACAGTCAGCATGCATTTTTTGCAGCTTTGAACAACTTCAACTTCAATGACTTCCCATCAGATTTTGTCACTTCAGCTATTCCCCTTTCCAGATAATTTATGGATAAGTTAACAGCACAGATCACTGAGGTAGGCTATTGATCATTTCACTCTATCGGGAATATTGACAATGTACTATACCTTTTGTTTTCTGGTTTTTGACCAAGTGTTTATCTTCTAAGCACCTTCCTAATGACCATTTACTTTTCACTCAGGAAAACCTCTATCAAGTTAAATTTCCAAATGTATTTTGGAGATTCAAGTAGATTTTATGAAACAGCTCTCCCTTATCCACATCACTGTTGATTTCACCAAAGAGCTGTAGTAGGTTTGTTTAGGCATAATTAACATACAGAAAATTCATGCTTGTTATTCCCTAATATATCACACATATCATGCTAATTTTAGTCTTTACTACAGATTGCCTGATCCGTGTGGTGTGGCTGTAAGAATTACGGATTAGCAGATTACCCTGAAATAATTACTTAAAATTAATTACTCATATTAATGATCTTTGAGTCCTCTGACACCTAAGCATTTCTCAGTGAAAGGTTGCATACCACAGTTATAGCTCACCTATTGCAGCCTTGACTTCTCTTTAGGACTTCTGGGTGAGTAACACATGGTTCTGGCAATGTATTCTACAACTCCTTTTTCTCCCACTTCAGTGTGAATCACATTCACTTTGCTCATAAGAAAGTAGAGAGGATCAGGTTTAAGAACCTGACCACACTTTTCCAAAGTGGGCAAACACACATTGAAGGATTGTCTGCTCTAGGCACCATTTTTAGTCTTTTTTGGACTTCACATATCTAAGCCCTATCATCTGTACACAGATGGAAGAATGAACATGAATTATGAATAAAGTCAAGCTTCTGTGAAAAAATTGGTCAAAGGATTTAAGTGGTCAAATGCTTTGCTGAGTAACTCTGGTTGTTGATAAATAGGGTAATGTGGGGAATCTGTATAAAACAACTTGGAAAGCTGTTTGGGAGGATCTTGTTCTTCTGAACAGGGTCATGTGAAATGATCTGATACATGCAGAGCTTGTCTGATAGAAACGTACAAGAATCTCATATAAAGTAACTGTATTGAAACAACAGCGTCATTTTATAAAATAAGCAGGATGAAAGCAGAGGTATTAATTTAGGATATGACAATGGTTCAGGAGTCTGCGTGCTTTAAGTGTTTACTGTAATTTGTCAGTGTAGTTCTCAGTAATAGGAGACAAAGGCATGTGGAATGCAGATCTGACTCTTAAGATTACACTGATGTTATCACTGGAGTTTTCGTTTCTTCCAAAGTGCTAAATCAAATGAATGTGCAGTCATTTAAAATCATCAGTGCGCTCTCATAAATAGAAGATTTAACAGTTACGATTTTTTCAATATAAAACAGAGGACCCAAGTCACCCCGCAACGTATTCCTACTCATTGTTATCTTTGTAATACCATATAGCTATTACAGAAATGATCTTCTCTAGCATCCTCTCTATTGAAAATCTGTTTTTATTCAACAGGCAGTAGTATTGATTCCACTTCCTATCTGCAACCCTGCAAATTTGTCCCTGTACGTTGTCCCTTTCTATCTCCTCAAGGCTGGCAGAAGGACCCAAACAGCAGGATACTAAGGCACCTGCCCAAAAGGAGCTACCTCTGCATGTCTGCCTTGGAATCTCATTTTGATTTGCTTACATTAACACCCTAGGTGGGAACAGAGAGCTTTAAGCTGTTGAGATTGTCTGCAAGAATGAGAAAATGTGTAAATATTTGCGCCTGTGTGGCTGACCAGCTCTGCCCCTGGTGAGTGCTTCTGGAGGACCGATAGATTCAGCATTATCATTTTGCGGGTGTGCTAGAGGGCTGTGGGAGGCATTATGCTTCTTTTCCCTGTCTGGAAGGGCAGCGGGTTTGGAGAGGATCCGTAGCCAGTTCAGCGTCTATATGCACAGGAGAGGCAAGGCTGAGCTGCAAAGTGTGTCAACAGAGGGAGGGTTGTTATCGTTTCCATGGTGGTAAGTACAGGGAGGAGTGCTGAATTGTTTACATTCTTTTTATGTGCAGCCTGCTTACATTTCTGGTGTACTCGCCTTATCAATCGCCTGCTGAATTCCTGCAGCGAATCACGTATGGACGAGCTGCAGTCGGTCGTTATTTTATACTCAGGTGCTGATAAGAGTGTCTTTCTGCTTGCGTCAGCTTCTGCTCCATAAACAACCCCATTGACCCATTTTCCTAGTATCCTCCGTAATAAGTGAAGGCTTTTCAAGGGTTATATTGTTAAACCGAAATTAACCTTCAATGGGCTTTAGCAGCGATGTTAATGTACCAACATATTACACAAAAAGGCTGGCAATGTTCACTAATTTTCCATCATGGATGGGAGAGTTTTGGAAATTAGAACTGCTTATTTGGGTGTTTAAACTGGTGTCCAACGTCAAACTGTATTTCACCAACCTTTGGATGTCTATAGTGTAAGTATCTACATATAAACTCACCACCTCATTCACTTCTGTTGCTAACAGACAGAATTAGGTACTTTAAAATAGGTGTGCTGGCTTGTGCTCTAGAAATGCCTGATTGTTTCCTCTGACTAGAAAGGAAATCTGCATGATGAGCCCAGATATAGATGTCTACATTGCTCATGTCAAAATTTGGCAAAAGAAAACCTACCATGCCTGTCTGGGATTAAAGATATACCTGCCAAGGGATAGGTTTTTTTCAAAATCTGCAGATTGCAAGGCATCTGGTGCTTTCCTCTGGAGTGCTTTGATGGTCACTGGGAGGGAGAGGAAACATATTACCTGCATGGACTATATGTAGGCTGCAATGCAGTAGTTCCCCCATTGCTATTATAGAGCATTCCATCCACCAAACATATGTTCTCCAGTGAAATAAATAAATAGAAATTATGACAATTTAAAATAATAGAAATGGCTTTACGACAAGATTGGTGTTTCGTTCTGCTTTCATTCAGACCTTGAGAACAGGACTTCTCAGTTGCATAGTCTGTTTGACACAGTTTGTTTGTATTGCACAATCTTGAAATGGGAGATAAGATTAACAGAAACAGATTTCTTATGTTAAATTTGAGCTGATTTGTACTGTTTTGCATGCAAAATCTCTAGGAAGAAAAATGGAATTCATGGTTGCTCAGCCACATGCCTTTCTGGCCTGCGGTGGAATTTTCAAAAAGATAGTTCGGTTCACATGCCATTGAGATATGCAAGATAAGCCATGTCATGAGATTAACCTAATGTAGACTTGTTCTGCTTTCAAAACAACTGCATTTAAACCAGCATGATTTGACTTTTAAAAATGCACTAATAAAGTGGAATTTATTTTAGCAATGTATTTATAGATGTTGAAGACTGATAACAACATTCAAGGTTGAATATTATTGCTTACCGCCACATCCTTTCCTGAGTCAAGAAGTTTTTAGTTGTCCTGAGCAAGAACAAAACAGAAAAACATAATTACATTAGTATCCTTCTAGAAAACTGACTGCAAGAGGTAGCAGTGAATAGTGAGTCTGAACTATTCACATTCTTAGAAATAAAAAAGTAGTGATATTTGCATAACAGCACACCATTGTTTTCTAGAATAAATTGTAGATAGGACAGAACCTGTCCAAATTATAATCCATAAAAGGCAAGAAAATATTACCAAGGTTCTTTTCAGAAGTGTTTACATAAACCAACTTTATTTTTCATAATTTAAGCAGACTTTAAATTTTCAAAAAAGCTAAGGGAAATTTATGGGAGTACTTACATTAATTGAAAGACATATATTTTTGTAGATGTCAATATTAATCTTTGTTAATAGATACAAATACCAGGATTCATGCGAACCCTTTTTGTTGTTGATTAAACAGCTCTGTATCTGGTGATGTAATCAATATTAGTGCATGTTGCAAATCCAGACTTTTGTGACCAAGCACAATTTTTTTCCATAAACTTCTGATGTATCATATTTTTAAAAAATCCATTTCACTATAGGGTTAATTGTAATCATGTAATTTCTTCCTGGTACAATACATATATATCTCATATTTGTATAAGAACCATAAAAGAACTCTTCCTGTTCGTTCATTCCGAGTTTTGAAGTAGTAATTCTATGAAGAGGTTTCATGATAGTGATTAAGTTTTATGGCTCGTTGTAGATACACAATCAATAGGCACAGTATATATTTGATTTTGCAATTTTTTTACACGTCATTTTGGCTGTAAAAACCAAAGCCAGCTTCATAAAGAAACTATAGCTCTGTAATTGGAACAATCTGTGCAATAGTACGAGTGGCAGAAGGAACAAATGTCTTTTGGACTAAATTGGAGGAACTCAGCTGAGTAAGAAATTGTGGGTTCAAAAGCTGTGTGTTAGGGATTTATATACTCCCTCCTTGTATGGAACAACTATTTTTCCATGTTTAGCAATGTACAGCAAAGCATAATTCTTTGTCTCAAGAGAAGGCAAAGTAATAAGGAAGAAAAAAAAACAAAACAGAAAAAAAAACAAACTCCCCCAAAGTGCTTAACTTTCCTCAATTTATTTTCCAAAGAACTGACGTGAACTAATGGCTTATATGGTTACTGGCACATACAACAGCACATTAGCTACAACACAGCGTGTAAGGAGGTAAAAGACAGGAAGTAGTCAGGGGTAATACACTCCATGAATAATTCCAGAGGTTAATTTAAGCTGGGGAAAAAAAAAAAATTCTCTCCCCCCCAGCCCCCCACCCCAAGGATTTTATTGCTTGATCATGTGGTTTCATTCTTGGTGGCTTTTTATCCTTAGCAGGAGTATGGAGACTTCCTGGAGAGTGGTAATGGGACTGTAGTCCCTCTCATTAGCACTACATGTAGTGAGAGCTGTTCAGCATTTTAAGTGAAGAAGCTGTGTTGCTATACAGCCTTCCTTCTTTATTACCAGAGTAGCTGTGCCCTGTCTTAAGCCCGAGAAGAATATTTATAGAAGAAATGGAGTCAAGTCCTCTCCTGACACCTGTATCTCTATGAAACATTTATCTTTCGCTTTCTCTGGCATTGTTCCCCAATTTCCTTCCCTAACCACCCTTGTATCATTACTAAAATCCATGCCATTCATGGACTATGACTAGGTGTGCCACAAAAACACATTGATTTACAATGCTTTAGTTTTTGTCACTATGTTGTGTGTTATTCTATTATTTGGGAAGAGGGAGTTTATATAGTCAGTTACTTTTAGATATGTTGTCTTTTTTTTTCCCCTCTCATTCTCTCTCTGTTTCTCCATGACTCTCTAAAACTACTGTGTGTGAGACGTGCATCGTGTTTATTTTAGAAGAATTTTTCTGAAAGGAAGAGACACTGATATTATCTCTAACATACTTATTACAAAGCAAGTTTCAATTCTGGTAGTTCAGTTTCAAGCTGTGTGAGTATAGGCTATTGATTGCTTAACTGGAAATTCATTTATTTCCTGGGATATTTGACCAAAAGAGTGGTTGATATAATTTCTAACAGTGTTAACTACAGTGAAATTTCCTACCCTGAAATTTGCTGGTGCTAGAGGAAAACACGATGTGTAACACTGCTGCACTCCAACATTTGCATTTGCTGGTTACAGCATTCACACAGAATTTTAGTTGGCTTCAACAGAATAAGCCTAACTCATTTAGTATGACTAGGAGGGGAGCTGTTAGAATAAGACAAGAGCAGTACAAGCATGCGAAATTCTATTTGTCTATGACACAGCCCAAGGGGCTCTGAGCTGCCTATTAGGAATCCATTCTCTGCCAGTCTCTACTATGAAGAGTTAGAGACCCCTGAAGAAATGTTCATCAATGGTAATTGGACTGCCAAGGCTTAGTATTGTATCATTAATTATATAATTGCATTTGATTAAAAATCCCTACAATAGCAGGTTGCACTTGATCTGGTCTTTTTGATGAAACTAAAAAGAAAATAATAGAAAAAACTTACCATGCATAAGTAATTGTGAAATTACATTAAGGATCTAGTACTGCAACTGGCAGTAACCAGACGACTCTTGTTCTTTTACAATGCTAGAAAATATCACTGTTTCAAACAGGCTTAAGCTTAGCATTTTGACCTCAGCCACTTCTGCTAATGTTAGCCCCTGATTTGTAGAAAGAACCGCTCATTGGTTTTAATGGAGAGTTCTTTCCAGTCTAACTGCCAAATTTCCTCTGAAAAATGACAAGCATTTATGGTGGAAAGAAAAATAAATTTTTAAAAAAGGATGGATTTGGCCCACTCCTGACTTGGATTTGAGATTTCTTCCACACTTTGTGTATCCTATATAGAGGTCGAGGGCAATAGCAGCTTCTGAATGACGTTATCCACAGCAATTCAGCGCACTTCATGTGCTTTTAAAATGCTCTGAGTGAGATTTTGTCTGTGATGAATCTCAAAGCCCTCAGGTAGGGCAATGAGCTGCAGCAGCCTGAAGTCAGTTTTTAGCAGCCATATTATCAAGGCAACATTGTCTTTAAAGACTGGAGGTGTAACTGAAAAGCCATGAATGTTGCCACGTGATACTCTGTTAGCACGCTTTAACACGGTTCTGCTCTCTGAACCTGTTGTTCAATGATAGCACAGTTCAAGGACCCAGGAACATTTCCAGCATGGACAAAGCAAGCCAGGCTGGGTGGAAAGGATGCTGAGCCCTATGGAGGTGTGCTGAACTATACCTCCTCCCTCCCTGGCCACAGAATACCTTCTAGCCCATTTGTAGATACTGATGCAGGCGTAGCCTTGAAAGCTGTGGCATGGATTGGGCCAGGCCTAGGATCTCATACCATTGCCCCAATTACTTCTTCAGCAGGCAACCTTCAGTTGAAGGGGAGGGGAGTGGTGGGAAGGAAGAGGACTCTCCAAGAAAAAAAGTGGTATTTAGTGCTTTTATAGCAAGGTGCAAGAGCCAAAGAAAAGTCAATAACCTTGCTCATTGAGTAAGACTATTGTGGGAGTTTGGGACTTCGTTGACGACAGGCAGGTGGACTGTGGCAAGCCAGGCCTGAAAGCTCTGTTCCCCTTGAGGGAAGCAGCCTTTGTCTGCATTGTTGCTGCTAAAAATAGAGATAAATGACCTTCTCTAGCTCTGAGGGCAAATGGCAGAGCTCATATTTGAAAAGTTAAACCCACTTCCTTGAGGGGCAAGGGGGGTGACCGTACTGAAACCACTGCAAGGGAATGGTCCTCTTGTACTAAGGTGCTTAACAGAGGTACTGGGTTGGGCCTGCTCACTGTTTGGGGCAGTAGATGACCTGCAGTAGGGACCATCCTGATGATACGATTATGGAGGTGATGGTTTCACTGAGGCCCTGGTTACGTGTTGATTACTAATATAGTCATATCCTTTAAAAACTTGCCTTCTTTTCACATAAGTGTATAGATGGGAGCCTATCCACGAGTGGAAGCTGATTACTACCCACAACACTATAATTAGGAAAATGAGTTTGAGATCATCCCTGTGCCCTGGAAAGTTCAGGGAAGCATTCTGCCTTGGAAAAATGGAATGTCTTTTAGTGGTCTTAAGCTAATCACATATTTATTTAAACAGCATTTATTAGCAGTAATGTATAGTCAAAAAAAGAAAGACTGATGTGTCTCACACACCTCAGTAAATGCTATCAACTTTCATAGTCTTTCATCCCAAAGGTTATATTTTGAAGTAGATTCAGGGAAAGATAAATAAAATCAGGGAGAATTGATTCTCTATGAGATTACTGTTTGTCTCACAGACTGACTGATTTTAATAAAGTTAACATTTCAAGAAAACACCCCAAAATGTGCTCTCTGTATTAGCAATCTATCAGCCTCCATTCATTTGGCCAGAGCCAAATAAAAAGAAGAAAATCAGTGTTGCTGTTGAATTCCATTTCATGCCTTATGTTAGAGATTTGTAAAACTGTCTCTTGCTGACTTGGAGATAAGTGAAATAACAATGAATTCAGCTTGAGGCAAGCTGCTTTTCAAGCAGACCTGTCAGGAGACAGAAAGACAGTTCAGAGTAATTCATTCTTGTGCTATGTCTCAAGCGACTACTGAAGGAATATGGCATATTTGAAATACAAATACCATTAATGTAGTGTACAAAAAAACCACCACCCACAAAACCCACCAAAACCCCAAATCCAAAGCATGCATCACATTTCTCATTTGTAGAGGAGCACAAATTGTGGAGTAAGCATAGGAACCAGAATTCAGGAGCTATTTGGCAGGAAAAAAGGGTCTGTGCTTAGAAAGTGCTTTTTTGAGAATACATACAATCCAGAGTACAGTGGAGAACTGGGTTTAATCCATCCTCTGTACTTTTACAAAATGCCTGCTCAAGAAAACAGTCTCTGGGGTATCAAGTGCAAATGAACTGTGAAAGTAGAAATGAAAATGGAAATTGCCAGTTGGAAAATAATGTGGATAGGAACAACTAGAAATATGCAGAATCGGCTTGCAGCAACGAACCTACTATTAAGCAATTCAGCCACCAAATCATTTTTCCCCTGAGAGCAAAAATCCTTTAACCAGTATCCAGACTGGATTTAGAGCTTCCAATGGAGCAAGGACTTCCACCTCATTGAGGCAGTAGGACCAGTGTCGTAGACAAAATCGCAGACAGTTATAACATCACAGCCTTTTTCTGCTTCAGAGAAATGTAATAGGGTGTTCCATCTATTTTTGGAAGAAATGTGAAAGATTTATGGCAGCAAAGTGTGTAACAAAAAGTGAGAGAATAATGTTAACCTTTTTTTTTAGATTTATGACATTATTATGAATTATGAGTTATTATTATGAGTGTCTATGAAATGCTAATAAATAACAATGAAGGAAAAACGCCGAATGGCCTCAATGAATGCAATCCACTTCACAAAGAAAGATACTTTCTCTCTAATAATTCCTGTGGAGATGAATCATCCACAGTGTTACAGTACTTGGAGCCATTTCCGATGTGGATCCTTTTTAACAGAAGAAAAAAAAATCTGAAGAGTTTTAAGGCACAATTTGCTAGCTCTGCTTGCTCTTAGTAGAAGAGCAAACAACAGGGTGGGGAAAAATGTTCCCTTGTGTCTGATGAATCACAGTCTCTCCTTGTCATAGTTTAGGAATGCTAGTTTGCCTTTTTAAATGGAACTGATAGTTAAAGCTTTCTCCGCTAGCAGCACAATAAGAAGCCTCTGTTTGCAATTGAATGCCTGCTCCGGCTGAATGACCTGAGCATATGCAGGAGCAAGGTGCTGCTGGCCAGAGGAGAAGCTCTTTGGTAAAATATTAATGATACACCATGGTACATCCTGGCTGAGTCTTAAAGTAACTGTGCTCCTGGCTACTGTAATTCTCATTCCTCTAGGAATTGAGTAGTGGGTGACATGAAGGGGCAAACCCCCAAAAAACGAACAAACAAACAAAAAATAAAGATAGAAGTTAGAGTCAAGGGAAGTTGAAGCTAACTCAACCAGTTGATTAGAACAATGATAAGATCTCAGATGTCAGTGTCATCTTTATTTTTGTCATCAAATTTCTTTTTTTGGTGGTATATGTGGCTGCATTCTAAATAATGAAGATGCTCCCAAATCACATTGAATCACAGAACTTATCAAGCATAAATTTAAGAATAACAAAAAGCACCAAAAACATAAGAAATCATTTACTTCAAATTCTTCTTAATCTTATTTCTAATGTGCATGAGGAGCATCGGGACCAGTACTTTGCTGGAAAAGTACTTCTGTTCCCACTATTCAAGTACAATTTTAACTGAGAAGGTATACGGAGTGCTGTTTCAGCATTTCTGCTCATTTTATCTTAAACAAATAAAGCAAGCAGAGGAAAAATAGCAACAACAACAGCAGCAGCAATGAAGCAACCTGTGGCTGCCCTGTAGTGCATATTGCTGTAAAGCATGGGTGTTGGTTGTACATGGGGCTGACCGATCTATGGGAGGGGGGCAAGAAAAGACAACTTCTTTATAAGGGATCCACAGTGGTTTCTTGAGAAAAAGGTTATTTAAACAAAAATATCTTATGCAGTTTGAAAATGTCCTGTGGTGGAGATTTGTGGATACTTCAACAGCAGAAAGAGGAAAACCTTCATGAAATGTATCACAATAACCTGTACATGATTCTTCCTGTTGAAAAATTCTTTCATGATGACAGCAACACTACTGAGAAAGATTATAATAGTTTTACAAGAATTAAATAGCTACAGGTATTTGTTCTACATAAATTAGATACATTTGAGGAAGAAGGTATTTCTAATATGTTTTTTTGAGATATCTATTAGAACTCCCTGTCAGGATATGAAACTATGTTAAATTCTATACATATTTCCCCGAAGGGTCATAGTGTTAGATCAATTTAAGAAAATCAAGACCTAATTAAACTTTGAATGATAGATTCCTAAGAAAGAGTCTGTCTTGGGCTGTTTTTAATGCCTGAACTAGTATTTCATAATGTTATCAACAGATTTATGCCTGATATTTTTCAGTCTCCCTGAATAAGATGGTCCTGATTCGTTATGATATCTAATATTTTCTTACTTGGTGTTTCAAACAGTGGCTTAAAAAAAAAAATCAACAAATTTGTTGCTTGCTACAGCAAGCTGTGGTAATTTAATATAGTACTTATTTTTGTACATGCAAAATTTTTTCATAAGTGTTGTCAAAAGAGTTTAAGGAGATGCAAGATAAGTATAAGTAATATCTCAAATTAATGAGCAGACAAATGAAATTCATTTGACAAACACTCTATCAGAGCAAATGAAGCAATGGAAAATAAAAAGGAGGTAATCACTTATATGTTTTTCCTGAGTCTGGAGCAAAGAAGGGACAGAAAGTCGCCTTGTAATGATAAAAGAAGGAGGAGAATAAATTTAGCATTGGTCTTTACAAATCACTAAATCATGCTGAATAATTACACAAAATATTTTTTGAGCACCACTCAAAGCATAGGAGAGTGTGAAACTATGATTATTGAGGAATTTGGAGGACTAGGAAAACTGGCTAAGCAGCAAGCTCTGGAGTTCTTCAGTGACTTTTTTTTTTTTTTCCTTTTTTTATTCAGAACATAATGAAAGAATCCAGAGAGAGCACTTGCAGGGTGCTGCCATCACTCAGGAAATCACAGCATCAGACAGTCATTGGGGTGACAGGGACTCCAGGAGGTGCTCAAAACTGGGTCAGTGCAGAATTCAGATGAGGTTGCTTAGGGCTTTTTACAGATGGGTCTTGAAAATCTCCACAGATGTAGATCACTAAAACTAAAGATCGTTATATTCAAGGATAACATTATGAGTGAATATCACACTATGTTTGCTGACAGAAAGCAGGGCTAGATAGATATTTTGGATTGCCTATAGTGGCATTCTTAAATCCTTTTAAATTTGATTAAAACAAAATTGAGAACTTGGTCGAAATATTATAGCAGAATGCAACATGTATCATACTGATAACTCATTAAAAGATGTTATAGAGACACACATAGAGGAAAGTAGGAGAGCAACACAGTCAACTCTTGAACTTTTAAATTACTTCAAACACCAAAAGGAAGCCTACTGTAAGTGGAAACCAGGACAGTTTACTAAGGAAAAGTAAAAGCAGAAAAGAACAAAATAAAAATTAGGTCAAATCTCAAGAGAGTTTTAATTAGCCAGGGAATAACAAAAAAATGTTCTAGAACAGTTATCAGCTGTGAGAGCAAGAAAGAGAGAGTTTGTTCAAGGAAGTAAAGCTACCAAGAGATGGTATCAGCAAGTCTGAAAGGTTTTTGCCTTTCGATATTCACAGAAACACAAAACATCTATACTTCTTATATCTATCAGAAAGGGTGTTAGAAAACATTTGTGTCATTTCTGATGGGTTGTGCCATCATTACATATATTCTTTCGGTTGCTGAACTTTTCATTTTTACAGCAGTTGTTATGTCAGTAAGTAAAGAGGAAAACAAAAAAGTTGGAGAGCTTTTTCTTCCCATTCCTAAAAATAATAAATAAATTTTTAAAAGCTTTTCTCATGCATTTTCTTAGGAACTGAGGGAAATATATCACTTATTCCTACTTCATCTAGGAACTGCTAGTTTCTTCTCCATCACTTTCAGTCAACATTTTCCTACAGTTCTGCTAAAGCACATATTTTTCCATTATACCAAGACTGTGTGCACTAGCCCAAGCCTGAAACATGGATGAATATTCTATAAAATGTAGGTATAGCAGCCTCTGTGAAGTTTCTGTAACAACTGAGTATAGCTACAAGGGGTTAGATAGGTAGGTAGGTACATGTCTAGATAGATAGATAGGTAGCAAGCACAGATTTATACAGACATACTAATACCTCACTACATACCTCCTTTCCACCACTGCACTGGAAGGGACAATTTAAATTTAAAAGGTAGTAATCCAGAGATCTTATGGAATAGCTATTTTTTTTCTCACCATGTTAACCAGATAAGCTTCCTAATGTCCTACAAGGTAGCAAGAAAACCGTCTATACCCGAAGGTCTTTCAGGGAGTATGTAACATCACGTTTACGAATTCCACAGCACTTAATGTCACTCTTCAGTACTGCTGTTAAAGGGCTAATGTAAAGTCCAGATGAGATCAGGGACTATCTTCTTCCCAGAACTGTAAATGTCCATAAAAAGAGTCTTTTCTGAAGACGTTTGAAGGGGTGGTGTATTTGATGTGATCTGATTTTCAGCAGCTGTAACTGTTGATTTCTTGCCATTATATGCTGCCTATAAAAAGAAGAAAGCATTTTCTTTTTAGTAACAATGCCTTTTGTAAAGATGAATCACAGAAATACTGCAGTCAATTCATATGTTGGGTTATTTTCCACTCACACACCTGAGCAAATTACTTCCTTATCACACAGGTTGTAATGTTCTAGTCTGTAGCCTTTCTTACATTGTTAAATATATTGTTAACAGAAAAACAGATTGGAGTTTTGTACAAAAGACTAACCCTGGAGTAAATGCAATTCAATACATTACTACATTTGTGGAAGCCCGCAGTAATGAACTAAAACTTCAAGTGTGGTATTTCTAATTGTAATTAATTTTATTTTCCTGAATAATGGATTTTACTAGTAACAAAAAGCAGAAAACAAAAGTTATTCTCATGTGCAGATCATTACATGAAAGGGCATATTTTAATTATTGTCTTAAAAATGTGTTTACATGTGCTAAAAAATCAAGTCTTATTTGATTTTTTCCTTTAAAAGATAAACCATTGTAAAACAAACCCCCAAACCTAACAACTTAATTTAATATACAAAAGCATTACTCTCCTCTGCAAGGGAAAGACAGCAGCAGCTAAATTAAATTCAAATATGTCCAGTACTTACCCTTTTGACCTTCAGTTCCAAATCCATGTCTCTGTATGAATCAGGAGGGGAAGGGGATGGGAGAGGGGGATGAATTGAAAAGTGGAAATGACGTGCTGTCTTTCTGTTAAAAGAAATTTCAGACTGAAAAATGGAAAGACTTCCAAAATTATCTGATGGATGGAATTAAGCTCCCAAAATTTTTTTTTTTTTTCCTTAATGCTACTAGACACAATGCTGCTGCTGTCTCAGTGGCTTTTATATGGGCAGGTTCTCTGGCTTGAGAGTACAGCGAACAAAATTTGTGCCAGGGTTACCTGGCTAGGGAAAACTGCAACTTGAGAGATCTCAGCAAGGCACACAAATGGCATCTGTGAGTCTGTGCATCCATCCTTGTGGAAGAGTGTGCTGGGGAGGACAAAGAGAAGGAGTGGCTGGGACACAGAGTGCCTTGCCCAGCCCTGCTGCCTTTGGAGTGCTCGAGCCAGGCAAAAGCTTTTGGGAGAACTCTGTTCCTTTCCATGGAAGTGATGAACAGTGTACTCTGATCCAAAAATCTGATTTCCTTTTAAGTGTAAAAAATCAACCGACTCCCCCCCCCAAACCACACAGCTGAGACACACGGTGGGTGTGGTGCATGTGCAAAGCATATGTATGCAATTGTAAATGCAAAAGGATTGCACAAGGGAATTAAAAAACTTAAAATCAGAAAAATCCAAAAATACTTAGGTGTGTTCATTGTCCTGTGTATGTATGGTGTTGATATTAGATAATAAATGGTAAAACACCAAAGTTTCTAAGAGGAAGTGTATATGGCATAAGACCAAGGTAATGCCGTACTAAAAAGAACAATAATTTATTTCCTGGCCTTGATATGCTTTACATTCCGCCTCTTGATCTTGCACTCACACTAGTTTTGTTCTTAGTTTCTTTGCATTTAATTTTCTTAGTGCTTTTAAGAGAATTGGAGGCATGAAAGGTGAAATAGCTGTAACAGTTTGCTACAGAAGAAACAACAGTTATTTTTTGTGAACTAAATGTATCTGTCAGAGATTAAAGAGGAAGATGATTCACAGTCCTGTACTGTGGGCATCTAGGGGTAAAAAAAATCCAGACAGTATAATCAAAAGTATAACAGAACTAAGCCTTGGAGATTCATGTTAAATTAAAACAAAATGTACTACACAAAAATAGAATAGGCATTCTTCATATTCAGTTCTTATCAAATGTATATGAAAGATTGTATTAAGTATGTTCTTTGTATCATTAAAGCTATGTAAATTTATTTTCTAAGAAAAAAATGTGGGTTTTGCTCATGCATAGGCTTTGAATTAGTCATAACTTACATAAACACTGAACTGATTTTTTTTTCTTAATACAAGATTGTTTTACATCTCACCTGAGATTTACAGACCAAAATAAATGTGCGGTCCCTAAATTTATAGTTTTCAATAAGTCCAAACATTTCAACACAAGACTCTAAAACCACTATAAATATCTTAGGAATGTTTTAAGAAAATGAAATAATACCATGTAGACACCACACTTGGAAATTTTTATTCAAAACTTATTAGTTCAACCTATGAAAACCTGACACTGAGGAAAAAAATGGAAGTAAAATCAGCAATGGCCACTAGAGCTGTGTGAAATCTCCCAAATTTCAGAATAAATGTTAAAAAAGGGAGGAAGCAGCAAATTTTAAAAAACATTTTCAATATTTTTGGGTGAGCTTCCAATCCTGCACAGCAGTCATTTCTTGCAATGTTTGAAATGCCAAATAGTGATTATGAGGCTTGGATTATATATTTTTATTACCATACATGTTGCATAGTCATATTATTGGCAAGTGATAAGGTAAGTAAAAGCTATGTACAGGTTTTTAAACATATGGCGATACACTTTTTTG
This sequence comes from Haliaeetus albicilla, assembly GCF_947461875.1. Taxonomy (NCBI): domain Eukaryota; kingdom Metazoa; phylum Chordata; class Aves; order Accipitriformes; family Accipitridae; genus Haliaeetus; species Haliaeetus albicilla. The sequence goes on along the minus strand of NC_091484.1, from coordinate 66,894,323 downwards.
GCCTTTCTGCTTTGTTTCACCAGCATTTTTAGGAAGCTATTTTAGGAATTTACTGAATTTAAATTATAGCAACTGTGCTACTTAGCTTGGTTTCTTAATGCGTTACAGACACATTAACCACGCTGATTGCAGATACTGAGTTCATGGAAGTAGGGAGCCAAGCAGAGTAAAGAAATTTTGTAAAGAAAATTTTTTTTGTTAACTCAGTTGTTATTAAGTACTAAAAATCTTATTATAAAATAATAGGGTATCATGCTTCACTTTTCCTAATGCCAACAGATCTACTATTTCTTTTATTGCAAAACTTTAATGAATTATTATGTTTTTAGCTTTTTAAAAGCAAACACAAGTCTAATATATGCACTCTTTCCTTTAATATCTAAAAGATGTTGTGTATTTCTCACCTGAAATTTTCATGTCCAACATCTTATTAATTCTTAGAACAACCTGTGATAGCATAAGAATTTTAGTTTTTCTGAATCATGTACAGTGGGAACGATTTTTGTATCAAGCCACATAGCTCAAGATAATGTGTAAATCTCTTTGAGAAGATAGTACTCATTATAGCCTAAATAGATGTGCTGAAATCAGCAGAATTTGACACAGGTGGAGAGCTGAATACAAGACTTCTCTTATCACCTGAGTGTGTTTATAATAGGAATACCTGATTTTTATTAATAGATCAGCAAAGCTGTAAGGAAGTTTGTGATATTATGAATATTCATGGCAAGAATAAATCTGCGTCATCAGCAGAGTGTTGATAAGGAGCAGCTCAATATCTGTACATAACTATACAGTTTATTCAGAGTCTTTAAAAAATATTATTCCCCTATTATGACTTAATTTACTATGATATAGCTAAACTAATAAAAAAGACTAAAAGTAATTTTGTAAATTCTTCAACACTTAGCAACATAAAACTCTTTTTCAACCTCTGAAAATGTGAAAAAACCCACCACAAAACCAAAAATCCAAATCAGTCCTTACACAATCACCAATACTTCCTTCCTAAATCTGTTCCCTAGGTAACTACTAGATCACCAAAGAACTAACTTCCAATGTAGAAGGAAATAACAACCTGCAGCATCTCCATGTTAAAATCTGTGGCAAAGATTTCTGCACCAAAGGTAGTGCATTGCAATATGCACAGATCAGTAGCACTTAAAAATTACTGTCTTAAGCCTTAAGAGTTCTTTTTCTTTATTCATTTTAGTTTAGATATTTTCCCCCAGAAATTTTTTTTTTTTTCTAATCATTATGCAGTACGAGATACACATATTGAAGTCGTATCTTATTGCCTTGAGTACCTCAGTTTCAAATTTAGGGACTGTGCCTTACTTGTTGATTCAAAACTCTAAAGCCACAATAGAAAGAAAAGGTGGAGAAAGTTTTTGGTTTCATGAATGGGAAATAGGTCCTCAAGGATTCATCTCACCTACCTTTGACCATGTAAAATTCATGTGTCTGGGAATGACTTCCTCACGAGCTTAAAAATAAGCAAACAAATAAATAAATGGAAACTGGGGCGATCTCCACAAGGTGGTTTGCTACAAAGGAGTGAAAAACAGCAAACTGGTACTGCATGCATGCACTTAGGGGCAATGCATCTCATGCAAGAAAAGGAATATTGGCGGAAAAGAAGACAAGGCATAGCAGTCTCCTAAACACCTCCTGATTCCATAAACCAAGATATATATTCAGTACAACTCACTATTGAAAAAAAGATTTTTGGAAAGCTGAAGGATAGTTAATGCTCACAGGTTACTTGACACCTCCATGCCTAAACTCCTTCAGAATTCTTACTTTAGCGAATCATCTGAAATTTATGAAAAAAACCCACTTTACTGCAGGGGCTGTTCATTTTAGTAATATGAAGTGAAACCTGCATTGTTGCTGGTCAATAGTTTTCTGATTGCAGTGCTAGGAAATAGGGACACCTGACTGTGTAACATAAATGATAGGTGAGTCAGGTTCAATCTGAGACTAAAGCAATTTGGAGCAATTCTGCCCTCAGTTGTTTGGGTTCAGTTTCTACTGATTCCATTAGGAATGGCACCTTGAACCTGGATGAAGAGAGTAGTTGCTATGAGAAATGCATGAATATAGTCACACATTAAAAAGCAGAGAGAAAAAATATTATTTGTTCTTCTGAGGATTTGTCAGTAATAGTTTTACCAAGATTTAGTGCTGTTAGTCCATCCTGAAACACGCTGAGCACACAGGCTATGAACTAGAAGAACATTTAATCCAATTTTAAAGTGTTGAGCAAAAAATGAGAGCTGAATACAGGTGATTGGCTAAAATGCTCAGCACTGACATGTTGGCCTAACTGCACTTGCCAAAGTTGGGGCAGATGAACACTTCACAGGACAGAGCTGTGGTAAGAAATAACTGAGATATAATCCCAGTATGAAAGATTTTTTTTTTTTTTAAAGCCATGCACAATCAAAACAGTAGTATCTGCTTTCTAGCTTTTGCTAGGGAAACTGGACAAAATTACGGCATTTGTGCAATTGGATGATAACTTTGCTCCCTTGAGTATGGCTTTATCTTTTACTACATTATGATGAGAGCTGTGTGATAATATTTGCATTCAGAGCAAAGCTGCCACATTTTTTGGCTTTCCTCCAGTTCCACTTAAGCACAAGCATTTCTGGCATGTTGCCAGACATTATTTTTGTGTTCATTCTCAGCCATTGAAAGCAGTTTTTGCGGTCTCTGTTTTTCCTGAAATCTTTTGTCCCATTAAAGGTGACTGCCATGAGTTTGGTGGAATCATACGACACACAAGCATCTCAGAAGTAAAACGAATATGGGACTGGAGTCCTCATGGCTTGTGACAGACAGCTACACTTGCATGTCTTCCCAACTTTTCTATTTGAACTGATGCTTTAACAAAAATCCAAAGGTCACTTTTTTGTGTGTTTTATTTGGCTAGTGATTGGCAGCATTACAACATTTACCAGTTTACTTGCTTTGGACAACCTGCCCCAAAAAAGCCTGCCCAAAAGTGTAGAGGAAAAGATGTCTTTGATTATAGCTAGGCTAGCCTGCAGCTTATCCCATGGGGGTCAGTTCCTCACCATGTCCACCCTGTCCACAAGCCCTGTAGTTTATTTCAGGCATAGCGAGCAGGCTTTGCAAAACTCCACCCTGTCTTTTCCTGTACCTAAAGAGGGTGGGGAGAAGGTGAAAGGAAACAGTCGTGTCCTGATATATTTGTCCATATATTGACCACTGGGCAACCGATTTCAGTGAGCAGCAAGTACCTTCAGCAGTGGGCTGATGGATACTCCTTTTCGCTGTCCACAGAAAAAACACCTTTTGAGAACTGCTTTCAGGATACCTGGAGACCTAATCTAGTTACAGTTAGATGCAGCGTCTTTTTGTTTGTTTGTTTGTCTGTCTGTTTGCTCTTAATGAATGGAGTGCCTTCTCCATGCTCTGTAGGTTCAAGTTGTAAAAGATGTTGGTCATTGCCTAAAAGCATACACTTCACTTCAGGTGCAGGTGACACAATGCAATGTTCCTGAACTTACAGTACCTGATGGGGACAGTAGTGAAGAGCTTAACAGGATGCTTTTCTGCAGCACACTGTTACAAATTTGTAAGGACTTTCTAGCTGCATTTTCAAGAAGATTATAATGAGTAGACGTTGCCTGAATAATTACATGCAATCTATTTTCATAAAATTATATCTGTCATATCATAGACTGAGCAATTAAATAACTGGAGTTGGAAATCTAGAGCTCTATTGCACAAAAAAAAAAAAATATGCAGCATTCAGTAATAAAAATAAAGTGAATTTCAAGAACTATCATCCAGACTCAAAGATTTTAACTCAACAAAGTGAGATGATTATGTAAAAATGTCATTCTGGACTGCTAAGATTTCTTCCATATTTGTCAGCTCTTTGATGTGTGTTGTCACTCACAGTAGTCTCTGGCAGATGCTACTATTTGTGCTTTCAATATTGTTAAAGTGACCAATGCTGACAAAAGTGGTGAGCCTCAGATATACTCTTTAGCGGAAGACAATATATCCTTGGAAAATACTGTTGTCTTCAGTAGAAGGCTGCACATGATTCCCCACAGACAGAAGAACTAAATTTGGAAAGAATTTTTCAAGTAATCAGAAATGTTTTTCAAAAATACATTATCTGGAAGAAAAACAACTTCAAAACAACAACAGAACAAACAACAGCAAACCAACCAACAAAAAAAAAAAAGACTCCAAACCCCTATTGGATTTGAAAAATAAAACAAATAAAACCAATCAAGCAGACAAGCAAAATTTTTTCTGGAAAATGTTCCAGGCCTAAAATGGATTTGCTGATCTAAGAAAACCCTCACACTAAAAATGGATAGTTAGACTGAAAATAGGTGGTGTAGTGTAGAAAATCCAGGTTTGTACTCCTCCTGAGTCTGACTTGGAACAGCAGTGTGAATCTGGATCCTCCATGCTAATAACTGCCTGGTTGTCAGTTTGCTTGTTGTAGACTAACTCCGGGAGGCAGCTCGGCCCCACACAGCCACTCGCTCACTCTTTCTCAGTGGGATGAAGGAGAGATCAGAAGGATAAAACTGAGAAAACTCACGGGTTGAAATAAAGACAGTTTAATACATAAAGCAAAAGCTGTGTGCGCAAGCAAAAAACCCCAAGGAATTCATTCACTGCTTCCCATCGGGAGGCAGGTGTTCAGCCATCTCCAGGAAAGCAGGAGATGGAAAGCCAATCTCCAGGGCTCCATCATGTGTAACGGTGACTTGGGAAGACAAACGCCATCAGTCCGAATTTCCCCCCCCCCTTCCTTCTTCTTCCCCCAGCTTTATATACTGAGCATGACGCCATATGGTCTGGGGTATCCCTTCGGTCAGTGGGGTCAGCTGTCCCGGCTGTGTCCCCCCCCAACTCCTTGTGCCCCCCCAGCCTCCTCGCTGGTGGGATGGGGTGAAAAGCAGAAGAGGCCTTGGCTCTGTGTGAGCACTGCTTAGCAGTAAGGAAAACATCTCTGTGTTATCAACACTGTTTCCAGCACAAATCCAAAACACAGCCCCATACAAGCTACTATGAAGAATATTAACTCTATTGCAGCCAAAACCAATACACTGATATTTCTTTCCTTGGGTGATGCCACAAGCAAAATTTCAAACAAAACTAGGGAATCAAAAGCTTTTGAAACATTAAATATGTTGCATATTTTAAACAGGAATTTTATTTTCTGTGTAGCTTTAGTTCACAACAGTACAACAATCAGACACCAATATATACTATGTAGATCCAATCTCATTTTACATCACACTGACTGCAAGTCCATCCACATTTATGAAATTTGCAAACATATTTAATACCAAAAGTCCCATACATTTTTTCTTATTTATTTCAGCCAAAAGATGCAGGTGCATATAACAATAGTCTATAAATATTTAAACCTTAAGGTGAGAAAGGAATTTAGTGTGGCTCTAATACACTTAACAAGGAATAATATAGAAAAACCTATGAAAGAAACTGTGGGCTGAAGATCAGGTCAACAGCTTGGTGATAAAATCTTGTGGAATACTCCTCCTTAAGAAATGTAATATATTAGCAAAAGTGGAAGGCTTATGTGTGGGCACTAGAAGTTCTACATGTCATAGAAAGTGCCATAGGTGAACTAGCCTTAATGTATTCCCTTTGTTAAGCTTTGAATTACTGATCACTAATGTATAAGTGAAAAATGATACTTTTAATTCATCATAAGGGTTTTTTAAAATCCAAGCTACGCAAAATACTAGAAATAGTTCTATTTTTACAGTATGTTAACAGAGTGGCTGATTATAATACTTTTTCATCTCTAGTTCTTCTTTCTGTGATACATGTATACCACAGATCAAATACTGCTTTATGAAATTACTTGTGTATGGAAGAACAAAATATTAAAAAGATCACATAGATGCCTAGTTCGAAAGAATAGCCCTTTACTCATATTTTCTATCTGTATTTTGAGCATCACATGTCATTACAAAGCTAATACACAGACAATGAATAAATTTCACTAGATTAAATTCCATTTTCAGTGCCATGACTTGCTGGAAACTTGTCTTGAGTTGAACTAAGACTTCAAGAATGTTTTTGCTGATATTTCACTAGAAAAACTATTTTAAAATAATGGAAGAATACAATCAGCTTTTTGGATTTTTCAGAAATTTTTTTATTCAAATATTTGGTTTTGTGGAATTTTTCTAAATCTATTCTTTACAACATTTTAACTCTAATTCCGTTCCAAACTTCCACTCATTTTGAAGCTGAACTGGACTTTCTGCAGTGACAAAATGGGTCAGGCAGTTTCCACAGCCTGAAGCTGCTCTAACTCAGTGCAATGACACTGGTCAATATGAATCAGAAATGTGCTTACAAGAATTTCCTGTCTTTCCAAGTCTTTCCTCCCCCTTGTTTTCCTATAACACTAGTGCATTCTAGCACTAAATGTAATTGATTAATAATATTTCTTTCTGATTACCAGGTTGAAAATGTGCCCTTAAGAATTTTGCAATTATTTTCCACTTTCCTTCCCCCCAACCAGGTGCCGTGAACTGCATGCTTTGCAAGAAAAAAATGGGTCAGTTTTCTCCTCATTAATTTTCAAAAAATTTTCAACATCATATGTATTGAGAAGATAGATAGGAAAAATGTGCTATATATCAAATTAGTCAGTAGATGCCAAATCATGCCCCCCTCGCCCCCAGCCCATATGCTAGCTTGCTGTGCAGATTGTGATTAAATAAAGAACAGAGTCTTACTGTAAACAGGCAAAGCTGTGAGTTTAGTTTTGTTGAATCATCACATCCTTTGTGCTCCTTCTGATTTTTCATAGATACTTTCTCCCTTCTTCTGTATTAAATGATGAATCTCCTGAAGGCAAACTCCTTGTGAGGTTGTACGGCCAAGTGACTGTTCTCTATGGGCTGTTGTAATAGCACAAGTTTGAGGGGAGGGGGTCTTCTTTCTCCCTCTTCATAGCTACATATTGAAGCTTGTCAGGGAATTAGCCAATTATTTCACATGTTCTCACATTTCCTTTTCTTTTGAAGACTTTCTTGATACCAAGTTTAACAGTTTTGTCCTTAACTGATGTGCAGTGCATTTTTTCAGTTCAGGTATTAAAATTTTAAGAGCTCGTTAGAGACTTTTTCTTAACACAGTGAATTTATATCTTGCCATTCACTTATATGAAGCACATGTGGCCACTGATGATTCTGTGGTAGAATAATTATTCCACATTTAACAACTTATATAACCTTGCATTCAGCAATTCAAGGTAAGGCTATTTTTATACAATTCAGTATTTTGCCAGAGTTAGCACATTATGTAAGATTATTCTAGTTAAAGAAGCTATAGAGTACCACGGGTCAGCTAAAACATACTAGAGAGAGAAAAAATGTTAAATGGGATCAGTGAAATGGTCTATCCACTCTTGCATTCTATTATGACAGATATTTCAGAGCTAGTCTTAGAAATCCTGAAAAGAAACTTTACCCTCTTTTCCTCTCCCAGGAGGGCTTAGCTGTCAGCTTTAGTAATTCATTAATACTACTTTCCATTGGCGTGTCATATGAGTAATTTTTTATCAGGTCTCACCACCAAAACTGGCAGAAATTTCTCCTTAAAAACTGACAACATGATCTGATTCAATTACAGTGGTATACCCAGTTTTTAGCATGGCTTCTGAACAATTGTATTGACAAAAAGTTCACAACAAGCTGAAATAATTGCATTTGTAATGGAAAAGAAATCAAAGTTCAGTATTTATCCTGCCTAATATGTTTGATAGGACATTTCATGGAAGATCTGAACATGGAAGACATGATTGATGACTGCCTGAAGAAAATTATTGTCTGAGACAGAAAAAAAAAAAGAAAAAAAAAGTATTAATCTGCAAAACCTTTTGGTATGTTTGTAAGAGAATCCAGGACAGGACTCTGTTCCATCAGTGTTACTGTGAAACTTCCCACACATGAATGTTTCATGCACAGTCTTTTACTCTGCCCATTCAGACTGCTGCATTTTCAAGGCCTAAACTGATCTCTTGATTCACTTCATTTTCATCTATCTGATAGCAAAAGCCAAGAGAAAAGCTTAGCTTTTTCCATGAGGACATGATCTTAGAGTCTTCTCTGAGTTTGCCATACAGGTTCATCCTCAGTTATTCTGCAGAACATAGGAGGAAGAGGAGGAATGTGCAGACTTTAGAGCAAGGAATATGGCTTGATAAAAGCAGGATAGGGTTTGAAGAAGAGACAGAAATAGAAGGAGCTTGGAACTGCAGAGAAGAACAGTAAGTAAAATGGCAGCATAAAAATTATTTAAATTAATAGAAAGCTTCAATGCTGGTCTCCAGAACGCCCATTGCAAGGAAACTTTCCTCATGAGCACGTTCATTTGAAATACAGGATGAGGGTTCAAATAGCTCCCTAGTATCAGCAGGATTGCAAATGGCAGAGCAAAAAAATAGCATCAGGAAGCACATCACCCCCCCACGGCTTCTCTCATGGTTTTCTGTGTCCCCAGGATCTGCAACTGCCACGTGCATCTGGGGAGGACTGCATCTGCAGAGAGCTGCACAGCATCCTCCTGTGCCCAGGTCCGAGGCTTTCTGCACAGGAGGGACACATTCCTCACACTGCTTCACCTCGCACTGAGTACCTCCTCTGGCATCTGTCTCACACCTCCAACAGTTTTCTCCCCTTTATTTTAGTCACAGGATTTGATTGCTTAACCTAAGAGGATTTGAGTCTAGTACGTGCTCTGGAGTCACTGCACAGAATTTCTCTTCTGCCTCAGATCAGGCCCATGGGGAGGCAGCCTACATAGTGGCTTAAATGTGGTGATGAGTTTCCCACATAATGAAAGTACTAATGAAGCTCTTGGACTTAAAGGTCCCCTTCCTCTCGGTCAGAAATATATATGTCTTTAAAATCAAATGTTAGAAAGGGAAAATAGGAAGGTGGAAGGATATGGAATTTGAAGAATATGGCAAGAGTTTCAACAATTGCACGAAGGTTACTGGGCCATTTTAAAACTATTTAATATCTCACTCCCCTTTCAGTTTCATCTGTTTCAGTGTTTACTAATAGCCAACTGCTTTCTGTCATAGTTTAAACATCACTGACTTCCATGACTTTGACCTTTGATAGCAAAGCTGATATTAGCATAGGGCTTTTTGCTTATGTATTAGACAACTCAAAGCAAGCACAGCTCTGGTCTAATTTAAAAGGAGGGGTCATCTGAACTTCAGTCCCTGCTGTTTCTAAAATAAGGAGGGGTAAAATGGAAAGCATGAGAAGTCAGTTTCTGTTCAGATGAAAACTAAAGTCCAGTTACTTATGAAGTTGAAAGAAACAGTTGACTTCAGGTGTTCTTCCCCTTACAGTCATGAGTGACCAAATTAAATTTTATCCATTTATCCCTTCATGATAATGTCACACACAATAAATGCCTACATAAAGTAACTAGCATAAGAAAAATCTTTAACTGCAGTTCTCCATGGCTGCAAATGCACAATATGAAAGTAAGTAGCTTTTATTAACGAGTTTAAAGTTTGAAAGTCTAGTGATGCCATGAACTTGGTGATATAAATTAAGTCAGTGAATAAATAAAATATAAAGTCAGTGAAGTTGAAAAGCCAATTCTTCATCTTATATAAAGCAGCAGAGCCCTACAAAAAATTATCCAAGCTGTCAAATTACACTATTCATATAGCAAGGTAACTCAGCAGAACTCTGTGTGGCATTATTTTTCCCAGTTACTTGCAATTCATATTTTAACCTAGACATGTGAAAGTGTCTATTCATGTTGTTAGTTGCTGAATTTCTTGTCAGCTCAGTTTACCGATGTTTGACTTGAACATGAAATTAAGTAGTTAAACTTTGTGCTTGCTAATATTATCTTAAGATGACCAGAAATCCCCATAACTTCCCTGTTCCTGTTAGTAAGGGGTTATTGAAAGAAGAATTATCCATATACCCTGGCATCTGAGCAAGTCAGTTCAGTTTTTCGATACAGGCATCCTGGGAGGCTACACAGCCTGATGAGGATCTTTGGGCCTCCGCTCCCACGTCTGTAAAGTACTATTCTACTCAAATGCGTGAGCTTGCTACATTCAAAATGGTGACGTATTCAGATACTTCACTGATGGAAACCATATACATACAATTTTTTTTATTTTCCAATCCGTGATTTTCTTTCTTTAAAGTATGCTGTCATTTTATTTTTTATTTCTATTACTTAATTGACGCGGAAGGTAATCTCACTGGTCTAAGTGTATCTACTAATGCAATCTATCAAGCTGTAGAGATTACACTGCAGGGGCTGTTTTCAGAATTGCACTGGATCAATAACACAAGATTGTTTAAGCACATTTGCCTTCTTCCCACCTGAAGCAAATGGTTTGATTATCTCATCACAGAGATTATGACACAAGGTGCTGACTATGGTTTTAATTTTATTTGATTGATGGATTTAGATTTCAGCTGCACACTATCTATCTATGCTTATCCACCCACAGTTCAGTTGCCACATTGATATGCCTTTTTTTTTTTGCATGTGTGTGTCTCATCTGAAGCGTGGAGATGATATAGTGGAATAATAACTCTCCAGTTTAATATTCCGTTGAGCATCCCCAACTGCAGTTCAGCAAATGCAAAGCTGAGAATTTTGCTCATTACATTTCTGGGAGCTGTTATCTTATTGGCCTTGGAATATGCTAGGAGAAAATAGAAGCCTCAGAAATCAAATAAAGAACATAAAAAGTAAAAGCCCAGAAGCTCAGTTACTGAGCTGAAAGAAGTTACTTACATATGAAAGAAGCAAGAAAAATAAACCACTTGCCCTAGGCCACCTGATTTGTGGGGGTCTCATTACATTACAACAGATGTGGTCTAGAGTTGCTAGTATTTTTCTTCTTCTATCATAACCTAGGGAGAATGATTCTGAGAGTGTACATATTATGTCTCATAGTCATGCTCCCCACAAATCAAATCAAATTCCTTGCAGGAAAAAAAAAAAAGAAAGAAAAAACCTTGTAGGATGTCACAATATGTCACAATGTGATAAGGTATTATTAATTTATCCACTATGTTTTTATTGTACAGTGCAATCAACGTAGTTGCAAAGGCAATCTTTATTTTACAAAGAGAGATTTTTTTCCCACCAATGTGGATAGAGATGCAAGCAATCCAGGAAGGCCTTGAAGGTTTGTGACATGCTCCAGTTTGGCTAGCAATATAATCTACCTTGACAGGCTTTGCATGATAGGATATAGGCAGCTGTATTTGAAGGTGACCAGTCCCATAGTTTTGGCAGACAGATGAACTCCTGTCATCCAGCCTTACATTAATTACCAAGTATAACTAAGCAATCATTTATATTTCCACATTCAGAGGTACCCAAAGAAGCTTAAAGCCACAATAAAATTTTATATTCTGCAGCTATTTTATAGGCAAAAAAGAGGGGGCAGCAAGAAAGGACTATCAGTTTTCTGAAATGCCAGTGTTCCCCATCCATCCAGCCATTCAGATAATGCCCATATATGAAGATGTGGACATGTGTTAAAGCAAAGATTTGGTTTAGTCCAGTTTGCCATCATAAACTACAGCTCTTCTATTCAAATAATACCTTGAATTTTTGTATTTTAAAATTCTTTTTTCTTTAAGTAATCATCACAGGAGATCGAAAAGTATTTTAATTCTCTATTACATACATGCGAAGTATTGCTATTTTCTCCCTGTTCATTTGAGATCTAATAGGCTGTCTGCCCAAGCTGTGAAATGAAACCCTAGGTCTCCAATTAAGAGTCAATCACATAAATCTTGAGATAAAGAAGAAGCACAAACACTTGCTCACAGTTTCATTTTTACGTTATGCCCTTAATTGTGATGACCTTTCCCCGTGCATTGCTTTAGTATTGAAATCATGGACTGGAATGAATGCTTTTTATCTTTACATTAGGTTGGCGTAAGACTGCCATTTGAGTTGCTCTTTATGACAAATACCAAAAGCCAAATTCTGATCTCATGTACAGTGGTGTAAATTTAAGGTGTCTCTTTTGAATTCCATGTGATATTAGATTACTAATTAGTTCTGTCTGAATCACTGAGTCCCTCTTTAAAACATGTATACACTGTGAATAACAGAAAGAAGAGCAGGTTTTAATAAAATATAAGTTTTATATAGGCAATATGCCTTTAGTACTTAATTACCTGTTAATCAGAAAGAGCAGTTAAAGGCTATTATTAAAAAACACAATGTACTTTCAAAAATCATGGAAGATAGATACCTTTACAGGATCCTGTTCATGCAATAAACATGGACCATCTGATGTGTTACATAAACATGGATGAAATAAACATTGAAATAAACATTGGAGGAGATAAACATGACCATGACCATGAAATAAAGATGGACCATTGACCCTGGAGAGAAAAGGGGTCCAAGAAAGCTGATTAATATTCAAGGATCGCTTCCTCCAAGCTCAAGAGCAGTCCATCCCAACAAGGAGGAAGCCAGGCAAAAACATCAGCAGGCCTGTGTGGATGAACACGGAGCTCTTGGCAAAACTCAAACATGAAAAGAAAGTATACAGAAGTATACAGTTCTGAATTCCCCAGCGTCAGAGAGATATGGAGCTACTGGAGAGCATCCAGTGAAGAGTTATTAAGATCATTAAGGGACTGGAGCGTCTCTCAAATGAGGAAAGGCTGAGAGAGAGGACTGCTAAGTATGGAGGAAACTCACCAATGTGTATAAATATCTGAAGGAAGTCTGTAAAGAAGACAGAGCCAAGTTCTGGACAAGTTGCTTCAAGGATAAGAGGCAATGAGCACAAATTGAAACACAGGAGGTTACATCTGAACATAATGAAACACTTTTTTTACTCTGAGGGTGACCGAGCACTGGCACAGGTTGCTCAAGGAGGTTGTGCAGTCTCCATCCTTGGAAATATTCAAGAGCTGTCTGGACATTCTCCTGGGCAACCTGCTCTAGGTGCCTCTGCTTGAGCAGGTGGGTTGGTCCAGATGACCTCCGGAGGTTCCTGCCAACCTCAACCATTCTGTGATTCTGTGATTTTAGTAAAGGATCTAGACAATTCAATATAAAGCTCAGCAAAAATTCCATTACGAAATGTGAGTAACAAGATATTTATCCAATAGCATGATTGAAAACCATTGAGCAAGTTCTGTTAAAGACCTTGCCCAACCTCACTCTACATCTAGCTTCTAAGGTCACATTTCCTTTTAAAAACTTGTGTGACAGGTCGGGGTTTGGGGGTTTTGCTTGCTTGCTTGTTTCTGTCAGCATGCAAACATTTGGACTGAAGAACTTTTACACCCTCTAAGCCAAGCTTACATAGGGATCCAAGGCTACAGGATTAACAGAGACAGCCTATGTAGAGCTTGTGCAGAGCTGAACTCGTAATCACACTAATCAGTGTTGTACCGTTACAGCAAGTGGAATGTAGAATTCTGCTTCCAATCTTAAGGCTTTTATGCCGCTTTTTTTTAAAAGACTGTATTGCTTGGGTTAAGATTTGAGGTATTGCAAACATTTTAAAGTTAGTGTAAACAGAATTCTTGGTATTTCAAAACAGAATAGCTTTTCTCCACACAGTACCATACAGACTGTCATGTGACATGATGAAAGACCACAGTAATAGGCTGTAGTAATAGTGCAAATGAAAAGCTTTTCCAGGGAAAGAAATTGTGATCCTTAGAATGTGAGGTACAAAGTGTAAAGCAGAATAAATACACCTTGTGCTCTAGAGTAGCAAATCTGTGTCCCAAAAGGCTATAGCATAAAGAAGAAAAAAAAAGGAAAAACAAAAAGAATAAAAATGGAATTTAACAACTGAAGGAGGATGCGTCTTCAGTGGTCATTAACGTAAATGCATCTTGGAAGGAATGGGATATTTGAAAGTTAAAGTATTATCTTTAATAACATTCTTGGCACTAAGAAAGGCAATAGAATCTGTTTATAATATTTAGTTGGCAGACAACAGATGTGATCAAAGGAATTAAAGCATGACTTGATTAGAGAGTTTTTGCATGAGCTAATGTAACACTCAAAAAATACAAAGTTCATGTGAATTCTACACATTCAATAAGTAAAAAAAAGAGGAATTGTAAAAGACAGAGGTCAAAAATAACTTTTGTGTTTAACATTCAATAATTCTTGTGTCTAATATCGTTAGGTCAGATCACAGATCTCTGTCAGTGTCTCAGGCACTTGCCAGAATATTGGACCTGGAACATTTTCATGGAGTGATCTTTCCTTTGAAATATCTTCCCTCTTCCAACAGATATGTGTTCAGGGGATTCCAGAATGAAAGTTGTATCTGAACCATTGCTTTTCTTGTACTTATATATTTATTTAATTCCTTCTTGAACGCACATTTACTTCTGTTTCTGCAATATTTGGTTTCTATGGATATGTTCTAACTGCTAAATAAAAAAGGGTCAGAAAGTGACAATTTAAGTGAAATGTCATGGTTTGTCTTACATCCTCTTAGCCTCATGAGTAGCTTGGTCACATCCTCACTACGTAACACTTGGCCTAATGGACCTAAGCGGTCTCCCATGGCACTAAGACAACTATTCTTGTGTTAGCTTGGTTCAAAATATCTGAGGTAAAGTTTGGTCTGTGCAATACTAAAGAAACTCAGTACAGTAGCACTCTATGGAGGGTATTCACTGCCTTCACCCAAGTGTGGTGTGACAAGAAGAGTAGGCAATATGTTTCAAAACACAAATCCCTGCTGGGATAGGATATGGGGTAGTTAGAATCAAACTGCATACAGCATCATCTATATGGCCTTTTAGGAACAGTATCTTCAGTAATACCAAAACTTCTAATTTTTATAGAGAACTTGTTGCAACAGTCCCAAAGTTAGGTTAAAGCTGAGGTACAAACAGCATAAGGAGCAATTTTCAGTGTCATCTTTACCCCATGGCTGTATTTACATGAGTAAATAACATAGTCCAGAGTCCTTTCTCTGACCCTGAAGGTCTATGCAAATGCCATAATTCTCTTCATATCCCAGCTAGACTGGTCATGCATCCCACATGTTGGACACAGCCCATGTAAAAGGCAATTCCCTGAACAGTATGCAAGAATTGTCTGTGTGTCACCTGAGACAACCTAAAGCTGGAGAAGACCATGAATTACATAGTGCAAACAGTTGCACGTTAGTACTTGAGTTCATGATTTTAGCCTAGTTTAACAGGCCAAGCCTATGCATTCAGAGTTGGTGTATAGAGAAAAACTATTTCCTTTGGTCATTGAACTCACTATGAATTAGTTTTGGAGGTTGTATTTTAGCTTTATAAAGTTAGAAATACAGAGACATTTTCCTAATCATCTTCCCTATAACCCTTACAAAACTAACAAAACTAGCTTCTCCCAGTCAGTATTTTCTAAGCTGAAAATCTTTAACTATTTAATATTTCCTCTAATCAACATATGCTTTTTTCCCACCTTTACAGTTTTTCTTACAGCTTTTTTTTGAGTTAGGGTGACCTTGTGGAAATTGGGCTTAAAAGGCTTTTCTTGTATGAGATGATACTGCTTGTTGCAAGCTTTGATTTTTTTAAAAGAGCAAAGATTTATGGCCTAGATCAAATAAAGCATTTAAATGTATCTTTAAGCATCTCATTGTTATTTTCAGTTAATTCAGGCAAAATTCTAATGAAGCTAATCCTATATCTGAGGGTAAACAAATACTTCAACTTTTTCTTAGCTTGAGTGTAAAAATCCAGATCAAGCCCAAAACAGCAGCAGTAGTGGAGGAAATAAGGAAAAATATTACCTCTTCTAAGTAAGATTTTTTAAAAATCTTCTCTGTTGTCAGTTTTATACATGGAGAATTGTTCTTTTTTTACTTTTCAGTCCCTCTTGGTATACTTTTTTATATTTGATGTTTAGTTGCCATACTAATTGTTTTCTCTTCTATCAAGTCAATGATCTAATAATTGTTAAAATCAGAGAAATGCCAGCTGACTACAATGGAAGCTGATATGGCTTGTAATTCTTTAAGTATCTGTTCAAAGACAAGAGTCAATGAAGGATTTTTTTACATTGCTTTATAAATAATGTGTATGACTAGAACCAAACCAAATCCTGATTCAGTATTTATCCATTCCGTAAAGCTCAATTTTGTATCACAGCCAAGATTAGGTATCTCACAAAAGTCATTGGCTACAACAGTGTCATTCATCACCCACGAATAAAGCCACCTTGTCCATCTGAGCTGACGTGTTAGCAGATCCACAAAACTATTTATCTGCACAGTCACCTCTGCAGTTACACTGCAGCAATATACTCATCTTCCAACTCTGCTAACAGAGCTGTTCCAACTACAATTACACCTTCTAAGGTCAAAGCTCAGACTGTGCCCAAGGGAGACGCTGAAGAATAGGAAAGCTACTTGCAGTAATATGAAGTACGTGGATTTTTCTACTGTATTTTTTAGCTATATGCTGCCTGGAGAGGAGTCTGAGACAATCCTGAGCTTTTGTTAAAGAATCATAGATCAGTTTAGCAGTTAGGTTAGTTTGTTTGATCTGAGAATAGTAAGAATACTATTAAGACTGAGAAGAGAATTAAAAGGGAGACTAGACCTGGAGTTAGGGACAACTGAACAGGGACAGGAAGAAGACCTAAGGAGGCAGAGGGACTTCAGTTAGACAATATGAAGAATGCTGGAAACATCATACACAATGCAATACAGAACCCTATTCCACCACAGTACATCTGGCAAAGCCTCTATTTGCCTTATTGGAGTGATTTTTAGCTTTTGGGGACATCCTTTCTGAGTTTTCCCCATTCCTGGGGCACACTAGCAGCCATCAGTAGACATTTTCTTGTAGAGGTGAAGACAAAGTTGAGCACTACCATCATTGCTCTAGCTGCTTGCTAGCTGAAACAGGAATAATAGGAATATTAAATTAGTATGTGAATGTGTGAGAATGTGTTGAATCCTGGGAAGCCAGAGGGCAAGTTCAGGCTATGTTTCTTAGGTGCTGTAAACTGTGTATTACAAAGAAAGACAAGAAAGGAATCACAGAGGTTTACCGGAGGTGAACATGATACCTGTATGTGACATCTGTTTAGCAGTGCGTTGTCTTTAGCTTGTTACACTTAGTATATCTAGAAAAGATAGCCAGAACATACTCAGGAAAGGACATAGCAACAGAGAGTTTCTGAGATCTGTAAGTTCATGGACACTTACAAAACAAGTATGTAATGGTATTTTTTCACAGCTATTGAGGTACTCGGGAAGTCACAGTATCCCGATGACAATAGAACACGTTTACTGGATTTAATAGTCTGATACATTTTCCTCACTTTTCCTTCATTTTCAGATATCTAGGGTAATACACAAAGGCCTTAGTTAATCACTAGCGCAAATCCTACAATACTAATATGTTCCACAGAAACCCTGTGATCAGGGGAAAAAATCAAGGATCTCCAGAATGTGCAATAGTTGCCCCCAGAATTTGCAGAGGGAAAATCAAGTTTATTGGAGCATCCCAATTTGCTATGCTATTGAGGGTGGAATTGGACAGAGCCTTAGCAAGGCATCCAAGAGGAAGCCAGACGTAGCTGAGCAGGCACTGATCTCTCATATAATGGCAACTCACTTTCCCAGCCTCTGCTTCCTAAAGATCCTGTATCCATCCATGGTAGCTCTCCAGTTTTGTGAGCTATCACACCAAGACTCTGTGATCCTGATGGGATCATAGTGCTGCAACTGCATGCAGACCTCCAGTTCCCCTGTTTGTTCCCCATGCTGCATACAGCAATGTACAAGCACTTCAGAGGCACCCTGTCGTACAGCTGGGCTGGACCCCTTTCTGCCCTCTTATGAAGATTTTGAGGTCTCTCCTGTCCATATGACTCTACACCTTTTCCTTGCAAACCCAGTCCACGACTTCCTCACTTGACTGGGCCATCATCTCGCTTCCCCATTGCTTCCTACTGGGGCAACCCCCAATGGTGCAGTCTGTAAGTCAAGGCCAGATTGAACTTCCTAGACCTAAACCATACTTTTGTAGAGAGAAAAGAGTAATGATATTATTTCAGTGATTTCCTTCAGCTCCACAATTAATACAATTCTAACAGGTATGGATGTTGTTTGGTAATAGCTAACAGTACCTTCTCGAAGGCTGTTCTCTACCAGAAGTTTTCTAGGTCTCTAGGAGACCACAACTCCTTACATTTTCCTTGTTAAACATAGGTAACAGCGATGCCCTTACTTTTCTGAAGTACTTTCTGATTTTTTTAAAGGGACTGTAAGGTGATAAGGATGTGAACTTCAGAAGTGAACATGGCTCTTAGTCACATAAATAATGAATTCAGAGACCATAGATAGTAATGAATAGGGTTTTCAGGGAGCTCTGTATATGTATGTGAATACCTGGGTATCATGATCTGTATCCTAATGAGGGGGTGCTTAAAAGTGGGGTATTAATACAGAGTTCTTGTCTAGAGCTTTTCTGCCACCTCCTCTTAATTCTTTAAAAGACATCTCATGGATGGATTGATATAAGGGCATAATCTGTGATGATACTAGAGTATCTGATGTATTTTTTATATCTAGAAAAAAAAGAAAGGATGTTGATTTTAAATTTCCTTTAAAGAGAGCGTATAGTCTTTGTCTTTAAATGTCATATAGACAGATCCAGAAGTGGATAGGATGAGTAATGTGGGAAAAATTTACTCTAGATAAAAACTGCCTCGATACCAGTGTTACAAGTTTCATTTAAAAGACAATGAAAAAAAAAATTTCCAAAGAAATTCAAGCTATTATTTGTTGTAAAATACCAGATATCTCTCGCTGTGTCCCTGTGAAGTTATTGAGCATGCATGCAGCTGTCCAGCTGCCTTCATCTGGATATAATAAATATCATTACAGTTATCTAGCTAAATTAAGCCCTGCCAAAAAAATGCAACACTTCCAAACTTGTCCTCCCCAAACTGGAAGACATGATCACAAAGGATGAGCTTTTCTGTATTTATCCAGCTCCAAAATGTGTTTTTTAAGCTCTTAAGAGCTTTCATATACCTCCCCAGGTAGATGCCCAGTGATGACATATGCAGCTTTTGTATTGGAGAGAAATAGCTCACATCATTGTTCATTGCTTGATCAGCGTAGTGACTGAGGACTCTTGACTTCCATAGATATTTGGCATAAGGTTATCTTCTTATATGCTTGGAAAACAGACTGTATAAATAGCAGTGTACAGAGAATCATAGAATCATAGAATCATTTAGGTTGGAAAAGACCTTCAAGATCATCGACTCCAACCATCATCCATGCCCACTAAACCATGTTCTGGAGTACCCTGTCTACGCGCTTTTTGAATACCTCCAGGGACGGCGACTCAACCACTTCCCTGGGCAGCCTATTCCAATGTCTGACAACCCTCTCAGTAAAGAAATTTTTCCTAATATCTAACCTAAATCTCCCTTGCTGCAACCTGATATAGTGGTATTGGTTGCCTTTAGCTGGGACAGTGTCTATAAAGCTGTTCATGGGAAGAAAAGTTTTCATTGGTGTTCCCAGAGACCTAGGGAATTTGGGTAATCTCCCTGAACAAAGCCCACCTGTCATGTTACAGGCTGGTCCGGTCATGAACGGACATAGAAAAGAACATTTGATAGCTGGTGAAAAAGACATTTGTAATTTGTAATCCAAGCTGCAGAAAGCACAAGCTCATAGCAAAGTTCCTGTGGAAGATTTTATTTATTAGTTAAAATATCCCATTCAGTTAAATACAAGGATATAATAACTTTTAACAGAAAGATTAAAAAGGTCCTGTTACATTTATACTCCTTTCCAGCATTTCTGCGTGATCAGCCCTTTTCCTATCCTTGTTCCACCTCTGTAGCATTAATCTTATTGGAGTAACTGCTCGCTTGCTAAACATATCCATCAGTGAAAGATAACTATAATATATGACAAATGCATCTTGAGAAGAATTCATTATAGACACCAATCTGACATCACAGGATAGTGATGTGTTAGCAGCATCTCTTCTCCCAGAACAGGTTGTGAAATCAGACTTTAAGATAATTGCATGTCTTATCTAAAATTCTCCCACCTAAATTGATACTCTATAGATGACTACTGAACTGTTCCTCCAAAGCCACAAATCTAAATTAACCTCAAGTGCAAGAGAGGTTTACTGGCTCTGCATTAGAAGTTAATATAAACAGAGTAGTTTAAAATCTCTTTAGCACTGAATCTGTTATCTTAATTATTTTTTCTTATCAAAGTAAGCATAGTTTGCAAACAATACACCAAAGACTCAGAAGGTATGTCATCCTGCCACCTCTGTTTCTTCCTTCTTGTCACTTTACTGAGAGAAATCAGGAAGAATGTTTTTTCCAGGTCCCTCAGTTCACACGGTTATTATAACCCCCTCATTAAAACATTCTCTGCCATGGCTATCATGGCAAAACTGAAGTCCACTTGTGCTGACTTTCAGTGATAGAAAATTCTCATCTTTCTGGGTCTAACTCTGCTAACCTCAAACTAGGGCAATTTTAGGTGAAGCAGATAAAATACTGAATTCCATTAACACTGCAAAAAGGTTTTAAAGGAATTGTTAGATACCATTTAAAAACTTTTGCTTTCTCTTTTCTTTTTTTAAGATCCGTTCCACATTTCAGGTGGACTTTC
The DNA here is from genome assembly GCF_947461875.1 of Haliaeetus albicilla. Taxonomy (NCBI): domain Eukaryota; kingdom Metazoa; phylum Chordata; class Aves; order Accipitriformes; family Accipitridae; genus Haliaeetus; species Haliaeetus albicilla. Next base: position 66,873,607 of record NC_091484.1, on the reverse strand, counting down.
AAATGGAGTCACTTTTTTTTTGTTAAAATAGAAAATAATTCAGATGTGGGAAACCATATAACAGTTGAAGTAATTATTTATAGGAATTCCATGCTGCAGGAATGCCAGCAGTGGGAATGGAAACGTCTTCATAACAATAGTTCCTTGTCTGTATAAAACAGTCTCCACAGCAAGGAGACTTGTTAATCTGAAATGCTGCTTTACAGTCCAACTTAATCTGCATCCAATGTAGACATCATTTGAGTTAAAATGTAATGGATCAATTATTTGCTGAAAAATGCTTGGAGTCTAATATTAATTCAATAACATGTTATTGCAAGGAATTTCTGCTGTCTTTTACTGAAGGCTTTTGTTTCTGTCATCTCTTTGCAGGACTCAGAGGTATGTTGTTAAAAATCACATGAAAATGTATCCCAAAGCTTTAAAACTTTTTATCATGTCATGGAGTGACATTTTCAGCAGTGACAAATTTTGGCTGTGCAGTTAGTACTAGCTTCATTTTCAAAGTACAACGCACTCCTAATAAATTCCACTCTCAGCCCCAAAATTGAAAGGTAAAAATCAATTGCCACTTTTGAATAAGGTTAAGCCTTTGTTTTAGCTCTGCACAAGTACTCTTTTATACAGCTTAGTTTATGGTTCTGAAAGAAAGCATATACAGCATAGACCCTCACACCTTGAACATATTTAGAAAGCATGTCTGTTGTGAGCCAATCTAATACACCTAGCCCAAAAGTGTCTCCTACCACATTTTCCATTCCTCCCCATGCAATTAAATCACTGCTGAAGGCAAAAGTATTGCAGAGAACTTGGAAATATTGCCTTCACCACTCCTCAAAGGCCTTTAAGGCACCTTCTTATTTCTCTGCAAGCACTTCTATATTGCTACTCATAGCGTGTTTGTGGAGAACAGATTAAAAGAAGCTCTTATTCCCACTCCTTCTGATGGGAGATGACTGGAGAATGATTGGCACCCTTGGTTGTGCTGAATACCAGTGCAAGAGAAGGAATCAATCACCTATGGGCCTTGAAGTTCAATGCTGTTTTAATCCTTACTCTAGTTCTGAGGTAAAGTCACTCTCTGGTCTTTTGCCCTGAGCACAAAAACTAACAATGTTGAGGGAGGACTTTAACGCTTCATTCCAAAATGAACCCTGTCCAAGAACTGTTCAACAGATGTTATTTTCCTTGTAGTCTTTTCTCCATAGCCTTGTTAACACAAGAGATTGAATTTGTACTTCAGGGACTCAAACTTTATTACGGAACTGCAGGTAAAGTTCTTTCTTTGATCAAATAAAAAAATGACAAAGAAATACCCTAACTTATAGCTGTACAGGGCAACACCAGAGAAGAAAGGAGGCTGAAATTTTGGGTCATCTTAATCAAATTATACCCATATGTGTTTGAAAGAGAGATACTACCCTCAGTTTACTGGAGATGTACTGCTGTTAACAGATGCATATCGCGTTGATGAAGAAGAGGTAAAAGGCAAAAAGAGAAACAATGGTAGTTTGTTATTAGATTATATTAGATGAGTCTTTCTCAGAATATCAGAATTGTAACAGCTGATCTCCTCCACCCCTGAACCTCAGAAGATGATTTCTATAGATTTAAGGGTGAGATTCAAGAATATTTAACTGTAGAGTTACATGGCAGCTTAATCCTAAGTCTACAATATTTGTTTTACAACTGCAGGAAAGAAATTTTATTAACTCAGTCCTGGTCTTTACCGTCTGCAAGTTATAGTGTTCTCTATAGAAGCTCAGCTGAGCCAGGCAATATATTGACAAAGGAGTCAAAGATCCATCTATATCTTTTAAAACAATAAAAGGCTATATCTGACTTTGTGGTGCTTTGATTAACAAGTCTCAGTATTTCCTTCCATTTCTGGACTCCTGATTTTTCTCACTGCATGTGCTCTACTTTGAACACTCTGACAAGGAAATCCAAGCATGGACTAAACAATAATCTTGGTTTTAGGGCTAAACTCAACATAGAAGGTGGGAAACAGTTGGTACCATTTGGTTCAGAGGCCATTCAGCACTCTTGGGACCTGATAAAAAGAGTAGCTATTCTGTATTTAAAGAACCCTACTGAAGAACTTAAAGTCTCTTAAAAAGACATAAAGCAGATTCAAAATACTATGATTGTGCCTGACCTAAGGAAAGAGAAAAATCCAGGAATTAATTCATTGTTATCTGCAGAATGATCAGTACACTGTCCAAAAAGATTTCTTGTTTTCTTTGTAAAACAAACCATTACAAATGTGCTCACCGTTGACAGGTATTGACTTTTTGCAGATACTAAACACATATAAATTTCTGAGATTACAGAATGAACCATTCACATCCCCTCTACAAAAACTACCACGTCCATGTCCAGCTGCTCTTGATTTGTTTGTGAAACTGCTGCATTCTCTGAATGATGCCAATAAAACCCAGAATGAAGAATGCAAGGACCATAAGAATGTCTAGTTTTGCCAGAATTTTACCATCAATATAATATTCTTGGCAATATTTCTTCTAAGAGGGATCAAAATCAGAGAGATAATGCATGGGATAATCAGCATCAAGAGAGTTAACTGAGCAAGATATTAGCAGCTGCTAAAATGAAAAAAGTTAACTTTTTGTTTAATTAATTTGTTCCATTCTATCAAAATAGGACCTTATATTTCCGTTATGTTTTCCAGCCAGGAAAATGGAAATTCACTGTGGCACTTGTCTTCTGCAGTAAGACTATATACGTTATATAAAGATTTAAGATACACGTATGTTAAAAAATGTGGATATGCCAAATGGGTGATCCCCATCTCATGCAAGTTCAACTCTATCAGCCATAACAAAGTTGAAATTGCCCATTAAAAACATACCCAATTTTCTATCTGGGTAAAGGTAATATCAATCTGATTAATATTCATATAGCTTCTTTCATTAACTTCTTCATGATTTACATAGAATACATAATGGGAAATTATTTTGCCATTTGACATAATTCAGACTATGTTAAACATAGCATGTTCCATCTAACCTGTAGTCTGAGATAGAGAGAGAATTTCCTCAATTGCTTTATTCTAAGAGTCATCAGTAGCACAGACTTCTCACAACTCTAGCTCACTGGGATTGACCAGTTCCAGCCACTAAAGAATGATCCCAATTTCAGATTTGTCATGTGAAGATAAAGACACCATTATGTATAAAAAATCATTTTGCATGTTTACAGCAACTTTTGTCAGAAAGTACTTTATATTTTTACATGTATGTATTTTATACTTAGCTTCATGATAACTCCAAAGTACAGGTAAGAATGCTGTTATTTCAAGTTTACATAGCTTCGTGAGACTTTGTCTGTGGCTTCCAGAAACTAGGTTTTCTGCAGGACCTCTCTGTGCATAGTCCCAAACACCTGGCTAGTCCAGAAAGTTAATCAAACTCCACAAAGTTTGGTATCAGTTCCACCCTTGGCAGACACTCAGTTATTTTTGTAACAATACACATCGTCTGAGCCTTGAAAAATTATTTTTCCAAATCCTGGCTGCACCCCAGCCATCTTGAATTCCTAAAGAGGAATTTACATAAGAGAACAAAAGGGACATTTCCTTTATAACACAGAATCAAAGTGTCACTTCCTAGCTGAAAAGCAAATTCTTGTTTCACTGAATCACTGTTGAGTGTAGCAAGGAAACAGCTGAATAAGTTCCCCCCCCAGACACACACATTCAACCCGTCACACAAGCATACTGGTGGTGTTCCCTGTCAGAACAGGCACATTCTTATCACTCAGCATCTGTTTCCTTTTTTCTCAGACTTGTTTACCAGCCTTTTCATTGAGAAGCTTCCTTAGAGAAGATATTTTTTTTTACTATCATCCCATTCATTCACGATGGAGTTACACCTCCCAGCTGCAGCTATTTTAATAGCTGTAAGAGTTAGGTATATAATTTTTCTGTGTGACTCATATCCTATCAAATAGTGAGCTAAAATGCAGTACAAAACTTTTGCAATCAAAGCTGTTTATAGTGACAGTTAGTTTAAACAATATTCTTTTAAATTATGTTGCTTCATATTCTTTGGCAGTAAAAGGACAATGATAGAATTATTTTTCCTTTCAGCATAAAAATAAAGAGATTATTTTAATAAACTATTAATAATCCACATCAATATGATTTCTGTTATTCTAGCTAGTTAGAATGTAAGTGTTTATTAAAGCAAAAAATTCTAGATTAAAAAGGTTTACACTGGGTTTGTAAAGGTTGGAATGAAATTGCTATTTCTAGGAGTTTCCATGGAAACTACAGTCCTAAGCAAACCTCTGTACAAAAAGATTTTTTTTTTTGTTGCTAAGCGTTCTTGAGAAAATCCACACTAGCATCATTATAATATGCAGCCAAACCAACAGGCATGCTGGTTGAATAATATATAGCATACATCCATTGTGTTTACTTGCAGAATATTTTAGAAATAAAAGTTCAGGCATCTGTGTGATCTTAAGATTTTGAGCTGTACAATTTTTAGATTTAGTATTGCCATTTTTTTTAAAGTGAATCAATATGCTTAAAAATCAAAATTACTCTGAGCAAACCTAACAGGTTGTCAAATTTTTACATTCAATACATACTTGATAAACTTAATTAATAAGTAATTAATTGTTTTTAATTGGTTTTGCTATGATCAGTTAGTCTTAGTGTTATTGAGAGCACCCTCCTATCCTCTAAGCTTTTGCTTATAGTTGAATACAGGAATTTACACCTACCATAGACAGTTTTACTATCTGAGAACAGACAAAACTCTTTCCATAGTAAAGGTGAAAAGTAGGGCAGGCTTTTCTTTCATACTAAAGCAGAAAGTTTTTGAATAAAGAGCTATATGCTCAGATTCCAAATTCTTTATGTTCACCAACCAGTCTTGATCCTCTTTCTGTTTCTCCAGCCACCCAAGCCAGCTTTCATGGTTTCTGAAAATTCAGATAATTCCACAATCAAAGCCTAAATGTGGAGTGCTTACCACTGATGAGGAGTTCTGTGAGCCCATTATAGGGTTTATGTAATCAAGATGTACAAAACAAGACAGTAGACAAAACTGAACAATATTGGCTTATGCTAATTTAAGAATACAATACCTATTTATTTCTCTGGGATTTCTAGAGAAAAAGAAAATATTACAAGTTTTTCATTTACTCTGTTATGAAGATGAGAAACTGAAATTAATGTCCACCTGTTGTCCGTCAGTTCCAGTGTTAATGCTATTTAGAAATGACATACATTTAATTGGAATAATGACAGAAATGCCTGAGACTATGAATTAGCAACACAATGTGTTGTGATTATTGATACAATATTCCAAACATATTGATTGCAAGGATTTTTTTTTCTAAAGCAGTTGTATACTGTAGTGAAGCTTTAAATATTTAATTAAAAGCCATGTATTAATAAAAAATGATTCAATAAGTCACCAAATGCAAAATTCTACAATGATGCCTCTATAAATTATTTAGCAACCTCAAGAGTGTTGGCTTTAATAAATTAAATTCAAGGACATCTGGTCAACGTACTTACAAAAACTAAAAATGTAATTCTTTTTATCAATGCAGCAGTCTGGGGTCTTATATTTCATCATAAGCAACTTGAAATTTGCTTGATAGCTTCCTCCTCAGAAATGCTTTTTTCAGGAGGCTAAATTAATGATATGAAGAGGAAATTATGAAACACAACAAACAATTGAAATATATAGGCTTATATCTATCCTTCTTTAAATATTAAATAACTGGTTAGTTAGCCAAAAGCAATAATCAACAACATTTTTTCCCTCTTCCTGAAGTTAGCTAGACATCTGCTATTTTTTTGGCTGCTAACAGACTCACTTAGAGAGCACTTAGCTCTAGAAGACCTTGGGATTTGTACTTCTGAATCCTGCCAAAAGGTGCCATTTTCCATACAACACACTTCAGACTTTTGATAGACAAATCCCTTTTAAATTAATTTCTACAATCTCCCTACTTGAATCTATTTTCAAACTGTCCATAACCATATCCACCACAGTAGTCTAAGTGGCTACTTGTATTAGTTATTTTTATTTTACTCTAGTTACGTCCAAGAATAAATGCATGCACATATTTAATAAAAAGAGAGTTGGTTTTGTTTGTTTGTTGGTTTAAAAATCCACAGACTGAGTAGCCATAACAAATTGTTAAATGGAGATTTTGAATCTTTCTCTTCAGTCGACGAGCTAATTGTCTTTAACTCTAAGAATGGAGAGCTCTGGTAATCTATACTATACACTTTAAAACCCTATTTTCTCAAGTATTGTTCATAAGTCATAAGCATGGAGAATAGTTATTTAAGGTTATTCTTAGGAAGACAAAGATATTTTCCAGCAACAATAGTCCACCTGAGAGTAAAGAACTTCCTGTTGTGTTTGGTATTCAGAAGCCCCTCCACAGTTTAATCACTACCCTTCATTTGAATTAACTCAGTTGTACTGATTCAATAGGCTTTGTATCTCCGTGTTTCTGCTATGCACCTAGATGTTTGCTTTTTTTATTATCATTATTATTATTTTGAAGAATAACTTAATAAGACAGCTTCAAGAGCTGAGTTGTCATTTATACATCATCTGAAGTGATCAAATTTCCTGAAGACTTAACAGAATCTAGCACAGCGTATAGACACTGATAAGCATGGAGGTCCCAGTCACCCAAGGGAACATTAAATACATTTAAAGTTTCAGAACTAGTAGATGTTCAGCTGCTATGGATGTCTCTCCTTGCTTTCTTGCTATTCTTTCAATGTTTACAGTAAGCATAAACTAGAATTGTGCATCTGGGAACACAGCAATCGCCTGCTGAGCAACAAGTGACCTTATCAGAAAGGTTTATTTTCAAAAATAATGTGTGGAAAAAAAAAAAATCAGGTCACAGAGTTCACTCAAATTTGAAAATGTAACCCTTTCAGGTTAGGGGAGTTTTTACTCACAGGAATCTATGAAATGCAACTGTACTACTGCCACTGAATGTTTTAAACAAAATGCAAAATGCTGTTGATTGCTTAACCCTGGCACACCTCCCACCACACCTTTGTCTCCTAATTGTTTAGCTACCTTTCACAATGAACGTCACATATGCAAATGAATCATGGACAAAGAAAGGGCCAAGACAAGCAGGATCAGATAAATGGCTACAGTGAGAGCAGCAGTGACTTGCTTCGTACTCCTAAAATAAAGCAAATTAAAAATGAAAATGCTGAATTTTTCAGAAGCCTAGAACTTTAAAATGCCTATTCAGCAAGAGCATGTGGCTAAGAATTTACCATATAAGGACAGTTCTGTGATGTAATCTCATCACTACGTGATTAAATACACATGTTTGATGAAGCAAAGGACAAAAATTTTCTCCCCTCAAAGCCAGTGGTAAAACTACTTCATCAGGGCAAGAATTTTCCATGCATTCTCTGGCTGTGCAAATCAAAAGGGACTTATGTCAATCCTTCAGATTTTAAAGCACTCGTCAGCATTTTCACCCCCCCTACCCAGTATCTCATGGGCTATGACAGGATAAAAATGTCTGGGATTTATTTCCCAAATTTATTCCAGATTCTTGTGGTTGTAATTCGCTCGTGCGTAGCGCTTTGAGTTCGTAGTTTGCCTGTGATGTCAAGCATCTGTGGACCAAAACCCCAAGTGCATCTTTTTGAATCATAACGCATCTAGGGAAAGTCACTGGTGCTTACCAGGGAGTGGGGTGGGATGTTGGCTATTCTATCTTTGGTTAAGCCACACTTAATGACTAATTAAAGGGCTCATGTAACACAGTCTGTGGCCGCTTGCTTCCTTCTTGCCCTCACTGGAGCAATGCAAGAACAGCCTTAGCCCTCCCTTAGTTTGGGAGGAGTCCTTAGCCATTTGATCTTCAATACTTTTCAGGGTGTAAAAGCTGAGAAATGGATTTTAGCAAGTCACTGTAAACAGTTCGTCGATTTACCTCCTGCCCTTTGGATTAGGAAGAAGAAAAAGGAAGACAGGGACAAATTAGTGTTTTAAGTGCAATTGCTAATTCTGGAAGCAGTTTTTCTAATGGGACCTGGTCATTGCTAATAATTCTAACTGATTTACCCATTAACTTTATTATAAGCATTAGCTTTGCTTTGCTAACAACAAAAAAGAAAAATACACTTTATCTAAATCATTGAACAATAAAGGTAGCTTTTCCTTTTGGCCAGTTAGGCTTCCATAATTTCCATTACATTTGACTGAAATCAACATTTTTTTTAAAGCAGAATGCACTACAGTTAGTAAGTAGAACTTTTATATTAGTTTACAGGCAATTTTCTAATTATAATTCATAGCTACTTTGCTGTAGTCTAGAATGTATAACAGTTCTGCATTTGTCTTTGGATTCATAAACTGGTCTCATAAAATATTGGGAGAGGCAAATTCATTCATACGTTATTCTCATTCACTAGAGAAAAATTGATTGTGCATGCTTAACTCCTGTTGACTTTACTGGCAGTATTGCAAGTCACAGTAATGACAGTATGCATCACTACTTGGGCAATCAAAGACAGAGTAGTTGGCTAATTGAAAGAAAAGTTTTGTCCTTCCTCCAAAATCAGTAAACTGGTGGGTCTGGCCTCAATTTTTCCACCTTGGTTCTCCAAGAAACATTCTCCCCTAGGTGAAAAGTACATCGGTCAGTCTCTCCTGGCAAGAAAATTGGAAATTACTGAGCAGAAGAAATATCCTGATCCCATTGAGATATATTTAGTTAATATTTAAATCAACTTCAATGAAATTACTATCCCACATAGTCTTTGTGGACTACATGAGTTGTGTTTAGTGCTTTATAGTTCCATACAACCACCAGATCAACGCTAATGAGATTTGAACATGTCACACTGGCATGTTTTGCAGACCACATAATTTTGGCAGATCTAAAAGCAAAAATATCATTGCGTTCTGTGTCTGACCTATTGCCTAAGCTCTGTTGTTCTAGGCATGAGCCACAGATTCAATAAACAACTCTGTGTGTTTAGATCAATTGCAACATATGCATGGAGTTCAACACATTTGGGACAGACTCACTTTGCATGAACAATTGGATTTGTTTGTAGACACAACAGTCATTCATCCAGAGAAACATTAAATCACGAGATGGAACAGTAGGGTAGCGCAGTTTTGCAAAAGGTGGTGGCTTCCTACCAAAATCAGGAGGGTAGCGGATCTGGGTTTGTAGTTGTGGTTTTCAAAAGAATTAAGTGGGCTCTTCATAATGGAGAAAGTTTGCCTGTGGAAAACAAGTCATTAACAAACAAAGCAACAAAACAGCCCATTGTGTAATCTGGCTTTCTTCTCAGATTCATTATGGTAATTTCATACAATGTATTTAGGATGCTGAATGGGAAAACTGAGCTGTGATATCCGTGCACAGGGCTTAATAAGAAATGTACTGCAGGCTGACAGGGTGGATTATGACAATCGCTACAAGAAGACAATGATGTCTAAGTTAAGAGCAGGTTTGCAAATATTACTCCAAATGTATATTGTTAAGATGGGAATATTCAATAACACTGTTGCTATTCAAGGCAGTTCTGTAGCAAACACTTTCTATTTGCAAATTGAAGGTGGGCAAGATCTATTTAAAGGGGGATACGGATAAAAAGGAAGCAGCTGTTTCACTAATCGGAGGGTTACACTTTAAGGAAACCTGAAGATGAAAACAGAAATGAAGGGCTGAATCTCTTATGTGTTGCTATCCACTATGACACAGTTTAACACTCCAAATCATGTTAGATGGGAATCTGAGAAGTGCAAAACTGTTAAAAGCCTTAATTTACAACTACTAATTTTCAACAGTTACAATGGTTCGTAACTTAGTATATATAAAATTTTTCTAAGCATTTTTTAAAAATCTTAGCGTATTATCTGGGAACTCATCCAAAAACATTTAAGCTTTAAAAATCAACAAAAAAATAAAATAAAATAAATGTTTCTTTTAAATTAAAAAAAAAAAAAAGGAAAATAAAAGAACATATAGTACTAAAGATGTTCAGGAAGCAATAGCCCATTGCACTTTGCAAAGAAACATCTAATTCTAAGGCATAAGGATCAAAGAGAGAATTATGAAGTGAGAATCTAATTCAGGAGGAAATTAGGATTTGCAGAGATGTTCATATATTCAAAGAACTATTAAACCTTCTTTGTAGAAGTAACAGATCATTTTTCAAATACATCCTAAGGCTGATCTAGCACAGTTAAACTGGCAAACAGTAAGTGAAAAAAGTCAGGGAGAGCTCTGAAACTTTTGATTTGTGCAGTGACTTCCTCTGAGTTTACAATAGCTGATAAAATATCATCTGCACAGAACTGACAAAGGATCTGCAGTTTGAGTGGAGATCATTAGTTATCAAATTCAGGAAAAATCTAAAATGCTCAGGAAAAAAACACTTGAAGGGAGAAAAGTAGGGTAGATGATTTGTTCTAGACAGTGCATTTGATATATAATTTAAAACACAGACGAGTCATAATTCAAAAGATGAAACAATAGCTTTTCAGCTATCACATTTTTATAAAATAGTAATATTCAGAAAATTTTGCTCTCTTCAAACTTGGTTCCTTGAACATGAAGCATAATTTTCCTTTAACTACACCGTATAAACTTTCTAAATGAGTGAATACACCCATTAGTCTACTTTTCCCTCCATATTAAAACAGGATAATAATTTATACCATATCTGTTCTATTTCAGAGATCTCTTTTCAATGGTTTTCCTTTGGTTTTATTCTCAGCTGATTATTGTCATAGAAGTTCACTTGCTTAAGAATTTGAAAAGCAAAATTACAGGAACTGAGTTTGACCTTAATTCATGACAATCTTTTTGGGAGATTCTAACCTGCCCTGGAAGACGCTGTTGTTTAGTTTATCTGAGAGAAAGAAGTGGAAGACAAAGATCCTTTAGATTTTATGGCAATGAAATCTCTCTTTAGAGATTATGCATTTTAACACTGATTAGATATTTTAATATCCCAGTGTTCAAGTTAAATAATAAACTATCTGAGGAAATAAACTTTTTTCTAGAAATGTAATTGGTGTATTCTGACAAAAGAAATGTAACAGATGATCATTCACAAAAAAACATAACAATGAAATGTTCTCTACTATTTAAAAGAAGCTTTCTTTTTCTAATTTTACCCTGAATTACTATTAATTTGATTTTTAAAAACTGCTCTTGCTACTCTTTTAGATCTCTATAATAGTTTTATTTTTCTCACAATGTACAGGTAACTTAAAATCTGTTTCTACCTTTACTAGAGTCACAGTACCTTCCTTCCTCAACCCTAAAGTGTCTATTGTTGCACTTTCAAAAGGAGAACTAAACTATGTGCTTAAATCAAATTTAAAGACTTTATCATAATATATGCAGAACAGAATGTGACAGCTTGAGCCAAACTGCATATTAATGCCTTATGCAAAATAGTGGGCATTTAACTTAGAATCTGCAAAGGTTTTATACCATATTTCATTCCCCTAAGCAGCAGGTATTGATAAAGTCCTATTATAAACTATTTGGTTTGGATGATAGACAATGAGAAAGAAATACCAAAACCTACTGGACAAGCTTTTCTAGAAGTCAACAGTTCTGAATATATTCTCACTATTGGAGAAAATTAAAGAATAAGTCAGAAGATCAAGAAAAATGTCTCTTCAATATCTCCATTTTCATAAATTAGTTATAGCAATTAGTTATAAATAGTTCCTGTAAAATAAGAACTCCAGAGACACATAGGTATCCAAAGCCGATCAAATTTGTGATTTTTACACTTGTACCTCAGACAGTTTTGTAAAAGCCCACCTTTATTCAGCAGTTCAGAAACAGGACAATGAATAGTTTTGTGGGAAGCTAATGAGAAGGTGAGGCTTTTAATCATTAATGAAACAAACAGACCCACGAAACGCAATGTTGCCAAAAATTCCATAGTCTAGGTTAGTTAAGATAACACATGGTTGTGCTGTAAATGGTAGTTTATAGTATTTTATTTATAGCCAAACATCAGCTGGTTTTGGAGGTGTAAGCAGCCAGCTCAACTGGCTTCAGTGCAAACCGTGTAGAAAAAGGCAATGACACTAGATTAAAGAGCAGTGCAATTCATGCCATGTGTAGGAGTCAAAAAAGAGGGCTCCAGCCCTAACCTCGACCCAGATTTGTCACAAATTTGATCCCAGCTGTAATGCCAAGGATTCCCAAAGCTTTTGATGGGCGTCCTTTCTTTCCAGAAGAATTGATACATCTCACGTGTATCACATGGCACTGGAGATTTGCATTTCAATGATATTTTGACCTGAATTTGATTCTAGGACAAAAAAAAGCATGAGAGAGATGTTTGATGGCAAAGATGCTAATCCTGAGATTCTACAAGGCGGTTCTTCCCTGGCACAGTCAGACTGGATTGTTGTATTATTGCATGGTGTATTGGGAGAGAGTGAATTATTGTAACACCAGCCAGAGACTTACTTGAAAATAACATAGGAGCTATTCAGGAGCAATATTGTAGTGGATCAGATTAGTGCCATAGTTATTATATCCTTACAAACATTGGCCCTTGTTCTGTCCTTACTGCTATTTGGTTTTCCTATCATTTTCCCACATATTTGATGGTGGTAATGGTGTTTTTTTAAGATGGAATTAATTAGTCAAGTTCTTTTCTACAGACTGTGTTGTGACTCTGCGCCTTCCCCAAGATCTGACTGCTCAGATGACTGAGGACTGTCTGAACTTTTGGAGACTTCAAGCATTTAGTCCAATTCTTCATCTACCACCCCAGTTTGCATCCTGGGTTAATGCTGCCTTTCTCAGTTTTAGCTTAAATATTCCTCTCAAGAGTCCATTAGCCAAATGAAACAGAAATGCAGATGAGCAAATGGCCAATGTGTGCATACTTGTAGACAAGAAGCTTAAACCAATACACAATCATAGTAATTCTTGTAGTTTACCCTTTATTCCTTCTCAGCTCAGGGAGCAAGATTCCCTCTATTTTATAAAGCTTATGCAAATGTTTCTCCTTCTTGCTTGACAAAAATAGATTAAGAAAACCCCAGTCAGTCTCCTGCCTTGTTTTTATGCTTTCAGCCTCCTTTCAGGTGACTTCCCAGAGCTCAACAGGGAAGCTCCAAAATGCTACCAGGCAACTTTGCAGTGCGACATTTTCTGATAAAACAATTCTCTTTCTTAGACATCTAATTTTAGAGTGAGTGCATTTCTTTTGTTTGCTCTTTACAATTTTCCTTTGGGACTTTTAGCATAAATTAGAGATTAAAACCCCCACTCTTCAGGTAAAGTTTTCCATCAAAAAAAGAAAAACACAGAATTAATTTCCTTAGTTTTATTCATTTTCTCAACATTCAGAGATTTTTTTTTTTTAATCTAAGCTAGACACCAATGCTCTGGTTACAGACAGTGGAAACAAAAATAGACATTTCAAAGGGATTACCCCAGCTGTATAAAACTGGGATGACTGCTTTACTCAGGATGCTGACTACAGACCAAGAAACAACATTGTGCCATAAAACCTAATCTGGATTTGAGAAAGATTCCATTTCAATTTTTTTTTTTCATTTTGGGAAAAACAGCAGCAACAACAATGGTTTGACTTTTTAAATGTTACTTTTTGCAATTTTTTAAATAAAAATTCCATGCTTTTCTGATGGTGTTTTTAAGGAAAAAAAACCCTTAGATTTATAAAAAGTGTTGATATTTCTATTCCAAGAAGGAAACCTTTTTCAAAGTCTCAGAAGTGCTCAAAGGATGGGAAAGCATGTCATGCTAGAACTGGTAGTTAGGGTACAGAATGGGGAGTAAGGGCTGGAGTGTTGTCTGCATTAACGAGCCTGTAACAGGTGGTAGGCAGGCCCTGCAAGGGGACATAACATGGATCAGCTGTTTTGCTCCAAGCAGCCAGACCTGCTTTTGTGTTACGCTCTCTGCTGTGTGGCTCCCCACGGAGGGTGACCTGGCTTCCCACTCGGGCTGCAGCCAGCAGTGTTCTTCCTGCCAGCGAGAGCAGCGCAGTTGATGCCTGAGGGTTTTTGGAGGATTCCCGGGTGGGTACACTGGAATTTGTCTGCTGTTCGTCCTCACCCTTATCCCTCCATATCCCTCTCCCCCAGCTGACGTGCTTAATGGCCCCTGACTTGCAAGGTAGATCTCTGCAGAGACAATGTGTTTCGCTAAAAGTGTGAATAAAAATACGATTGCATATGGTGATGTACACTGCAATACAGGGCATCCTTTATTTACGTTGAAAGGAAGGATTTTAGTGAAGTGGATAGGAAGTGGCAAGTAAATTTTTAGATGAATCTATTACCTGTTAACCATTACTACAGTATTTTCCTTTTAATCAAGACAGATAAAATCTTTAGACTTTGTTTAACGGATATCTGTACTGATGCTCCCAGTGGACTGTTAGCCCTAAGACAGTACAAAGCACTGCTGTTGCTTAATTGGAACAGTATTAGCAAACATTAAATTTAATTGGGAAGCATTTGCCTGGTGCCAAGGGGTTAACTAGTGTTTGCCCAGGTGTTTGAGTCAGGGTTCTGGCATTGTGTTATGGAAAGAAAAGATTCAAAGGGAGAAGCAAGAAAAGAAAAAAAAAAGTTGTTGAATAACATTTTTATTCTTGGTTCAAACCATTGTCTTCATGGTTTTTATTTGGGGTATTTTGGGGGGGAGGGGCTGAAATGTAATGTTGGATGTTGTTGGCAGGCTGCATATAAGTGCTAAGTACTGTTATTCAGAATAGTCATTAAAAGCAATTAAGGCCCACCTTTCTTACATTATTGCCATGTGTATGCTTTCTTGCTCCATGGGTAAAATGAAATTTCAGGCCCTGACATTAGCAAAATATAGCCTAGATAAAGTAAATATTACCTACCAACTGTGGCTGTAGTAATATATTCCAGCAACAGAGAGTCAAGAAATGGCATGCCACTGTCTTCATAGAACAGCTAAGACTGGCAGTGAAATAGGACCTGAAAATCTATATATTTATTGAAACAAAAAACCCCAACACATTGGTGCTTGCTCTACTTTGAAATTGCTTTGTTATTTTTATTTTTCAGTTTTGAAAATTAAAAAAGATTAGTTAATTTCTCTAAAGCTTTCAAGATACAGTCAGTATGCAACTGCAGTGGAGCAAAACTACTGTCCTCACTTTAGAAAACGTATGTACCTGTGAGAATTATCTAAACAACTCCAAGGTGTAGCAGGCAGGAAATTGTGTACTTCTCTGCATGTCAGGGCAGATTAATTACTGTTTATTAATTAATGCTAAATTAAGAAAGCTAGATTCTGGAAAACTAATGCTATGATTTATCATGTAAACCTATGTTCCTTTGCACAGCTTTGTAAATGATAAGGCCTGTTATCTATTCAGGATTTCTATTACTGGCTGAGGGGAATGGCAAAGAGACAAAATTAGAAGTCACGGAGGAGCTAAAACAGTTCCACTGTGAGCTAAACCTTCTGGGGGGGTTTGTTTGTTTTGGTTTGTTTTTTTCGGTTTGTGCTGGGTTTTGGGTTTGTTTCATTGTGTTCAGCTGTTTGGCTTTTTTTTTTTTTTTTGTGGGAAACCTGAATTTCAATGGCAGGAGAGAAAAATTCCTCACTTTTTCTCTCTTCCTTACTCATAAATTCAGAACTGAAAATTTGTGCTGTAGCACAACATGTGAAGTGAACTAATCCCAACAGAACTACATGGGAATTCATGGTATCAAAGCACAATCCATGGGTCTGGAGTACCAGTCTGAGAGATGGGAGAACCAGAACATTGCTCCTGGAAGTCATGCATGGTCTTCAGCAAGTTGCTAAGACTGCATCTGTGTTGTACTTTGAAGTGCTTTACTCATTTTACTCAATACATCTGAGTACTTAAGCTAGTCAGTCGCTAGAGCTACTTAAAAACCCTTCCCCTTTTCAGGAAACTTCTTTAGAGCTCAAAAACTTCTCCTGTGACAGGTGCCATAATGACATGGTGTCTCATTCTACCTAAGCAAGTCCAGTGCTTTTGTGTCGTAGATAAATACAATGAATATTGGGAGGTTCTGCAATACTGCTGAAGGAAGAAAGAGGAAGAATGGGAAGGACGGTATGTTAGATATTGCCCTTCAGCATCCCTCCCATTTTGTTTGTGTTTATAGAACTAATTTTCTATCTATATTTTAATAAGTGAACTAAAGGATTTAGATGCGCGTGCCCTTCAGGGTAATTGCCAGTAGCTGGTTTGTGCTGTTGCAACTGAGTTCAAGAGCTGAGTTTTGGAGCTTGCTTTTCATTTCACTCCCAACAGGGTTATTCTACTGAGCTTCACAGAATTGTTCTTGATTTGCATTACTATGACTTAAATGAGAATTTAAAGTCCTCTGTGCTCTCTTTGCTGTATTTGCTGAGAACATAATTTCTACTTTGCAGAAAAAACCTAGAAGGAACAAAGGAATAGATTTTCAATTCATAACGGTTTTTGCTGATTTTTCTCTCCCTACTTCTCTCTAATTTGTATCCTCCGTCTGTCTCGGGATGCTTACATAACTCACAGGACATATTGGAGGGATTTACAGTTTACTTAAAGATTACCATTTAAGCTGTTGCTTTCAAGTTTTATTAATAATGTATTACGTTTTCCATCTTATGCGCTACATTTCTTTTGTGAACCTTGCTGAAAGTACATTTGGAGGAGTGAAAAAAAGAATGTTAAAAGAAAATGTAAAAAAGTGATGTTGTACACGTATATGTAAGCAATTTTATTGCTAAAAACAACTTCTTAATCTGCAAGTTCTCACCTGATGTAAATCTAGTTATCTTTATCTGTACCAGAGGAAGGTTTGGGCCAAACATATCAGTGACTCTAAAGCAAATATAGCTTGTCACAAGTGAAATTACAGGAATTTTTCTTATTGTTGCCAGCACTTCTGTGCTGCTCTGAACCATGAAGCAGACGCAAGAAAATAAACACATATTTCTCACATAAAGTTAATCATAGGGTTGGGTGGAAGGCAAAGAATTTACAGAATTTCTACTTCAGTTCTAGTAAATAACTGGCATACTTCAGCTGGTCAGTCCTCTACGGTATGTTCACTGTATGTGCCCAAATAGTAAAACACTTCATTTTTATTTGTCCTTGGTGTTAAATCACAAAGAGGATTGTACAGGTGTGTGTGTGGGGGGCACATAGGGTGGGAGAAAGGTCTTGGGAATCATCTTGTGGTTGTAGGAAACAGCAAAGAGCTGGAAGCCAGTAAACCCCCTGCTGCGTGTGACTGGAGTCAAGTCATCTCATGCCTTTTTCATCATCCTTTGACACAGCTCAGAAGACTTGACTAACAGCAGGATCTCACTGAAAATGCAAACCTATTTATGAACAAAGCTTTAATCGTGAGCAAATAAAATTAAACCAACCTCTTCGGGAATTTCATTCCAGCTGTGCTACATTTGCACAATGAAGTGAAATCCCAGATGATTAGCATATCTGTCAAAATTAAAAAAAAAAAAAAAGGTGCATTTGATGTGATTCTTCAGTTCAGCAGTCTTTATAAAAGCCTAACTTCAGTTTACCTGAATTTCTAGTGGCCAATTTGACTTAGTAAAAACAACAATTAAGTGCCTTTCATCTCCTATTTGGGATAAATCATGTGTTGTGCTTGTCTGACATTGCCAAAGTACCATAATTATGACTGTGAAATTATTTTTGACACTTTTAAAATATGAGTCATCTTGTAGGAAGTGAATTTATTAGCTGTGCTATACAAAGTGTGCTAAAGGGAAAAAATATAGCTGATATTATAGATTTGTCAGGAGAGAACTGTCAGGTGACATGGAGATGGTACAGCTGCAGTTGGTCAATACTGGAGGGAGCTTAAATATCAAGAATAATGGTTTGTTTACATATTTGCATTCATATAGGTTGAAGGATTGTTCCCCGAATCCAGTGTACACCTGAGGGTTGTGGAAATTGTGTTAGTTGGGTTAAACGAGGGTGGTGAGACTTCCAGCCAGGAGATACCCACCTGCCTGGCACGGTCGTGCTGTGCGAGGAAGCGCAGCGTGGCTCGCCTTCGGCTCTTCTAGACAGGCACTGCATTATCTGCGTTGCGTTGCTAAATGGGAAGACGCCTGTGCTAAAACGGACAGATACTTCCAGTGCTTGAATCTGGTGCTCCACACCATCCTCCTCCCTTGTAAAACCCTTATAGCCAATTCTGTGGATGAAGTATCAAGGATTCATTTTGTGCTCTTCATACTAATCCTGCCAGTGTGCTAATCAAGCCTGCATGTTTAATAGCATTTTGGATTTGAAATTATCTAAATTGGATGTCTTTATCCTATGATCAGGGTTGATATAAGAGAAGAGAAATAATATTCAAACCTACTTTTTCTTCTCTTCATTATTGTTGCTGTCATTCTCCCTTTACAGTTATTTTAATTTACTTCCGTTAACTTCAGGCCCCCATTTCACATTTCACACAGCATAGAAAAATATCTGTCCAAAACCACTTACAGTCTGGAGACAGAGCAAGAAAAAAACACAATTGCTTTCTACGTCAGTAAGGAGCATGGACCAAAAAGGGATAGATATGCAGAGCAAAACAGTTTGTGCTGAGAACAATTTAAAAGACTGTAGACATTTCAGGGTTGTAAACTTTGGATTCTTATCTGGTCCTGTGGACTGACACAGCTTCTAGTTCCTTTTAATCCAAAAGGAATCCAGTTCATGCACTCTGAAACTACTTCACAGTATGAATCAAAGCAAAAAAAAAAAAAAAAAAAAAAGCATAACAGGGAGATTAAAATCAGAACACTAATGTTATGTACATTCAGAAAATAGAAGAACAAAAACTTAAAATCCTTAACTCAGTTCCACTAGAACTCTGTGACCAGGGTTGAAACTGAGTCTGAACTGATTTAATACAAATAAAAAGATAGACATAAAACACCCATAATTATTTAGAAGCACAGTAAATGTATTAACCCCCCCCACCACCATAATGAACTGTGGGTAAATTTTGGCTGTACCACAAGCTTTTGGCCAACTACTAGTCAAGAACTGAAGTACTGTGAGTTTTTCTCATCAGGCAGAATCCACTGCTCAGCTGAGGATAGTAGGAGTAAATATGCGTAAATGAAGCAAGGAATTAAATTCAATTGCAGGAGTACAATCTGGCTGGTGGAACCTGTTAGAAAACTTGTTTCTCAAATAATTTGAGTTCCATGGGTCATGAATTACATATTGACATATGCATTTACATAAACACTCTCACTTTTTGACAGTTAAGGGAATGATCTCTAAAATAACTAGCCCAATATCACTGGCACTCTACACAAGAAAAGGAAAGCGGTGGCGGTGCTGTTTCCTTTAAACTTTGAGCTATCTCAAAAGGTGGATTTAGTTTTTCTAATCTAAACTAATATTGTGATACCTTTATTCTACATCAATCAAACTTCTTGTAAAACCCATGACTACACAAAATCTGAGGTGGGTAACAAAAGCTGTACAATATGTGGTAAATCCTCTGCTTCTTAGCAATGCTCTAAGCTCTGCCTTCTTATTGTAAGAATAAATGTGTAAAACAGAATACACATACCATCTACAATACATCAAAAGTAAGTGAAATGAACCCTTATCTACATTTCTGAGCAAGACTGTCAGATAATAATCCTTGCTTCAAAAAGGAAAAGAAAACAAGAATCTGGTCCATAAATCTTAGGCAATCTGAAACAGATTGCCATGTAACAAAACCTACAAACAAAGAGAGTTACTACCAGCAAATAGTGTATCCAGAGCCATCTCCCTCCTGCACTCCCAGTATGGCACAGCTCTCAAGGAGAGTGACCTCCCACAGCAAGTCTGTTTGTGAACTTAGACAAAGACTTGGGCTCAGTGTTTGTAAAAGATTGCAATATTTGTTCTGCACTGTCCTCAAAGGACTCTTGGTTGCTGCAGTTGTGAACATTTATTCTATGTTAAACCATTTAGGACAAAATTATCTTGGGTGTAACTCCACAGAAGTTAATGAAAACCAGAGAAAGAGTTATCCTTAATAAGAAATAGCCAATGAATTTCCAGAAAAAATCTACCCTAAATTATGTATATTCATTTGTTCCAATGGAGTTACCCTTGATTTACAGCAGTGTAAGTGGGAGGAGATCTACGCCCGATGGACTACTATCTTCCATTTCTTCAATGCACATGCATCATCAGCCTGGGCCAACTAATGACTACTGGGGCTGATGATCAGTAAATTAAAAATTCTCTAATGAGGCTTTGATATGGTACAGTGTAATGGCTCCAAAGGAGACAATACGGTCTACTGGGTCATTGATTTGTTAGCTACAAATTCTCTTTGTGTGCCATAACATTAATCAGCTTTAATGGCTCCGATGGAGGCATATTAATTAATTGCAGCTCCATTAATAACTCCCTGATTATGTATTTACCTGACCTAGACTGTACTGCGCATTTTAGAAACTCTTTAATTACGTTTTACACAATAGTGGCTCCAAGGGAGACTATAAATAGTACATTGCAGGTGCTATTATTTCCAAACATTATTCCAAATGTCATCTGACTAACATGAGGCTAATTTTAAGCCAGATACACTGAAATCTTTTAAAGTTTATTTCATGAGCATAAATTAAATCCATATGGGCAGACAACCGAGAACAGAGGGTAAAATACCTAGATGATTTGTAGCCTCGGTTCCTGGAAGTCCCATTTGTTTACACAAAACAAGCTGCATCCCGATACAGATGGTCCACACAAGGCACCATATGAGGACTTCAGCTGATCAAAGGGAAACATCCTCCTTCTGTCTCTGTAAGTACTAAGGGCTCTGCTAAGTATAATCTTCCAAAAAGCATTGCAGTGTGCTGGCCACTTCCTCAGTAGAGAAGGCTAAGGTCACGTGGAGTTGGTAGGTGCAGGCGTTGCACACAGACCTACTACAAAATGTATAAAAGCTTTACCAGAGAGCTCAGTAACTGTTTCTGAATGGACTCTTAGAGGAAGCTGTCTCGTTTGGTTTGTCCCTCTTCATGGTCAATCTTTAATAGAAGGAAATTCAAAGAATGACAAGCATCCTGAAGCGTATTACTTCAAAGCTTATGACATTACTGATTATTATATAGACCTATTTATTACATTTACTACCATCATTTCACTTGGGTATGTTTGTGCTTGCAAAATTCTGTGATGATTCAAAATTTATTCCTTTAAGTTTACAGCTAAGTTTTTCCATTTCTATTTTTGCAAATTTTACTTCCCATTCTTGAATTTATCATCACTGTTAACATTGTCTGCCTTTTTCTTTCATTTATATACAGTTCTCACATGTAAATCAATAAACAAAATAAAGGTATTTGGCCAGTTAAGAAAAAAGGAGATTGGAGTTTTTCAATAAATTTTAGTATTGATTTTAGTATTGGAACTTCATAAGTATAATTCTTATTCCTGGACTCTCTCTTTTACTTAGAGTACCTTTTAGAAGACTAAGGGAGTATTCCCTTTTTTTCCTTTAGCAGACAAGGTAGACTTCCAGCTCACTCCATGCCACAATGGGGACAGAATATAAATTTCAGCATTATGCAACAGAATATGAATAAAAGAAAACCTCAGTTCACCAAGAATGACCTTCAAAAACTAATCTCATAACTCTCTTTATTGAGATAATTGAGTTTATAAACAAAAGGAACTCACATTTGTGCTGATTTTTACTTGGACAGAGTTAATATTCTTCAGAGTAGCTAGTATGGGGCTATGTTTTGGATTTGTACTGGAAACAGTCTTGATAATGCCGAGATGTTTTCATTACTGCTGAGCAGTGCTCACACAGCTTCCAGGCCTTTTCTGCTTCTCACCCACCCCACCAGCGAGGAGGCTGGGGGGGCACAAGGGGTTGGGAGGGGACACAGCCGGGACAGCTGACCCCAACTGACCACAGGGATATCCCAGACCATGTGGCGTCATGCTCAGTGTATAAAAGTGGGGGAAGAAGAAGGAAGGGGGGACGTTGGGAGCGATGGTGTTTGTCTTCCCAAGTCACCGTTAGGCGTGATGGAGCCCTGCTGTCCTGGAGATGGCTGAACACCTGCCTGCCCATGGGAAGTGGGGAATGAAATCCTTGTTTTGCTTTGCTTGCATGCATGGCTTTTGCTTTACCTGTTAAACTGTCTTTATCTCAACCCATCAGTTTTCTCTTTTACCCTTCCTATTCTCTCCCCCATCCCACTGGGGGAGCGAGAGAGTGGCTACGTGGTGCTCAGTTGCTGGCCGGGGTTAAACCATGACAATATTTCATCTACCTGGATGTTAGTATAACGTTTTTTGTGATGCCATATGGGAGATCAAATAGAAAAAAACAGATGGGGTACATGAATATTGTAGAGTGACTGTACATTAGGAGAGGTAATGGACAAAACTGATGGGAAAGATACCAGATTCAAAGGAGATTACTTGTGAAATTTCAGAATGTCACTCAAAACTTACCTCATTTAATATTTTAAGTGGATATCAAGAAAAAATAAAAAAAAGTGTAAGTGGTTAAGTTGAAAATAACACAAAACTGAGACATCATCAGTGCAGAAATTACAAGAATAGCATTCAGAAAGAAATGGTTGAACTTGAACTTGGGTCTGGAATAGTAACAACAGTTTAATGTTCAGCCATATAAAATATAGAGTTGAAACTAATAAAAGTACTTTGAAACTAATAAAATAAAAACACTGTTTTGTGGTTTAAGCCCAGCCAGCATCTAGGCACCACACAGCCGTTCACTCACTCTCCCCCCTCCCAGTTGGATGCGGAGGAGAATTGGAAAAAAAGTAAAACTCATCGGTTGAGATAAGAATGATTTAATAACCAAAGTAAAATAAAATGTAATACTAACAATAATAATAAAAATATAATAGTAATAATAATAATAACAACAGTAATGAAAATGAATATAATTAAAACCCAACAACAAAAAAAAACCCCAAGAACAGACAAGTGATGCACGATGCAATAGCTCACCACCCACTGACCAATACCTGAGCAGAGATCTGCCTTCCCGGCCAACTCCCCCCAGTTTATATACTGAGCATGGTGTTCTATGGTATGGAATATCCTTTTGGCTGGTTCAGGTCAGCTGTCCTGGCTGTGCTCCCTCTCAGTTTCTTGTACACCTGCTTGCTCACAGAGCACGGGAAACTAAGTCCTTAACTTAGGATAAACAGTAATTGGCAACAACTAAAACATCAGTGTGTTATCAACATTATTCTCACACTAAATCCAAAACACACTGTACCGGCTACTAAGAACAAATTTAACTCCATCCCGGCTGAAACCAGGACACACCGCTACAAACTATAAAGTAACACATACATACACAAGAAATACATGATGAAAACTTCACTATGTGAGCAAACTGAATATCCACTAAAAAAAAGCACAAATACATTTTTAAATTAAAATTAGAAGTTTCTAACTCTCGCTGTAATTAAATCCAAACCTTTCACTTTGAGGCAAGGCAATCTGACTGGATTTATCGTAATGCTTTTGGGAGGGAAGAGACAATGCAGCGCACACATTCGTCAGTGGCTTTGCTTGATGGTGCAGAAGGACCTTTTCCATCTCATGTTTCTATTGTCTCTCACTTCATGAGGTTTTGCGTGAAACAGCTACTTGTCAGCTAAATTCCCACATCCATCAGGCATTAGAATCACTGAATGACTGCTTTATGTATTCTTCGTGAGAGGGAGACAAAGCTAGGTGTCTTCAGCATCTTGCAGTCCATATGGCACTAATATCTCCCTCAGTAGCATCGTGATGCTAATTGGACAGTTACAGAAGAAGTAAGTCAGCACCATCATGAAGACTTCAGGATCTTGCCTTTTTTGTTAAACAAACATGAGCAATGACTGCAGACATGAACGGATATAAACATTTGTCAGTGTGCATCTTTCAGGAACCATGGCTTTTTGTGTCTCTGCAACACAGGATTTCTGAGAAATAATAGCTACTTTTGACAAACGGTGCTATGCACTTCAGTAATCAACACAAAGCATGACTTTTGGCAGGAAAGTAAAAAATTTTATCACAAGCTTTTCATTTGCCTTATAGTTTCAGAAAAGCATATGTTGTGCTCAGGCAACAGGTTAGAGCTTTTTTTGTTTTGGTTTGGTTTTGTTTTCTAAGACCTCTTTTGTAAGGAGTGGATATTTCTTATTTAAAAAAAAGAAAAAGGATGAACAGATGCTGATTGAATGGATTTATACTAGATTTTTACCAATGTTATTGAGAACAGTGTATGAACCTTCTTAGAACAATCTCCTTTAGTACAGATTAGTTAAATATAAACCAAGCATTTTACTATTCTAACCTGAAAACTGAGGGTGTACTATAGTAAAGGTCACCAAATACATCAAATGAATGAGTAGAATGTGAAGAGTATCTGACAGATAGGAAAAATATGAGCTTGCTCTTGATCTTGTAAAAATATTTATTTATGATAATTTACATGGACAGAAGATCTTCTACATACCTTTAATTAAAACAGAAATAAGTGATGTGTCTCTTTCTATATATCAGAGTGTTGCAACAACAACCGTATCTGATATTTACTTTTTTTGGAAATGGGTTTACTGAGTAGTGCATTGGGCAAGGCAGATCATGTCTGTCATTCATTTTCTTTTGCCTGCATTTTATAAAAGGGCAACATGTAAAAGCAAGGTTAAGATAACTGTTAGTTTATCAAACCCAAGCCCATTTTATATTATGTGGACCTGCATCTACCTCTCCACTGCTGGTTAAAAAGGTGAATAGGAAGTGATTAAAACATGTGCAAAAATTAGGTCAAAACCAGTACAAATTTTGGCAATCATCCTGGCAGACTGGATTACATGAGAACATATAAAAGTAATTGTGATTCAAGGTTCAGCAGCAAAGACCTCAGTAGAGCAGAATTATAATGTAATCCAAGAAGAAAGGAAAGCTTTTAACACTAGGAAGGTTAAAAAGAGGACTTCCAATGGAATAGCTAAAACTTGATCAATACAAGAAGTCAGAAGTAAAAAGACTGGAATAGGGAATGAATTAAAGTGAAGAAAATGTCATTTGCAAGGCAGAGGAATTAATTGTTTAGGAGTCCTTTGCAGGGGTATAACCTGAAAACTATATTTACCTTGACTGCTCTCAGTCCAACTCTTACATTTCTATTTCCAGAGCCTGTCAAAATAATAGCAGAGACTCAGGTAACCTGAATGATCAAAAAATATGTCAATCTGGTGCTGTGGTCCAGAAGTTCAAAACGCAAAGGTGATATGAACACCAAATAATTTTCACTGAACCTGTTTGTTTCATGCCAATCTTTAAAGGATTATAACAGTTTCATGGTCACAAATGTTAGGGTCATGGTCATTCTCAGCAATTTCAAAAGAATAAGAAACTGTAGGGTCTTTAACTGAGTTGACTCCTTTCCTTTGAATCTTCCTGCTGCCAAGATCTGTTATCTGTATGCTCGGCAGACATCGTTAGGAAAAGAGCTGAGTATCTGCTGCATCACAGTGAGGAGTCACCAGCTCCAGGAAGACGGAAGACATTTCATGGAAGGAATTGACAGCTTCTAGGAGGAAAACCATGCTTGAATACCTTCCCCTAACAGGGAAGTCAGCTTAAAAGGAAAGCAAAATGCTCCCAAGAGACTCAAAGTGGAATGGTTTGTGGACTGAAAAAGCGGAGTGGCCAGGATTTTCAGACATAAAGATGTTCTCTCCTCGCACAGCACTGGTCTGGGCCCCCAAAGCAGCATGGTCAAAGCTGTTTGAGGTTGGACAGTAAGTTGTACTGTCTCCCATGTACTCTCTAACCATTGCATGTCCCTCTAATAGTCTTGGCTTCATGCTTCTCTTTGACATCAGAAGGCATAAAATTCACTTCTTACCCACTCTTTTTTGGGGGGAGAAGAAATTAAGGAATTAAAATTAATGAAGAAGGAAAACAGTGGTTGAGACACAAGGGGCTGACAAGGAGACTGAAGTTGCATTGAAACACTAGTCACCTTGGAGAAGGTGTCTGCGGCTGCCAAACAGGGGCACCAGCAACCGTCCCGGTGCTCTGGGCTGCCTGCAGCTGGGCTCTCAGCTCTGCTACCTCCATGTAGCTGGAAGGTGTCCTTGGCCATCCTCCTTCTTCCTCTGGCAAAATTGTATTTCTTTACCTCAAATGTATCCTTTTGGTTTTCATTATTTATAACTCCAATCTAGCTTTTCTTTCCTTTATGGGTCATATGGTAGAGCATCCCAAATGTCTGTAAAGGCATGTTGGGAGAGAGATATCTGTGCTCCTGAGCCTCTTGGCTCAGCTGTCTCCGAGAGAGTACCTTTTCCTATTGCTGTTTCTTTGCCAGAGACATACTGGAAGGCAGCCTTGTCAAGTCTTACTCTGCCATATATCTTGGGTAGTCTTCTGTATTTCCTTCATTTCAAGCTGCATGGTGACAAATAGCTTAATTTTGTCCTTCATAAAGTCAGTCCTCAACATTTCTTGCCATCAATTAACAGTATTAGGAGGAAAATACGCAAGCAACTTGAAGTGAGCAGGGGGGAAAAAGTTTTTGTATGAAACTCTTGTGAAAAACTTAAAAATAATAACAGCAATAACAATGAAGCATACAATGATTTCAGCTCTGCTTTAATTCTGTTCTTGTCACTTTACCAATTTTTATCTCTTTTCCTATATGCTTGTGTTGTAGCTTCATCTGATTGTTTTCTGCCTATTCACCCTCTTTTATGGCCTATTGAAAAAGTCAGCTGAAATATTTCCTAATTAGTGCAGTAGTGAAAAAAAATGACCTAGCAAGTGCTAAAGTATACCTTAGGATGGTTTCATAATTGATACAAAACTGTCATCACATATCATGCTCATATTGTTTTCTCCTGCTGTAAGGATTTACACTTCAGATACTTTCTGTTTTCATAACAAGCCTCATAAACCCTTTGGGGACAAATTCTGTCCTTAGCTTACACCAATATAAATTATGATGCCTTTCATCCACTCTTAGAATCAAACTTCAAAAAAAAAAACCCACAGTCAGAAAAGCAGATAGATAATTTTGTCTTTATGCCATAAAAATGAAATAAAAGCCCCTCTTTAGCAATCCTAGAGATTAGTAGTATTCCTGTGTGCTTTACATATCTTAACAGTAGCAAAATATCAAAACACTCAATGAACAAGTAAAGCATCAAACAGTGGAATACTATGAATTTTCTTACTGCCTTATCAGTGTGCACAGTCCAATGCAATGTGTTCATTCATGCATAAAACAGACTGCCCAAGACCCCTCATTTTTTCTTTTCTCTTTTTTTTTTTTCCTGCAAAGTTGATATATGTTGCCATACAAATGAAAGAAACAGAGAAAAGTAGTTGCTGACAATCTAGTAGTCATTTTCAAATGGGTTAAGGAAGACAGGATAGGCATTTGGCTCCTCACACATTACACAGAGAAAGCTAAGCATTTTTTAAGACTGTTAATAGTTTCTAAGATTTGCAGGCCTAGAATCATGACCACCCAACCAAAGACGTGACAAATATTGGGAAATTCAGTAGGAATCTGCCATAAGTCTATTATTTGGAGGGCATATATAGAAGAGCTTGCCTGAAAAGTTGCTTACAGGATCCAGTTCTACACTGGAGTTCTTACTCAAACATACCACCTACAAGCATTGGATGCCTGGGGTGTCCCAACACTGAATTATCTCCATCACTTGCTCTTGTTGACAGTATGAGCTGACTTTGAAAGCTGACACGATGCCCACATGCTCTCACCTTTCTGGTTCAGGCACTTACATGTACTTCTCCATGTATGTCCGCACAGAATCCTGAAAGCTACACTGCACAGCTAGAAAAATGAGTTTTGTTGTAATTAATGATGAGAAAATACCTCCATCACTATCTTTCCCTCCATAAGTCTTCAGAGAAGCTCTGTGGTGTCTTGAGCCTTGATATGAAGATAGGTATTGTTCAAAAAACAGAGTAAGATTACAGCAAATAGCAAGGTAGTTTACTTTCAAATGCCATATCATACTGCTTTCTTAGTCTTTGACAGTGTCCAAAATGAAACAGTAATAATGGTTTACAGGAAAACAGGAAAATTATTGACCCATTAAGGTGGTAGCTAGGGGACTAAAGAAATCTCATAAGCTGAAATGTCGTTTAGTTTTATTATTTCATTCATAGGTCGCTGAAGAATCCATCCACCTGTCACTCCACTTTCCTCCAGCAATCAGCTGTCTCAACTTGCAGTGTGCTGGTGTGTCTCCAGTAGCACAGGTGAGCTGTTGTTTAGCAGGATGCATGCTGAAGGAAAAAAAAAAAAGAAAAGTAAATTAAATATCAACTCATCTTCAATAGTAAGTATTCTGTGACTTTTCATTCTTTCATTATTTTAATTATGATCTTCCCTTGTTCACTGCATAACAGTAAGAGTTAAAACAGAATTACTCCCAGACTGAGAAGGTCGGCATACATATACTCAGAATATGTGTATGTTCAAAAGCAGGACACCAGTTCAGTGCATGTGCTCTGTCATATGATGTGATTGTAAACAGTCAGCTCAGCTAATGTCCCTCCCATGGGTGCAACAACCCTGTACAAGCTATACCTGCTTTATATTTGTGTAATACTTTTTTTTTTTTTTTTTAATGCTTCATTGTGGTCACAAGCAAAACTGTGAAAGCTTTTATCTGAAATTTTTCTTTGATGAAACCTCTGCTTTCATCAAGGCTGTAACTTGGAAAGAATATCTGAAAATTGAAAGCTGAGATATAGTGATATAGGTGAAAACAGCCTATTTGTAATAGAATCATTTCAGGGGTTTTCTGTTTTCTTGGGGCTTTTTCTTTGTTTGTTTCTGTGTTTTGTTGCAGTTATTGTTTTCATTTGAACAGAAAGGCAAGAATTTCTAGAAAACAAAAATCAGTTCCTTTCCACTAACATGAGCTGCCTTGCTCAGAAGTGCTGCACTAGCTTGCATCGGTATGCTTCCAGGGTATTTATGCATAAGCTTTCATATTCATCTGTTGTATATCAGCTTTTTTCAGAGAAGTGAGGAAGTTTAAATGCATAAATCAGAATTTCTAGATGACCTTAAGTGCCGAAGCAGGGAAAACTTTAGAAACAGTTCAAAACAAAGTACGATAGGGTTGTTGGGACAAGTTTACTTAAAGAAAAAGAGAGCAAAGTTTATAGAACTTGAAGACTTATTAAAAATGAAAAAAAAAAGCTTTCCCCAACCTATTTTCTCTCCAGCTCAGCTGGTGCAGTCCCTTTCTAGCTGCTGCAGTGATATATTGTAAACACTCAAAGCTGTGTATCCTTTTTCAGGTATGCAGTTGTGATTGCTCACGAGCCCAGTGGTATGTCAAACAGGAGAGATTTCAGGAATGTTTGCACTGCTCATTCCAGCCTTAAAAGTAGATGCTATCAGAAAGCAGATGACAGGACTTACCATGTTATGTTAGGGGCAAGGAATCTGGAAGAGTTTACTGCAACCGAAACTCAAATTCCAGACATAGGGCTTACATTTCAGGACGTGTTACTGTCTTCTGCAGCCTGTCAGCACAATTCTTAGTCTTAATTTGGGCTGGTAAAAGCTGATGTAACCATTTTTAATAAAAGAAAAATAAAAATTAACAAACCAAACAAATGGAGCAATCAACTCTTAGCAAAACACCAGGGATGACAGGGGACAAACCAAAGCTATTCTGAAGATGCAGTGCACACATATGCACATGTATACACATTGTAAACTCATAACTTTGCCTGAAGTTTTCTTTTCTTGAGTAAATTCATTCTATTGACTATGCTGTAACCTGGTTTTACAGTTCACCTGAATAGTTGTCTACAAAAAAAAATAAAAAATTATATTTTATATTTGTAATGGGAGTTATTTGGCAAAAGACAGATAAGATTTCCAAAGAGCAAAGGATATTCCAGCAAGAAGAGGAGAGAGGTGAGCATAAGACTGTTGCTCCCTGTTACAGAGTGTGTCTAAATTTCCCCTGGGGTCGCAGGGCAGAGCAGACACCCTGCCTGCTGGAGGGAAGGTCTCCAGTTTGCCCTTGTGTTAGTCAACTCGGGGCTGGTTCAGGACGTGGACAAAGTGTGGACAAAGGTTGCCCACCGCAGGTCCTATGTGGCACAAAATATAGGGGTGGCACAAAATATAGGGGTGGCACAAAATATAGGGGTGGCACAAAATAGGGCACAGTGCAAGCGGTCCACCCACAGGAAACCCCGGGGTGGCTGAGTGGGGGTTGTCTATAAGTCTGCTGCAACAAGGACAAAGGAGCAAAAATGAAATTCTGACTCACTGCCCATGAAGTTGCTCAGGTGGGCTTTTCACTCAAGGTTGCAACGCACTGTGTACGGGTTGCTGTCTTTCCCTAAGTCAGAGCTGTGTTCCTCCTCCCTTTGATAAAAGTGCTCTTTGTTCTAGAAGGCTGCATTTTTATTTTTATAGAGGTTGCAATAGAAATATACCTTATAAAGGACTGGTATAGAGGAGAAAGCAGTAGTTTTATGATAATAATGTTGGCTTCAGGCCTACAAATGCAGTGTACTTGTAAAGGAGTTTTATTTTATTCGGCCTAATGAAATCAATGGAATCTTTACAGGACTTTGCAGAGCAGGACTGGACTCTGCTCTGAATTCAATCCTGTGTTCCTCGCATGTTAAAATGATCATTTTTCCATTTATTCAGAGTCAGAGGCAGTCATAGCAAATTATGAATCAAAAGCAGCTACCATAAGTAATAGAACAAATGAATTCCTCCATGTGCCTCCATATTCTTCTTAAAAGTTCCTGTAATCTCATGAAATTGAAATTCCTGTTACAAAAATAAATATGGAATTTCATGCAGCTGATAAAATCTGATTATGGGAATGTGCATTTTGTACTGAATAATCAAGATTTTTTTCCCTGTTATCTTTATAAGTCCAACACTAGGACAAGGCATGCATCATGTTGCATGAAGAAGCAGGATATGTAACATTATTATTTTTAAAATACAACCCATGTGTATGGCAAGTGAGATGGCTCTACCTTATCATTTCAAGGATTCAGAGATATGTCCAACATTTACATCTTTTTGTGTTCACTTTTTCTTCTATATATATAAAATTCTTTATTGATGCAGTGTTAGATCACAGAAATGGCTGTTCATTTTTGCCTGATAAGCCTGTGATTTATTGCAAAGAATCAAATATTTATTAATCATTTGAGCTCAGGATATGAAATAATTTTTCAAGTTGTCCAGCTGAGCCCATCCGGTTAAATTTTCCCATCAATTGTAAGAGATGGTATAAACTTGGTCCTGAATGTCAATCTGTCTTCAGGAACAGTTTTAATTTCAGTCTCAACCTCTGCATCAATGCTTAGACAGTGAGTTATGAATTTTCAGTCTGCTAGGAGGACAAGTCCTTCACAAGTTCACTTCTGATATCACAAGTAAGATCAAGCAGAGTTTTCTTAGTTTGATAAAATGTCTGTAATTAAAAAAATAAAATACACCCCCCCAGATATTTCTTCCTGAGATGGACCTCTTATATCATGGAGGATTTATTAGGATACCAAGCATGTCTGTGATTTTTAAGTGTATTTTACCTCCATTTTAAAGATACCACTTTTCCATACTGGAAATGAATTTGTATCTGCCAAGTGGGAATCCTTGCAAGCAAATTCATTCCTTTAATAATTCCCATGGGCCAAAGAAAAATACCATTATCAACCTGGTTTCTGAAGTGATAGTTTTAATGTTAAGAAACACCATTAGTACCTAATTCAATGCCAGACCAGTATGATTGCTGTAAAAAGATGGAAAACAATAAGTTAAGTACATTGCTTTAAACTGATTGAATTAAGAAAACAGGGATTTTCCTGAAGTAGATTTGGATTATGCTACTACAAAGGCAGACATGTTCCAGTGACAAGCCTTTGATAAAGAAATAAAAAATAATTTCCATAAAACTTTTGGAGAAATTCTAGACATGCTGTCACAGGAACCTAAAAGTTCTTAAAGTAAATCAATGTATCTAACTATGTTAAATGTTTCTTTACTGAAGGCTTGGATTTCCTAAGCATTTCAACCGTATTTTGCACCAGTATATCAGCAGAATGACATTTGTAATAAAAAATTATATTTTGCTTTGCAAAATATGTGATAAAATATTAGGGAGAAAAATTTCTTCTGAAGATCAAGTTACTTATTTTCATAACATTTTTCCACAGTTTTCTTTTAACAATGGTCAGTTGTTTGGTTCACATACACCAAAAAACCACAATATAAAGTACTGTTTAAAATTAAGAGATGAAAAATAAATAACCATTTATAAATGAAGTTATAGCATATTAGAGAGAAAATATCCTACTTTTCACCTTTTTTTTGCATTTAAGTCTTTAGATTCAGAAAAAGGTCAACAACTAACAATACCCAATTTTTATGGCATAGATTGCTAACCAACTTAATTTTTTATAATACCATTGACTGAGAAGCAAACTTTAAAAAAATGGTTATATATGCAATATAATTCTATTTACCTATGGAATTTTATATCTATGGAAAGCAAAAACTTGCATATCTTTTCCAATCCTAATTTTTCCAGTGCATATGCCATTCTATAGCCTGTGAGATTAGTAATATCTTCATAAAGTAAAACCAGAAGGCAATATAAAATATTGAAAGAAGTGACAATAAGACCCCTGGAATCCTTGAGTCATAGAATAGAATAGAATAGAATAGAATAGAATAGAATAGAATATTTCAGTTCAAAGGGGCCTATGATGATCACCTAGTCCAACTGCCTGACCAATTCAGTGATGTCCAAAAGTTAAAGCAGGTTATTAAGGGCATTGTCCAAATGCCTCTTGAACACTGACAGGCGTGGGGCATCAAGCACCTCTCTAAGAAGCCTGTTCCGGTGTTCGACCGCCCTTTCAGTAAAGAAATGCTTCCTCATGTCCAGTCTGAACTTCCCCTGGTGCAGCTTTATTGCAAGACTTTTTTAATTCAAAGAAACACAAACTATTGGCCCACTCTGATGGGATTTTCTATCTTTAATAATAATAATAATGCTGAATTTTACCTATATTCACATTTTATAATTGTGTTCTTGTTACCATTTTCTGCTGCCTAGTTTGGCCTGCTGCCTAGTTTGGCTCTATCGACTTCAAGATAGCTGCACTAATCCACATCTCCTAAAGACTGTTTTGTGAGAATAAATGTTCTATATGAATTTGGGGCATCAGTCAGCAAAAAGAGTTATCAATGACTGTACCATCATCACTGCTGAAATGCTCTTGTTGATAAAGAACTATGTTACTCTTTCAGAAAAGAGACTACTATATTTCCAAAAAGTCCCTGGCCTGTGTGAGGAAATTTCTCTAGTAACAGTGAGCTGATGATCAGCATATTGAAGCTGCTCAGGCACAATGCAAAAGCGTTCTATCAGTTCAGAAATTCTTAGCTGAGTTCTGCCAGGGGTATGGACCTCACCCAGTGAACAGGCAGGGATTTGCTGTCAGCTCTCCTTTTGCCACTTACTGTTACGCTCCAGGCAGCTGCTCCCTTTCCCCTCTTATCAGTTGTGGTTTCTAGTCATGAAAGCAAGTTGAATTTCCCTGGACAAACCCCAAAAGCCTCACTTCTAATGTTGAAGAGTGACTTGGGGTATCTTTCACACCACATTCTTGGCAACTTCTTCTGTCTGTGTGGCTGCACGTTCATACGCAGATAACTGCACCCTCCCTCTCCCTGTCTGTAAAACAAAAGCTTGGAAACATTTTAACACACACTTGTGTACTTCCCCCCAAGCCCATCTCTTATAAAGTCTGACACAGGCACTGTCACACTGTAAACACCCACATTAGTAGACAAATAAGAGCTGCTTCAGCTTCCTGTAATGACCATCTCCTTCTGACCATGCAGACAGAAGTAAATTCTCACAAACCTCTCTATAAGTTTTTGATCCATGCATGAAAATGAGTGGGAAGTTCTGGTACCAGAAGTCAATAAATGTATATTGGGTCAGACTAGTGTCCATGTGCAGAACTGAATGGCTGTGTCAGCCTCTCATGTGGCTGCACTGTGTTTCCAGGGCTTTACACTGGCTTGGAAGCCTGTAAAGGGGACAGCTTCCAGTTCTCATCTGTTTTATGTTTTGGGTTTTTGGCAGGATAATGGATTATCTGATTTGAAAGAATTATGTTTTATGGCATTTATGCTTTTTTGGATTTAAGAGATTTACCAAGTAATTGCCTTTCCCAGAGTCTGCGGGATTTTTTCCTTTATAGAGATTCTTCAATACAGTTAAATATTGCATTGTATCAGTTATTTGTATTCCAGGTAAGTATGATTTATTTTCCTGAACAGCTATGTAGCTACGCAAAATTTAATAGTGTACTTTTCCTCTTTGTAGCTACATAAATAATAATTTTTATAGACACTTTGATAACATTATACCACCTAACATACTAAGAAAAGAGAAAACTTGATAGTATCAAATACTATTTACAGCTAACATGCTTGCAATATATGCAAGACATTGCTCTTTAGAGAAAAAAAAAACTTCCCTCTTTTCCTAAGTTTCCAATGTGTGCAGACAAAAAAAGGCAAAAATAGGGGACTTCTGCTGTAATGAGATATTCTTGTAGTAATGTTTCTCAGTTGCCTAGACTGCTTGTAGGTCAAAAAATTTCAGACTGCCAGTGGTCCTGGGTGTACAGGAGAAACAAAAAGTTGTGAAAAGCAAAAAACCCAAAAGGCTGCTGTGGTTGACCATGCTCTGAGCAGGGGGTTGGACTAGGTGGTCTCCAGAGGTGCCTTTCATCCTCAGTGGTTCTGTGACTGTGATTCTGCAGATCTTCAACTCAGGTTATATCTATATGCAAATTATTTTTCTCAATAAATATTTTTTTCTGTAGAAAGAACAGTGATTCTGAATTTCGTGACATCTGAAAAATAATTTCCCTATTTAGAGTTTATTGCTTCTTATGCTTCCAAGAGAAAACTTGAATTCAAAGGTTTTAGTTTAAGAAAAAGAGAAGAAAACATAGGGCATAAGAAATTTTACATCTGTGGCAGTTACCACTGCTCCAGATCTAACTCTCCCTTGGAATTAGCACACCCTCAGCATGATCTCTGTTTGAGCATGGAGTGATGATAATTGTTGTGATTTATATTTGACAGCTGGGATTATCCCCAAGGAGTTTGGTCTGGAGTCAGTGTCTCGAAACGATTGATGACCACTAAAGCAATGGCATTATTAAATTTAAAGAGGAAAAAGCCAATGTTTTACTAGTGACCATTTAATCTGGAAAGAAAGCAGCATTGAAACTCTCACCCTCTCTTCATCATGCAATTATGCTTTTGACAAACTGTTGGTTCCAGTTGCCTTATAAGGCTCCAACAAAAACAGCATGCAGCCAGCCCAGGATATTTCTGTCAGCCTTTAAAAGCTTATACAGCTCCATTGTAGGATTAACTATGTTTTTGTGAATAACAGGGAAGTCTTGAACTAGCTAAGGACTTAAAAATCAATTTAATCCTTCATTAAAACATAGCTTCCTCACGTTTTTGACAAGGATAGAATGTCAGACAATTGACTATATGTGACTGAACCAAGTTGAAAAGTGTTTTCCTCATTAAGTTTTTAATTTTGTCCACAAACTGTCTAACATGTGGAACAAAAGGATTTTCTAATCACAACTATTTTTACATTTATGAGGCAACATTTGCTTTGCTGACATCAGATAGTGAAACTACAGAGGCAGATCCTCATCTAGCATTTCCATAGTTCCTCACCAGTCAGAGAAATACCATAGATATAAACTAGACAATGATCTGATGAAACACGAGGAGAGGGGAATAAAACAAGGTGCTGTCAGTTTTATCTTTGCCTATTTTGCTTTTAAAATACTACTGCACTACACTCCTACACGCAGAGAGATTAGTCATTAGAATGATGCACAACAAATGAATGATGCATATTTGGTAAAGAGCTCTGACTTTCTTTTCCCCTAAACTCACATTTTACCAAACTCACATGAATTCACATGGAATGAATGCTTCCATGGATTTTTCAAAATATTGATTATATTTTGCTATTTTTAGAGAGGGCACTAAACATACCACCTAATAAAACCCACTGCGGGCAGATGGTGTTTAAAAAGCCATGATAAAGGAACGGACAACCATCAATAGTTGACTGAAACACTTAGCTGGAACCATGAGTATATTAGTAGGTATGGCCGTGACTGTCTTCAACAGAAGTTAATAAAGATGAGAGTCAGGTGATACACTAGATTTCACTATGGACACGAGTGTGTGTCTGTTTCTTTACTGTTATATTGTTCCTGAAGAACCTGCCTTGGAAACTGCTGCTCCCATCTCCCTGGTGTAAGGGAAAGGGCAAAAGAAAAGTAGAAAGCATATCTGAGTCCTTGGATTTAACAAGATCAGACTATGCAATTTGAGAGCAAGCTCCTGAGCTTCATTAGCTCTGATAGCTCCAGTAACAGATATTTACAGGTGCTCTCAGGAAGCAAAAGGAAAAATGAAGAAATAAAGAAAAAACCCTATGATATGCAAGGAAACACACTGTGGTTTTAGAAAGCATTGATTTTGAGCTGAAAAAGCCAGATCTAAAAGTTCAGAAACCACCTGAGAGATCCTGCCTTAGAGTAAATTAATTAAAAACGAAGTAATTTAAGATGGGATGCATCTCATCGAACTGCAGCTGTCTAAAATTTAGGTGGGCTTAACTACTGATCTAGGCTATAACACACTAAGTTAAACACTTTCAGAGTCACTAACTTAAAAAATTAGAGACATGGTTTAAGATAGAATTAATTCCTTCTGATTGCATTCACCTCTCATGGGTGCCTGTTGGAGAATCATAAACCAGGCTTACCCTGCACACCAGTCATCAGTCAACATTTCCAACCAGAGATGGATTTCATGCTACACACCCAACAAGATTCCCGTAGAATCAAGCAGGTTATCACAGTGTCACAATAATTTATATAGTGGAATGATGTCAACATTGAGAATTGCTTTTACCAGATGAAGCTAAGCACACACACAGAAACCAACATAAAGGAAATTAATTCTCCTAGTAGCAATATCAACCCTCAGAAACTCTTTCAGAAAAAAGCCATTCAGAAAAGAACCATTGATGGTTCTGATCATGCAAGTCATCTAGTCGCAACAGTCTTTTAGCTTATACGGAGACATAACTTGTATTATTAAGACTATTCCTGGTAAAGGTACAATATAGTTCTATATATTGATAGTTCTGTGAAACAGAAATCTATTCCTTAGAAATGGAGTTTGGAAAGAAGTTAATTTTGTTTAAATTGTCTTAGAGACCTCCAATGTTGATTATTTCCAATTAAATTAAGTTAAAAGGAAAAATACAATCTGCTTGATCATACAGCTTCTTAAAATTTAAACTCACATTATTGTTGATTTTCAAAAAATAGTCATCTGAATTGTTCAGGAATGAAAATGTCCATTTACATTCAAACTCTATGTATTTTTTATTACTTCCCTAAATGTATCATTCAGCAATTTTCAGAACAAAGAATCATTAAAGCTTTTCTGAAAGATCCAAATTTCTGCAGTGTTGGCAAAACAGCTGGCAGTCAGCTGATTTTACCTAATTAAATCCAATATGTCATGGACAGGTGCAGTTTTTACTTGCTGTGGACGTGATAGAGGAGGTTTTCTCCAAAAAGGCAGCTGATCCAAAATCAAATGTTTCAAAGTCAGCTGAAGACCCTGAAGAAAAGTCCTTACAGCAGACATAGAACTTTCAATGGTAATGAACTGGATTGAATGGATATGAAATGGAACAGGGACCTTTCTATATGTGAAACAGAAAAGTTCAGTGCAGGTAATTGCTCAGATTGAAGGACTTGATGTGTTCTTTCTGGTGTACACCAAATATTCCTACCTGATCTTTATATTGGCATTCAGAATTCCCAATATTACTAGAAGAAAAATAACAGTGATTTTTTTGTATTAGATGCAATTATAAAGCTTGCACCAACGTGCCCTCCACATGAAACTACAGGGATAAATAACATTATGGCAGATGAAGGATATCTCAAAAGCTGCGAGCAACAGTGAAAGGCTGTGTAATGAAGTGCGTTCACGTCATTGCTGAGTGTCAGGAAAGGTGCTCCGGTGAGAAGTCCTGCAAGTGGGAAGACTCTCCATGAAAGCTGTTGTACCCAGGGCTTGCAGCCAGCAGAGCGGTGGTAAAACTCTTCCACCCGCAGGGGACTGAACCCTGCTCATTGGACCCTTGCGGTGCCAGAACTACTACTCAGCCAGGAGCAGATGAAGGAGGGACTGAAAATATAGGTAGAAAGAACAAGAACCCTATGAGCTGAGCTGCAGTAGGTCAGTGGAGGGTAAAATAAGGATGAAACATGCTCTCTTCTGACCTAAAGAGGGGAATCAGAGGGAAAGGGGCTGGGGAACAGAAAGGCAGGGATGCACTCATCACTGTGAAACACGGGAGACCATTTCACTTTTGTGGCTATATCTAAAGCATTTCAAGCAATTTTAATTTCTCAAAAGGGAAATAAAATAAATCTGTTATTAAATTTATATGAGAACCTAACAAGCTAGCAGAACACCCCCCAGTGATTTACATGAGATGCTCTTATTATCCATGGATCACTGACATGATAGAGCTTAATGACATCTGAAAGAGTACTTGGAGACCACTATTTTGTGTCAATGAGCAGTTAAGAAGCCCTTAGCTTTTTGGAGCCTCGGTTTATTGTGTCAGTCTGTGGAGAAACAGACACTAAAGGCAGCAATATCTCCATATGATGAAGCCAACTGGCATCCTAACAGCATGCCTGCTCATATTGTACTTGGAAGGGCTTTTTATTCATGGCTAGCTCTGTGTGAAATAATCCTATTTTTCATTATATTGCTATGTGTCCGTCTTCTGGAATATAGATATATGAGTTTGAATTTAATCAGCTCTGCATGTAGAACCAGTAAGTTTTTAATTCAGACTTCTCAAAAATAGACATAACTGCAGTCTAAGAACATAAATGTTAATGACTGCTTCTTTGAGCTTCAAAATTACTATGAATAGTCCAGCTTTTTTAAATGGCCATACTCACTCGAATTAAGTTCACTTACTCTCCCTAATTTGCAAGATGAGGTGCTAGCCTCACCAGCTTGTTAGGTTTGCAAGAAACCACCTTCAGGCTTTGCTGATCTTGCCACTCATAGTGCTAAAAAAGTTTTTGAAATCATCTGCAAAGTCTTTTCACTGCCATCCTTCTAATACTTTCCTGGAAATTGTCCTTTGCCACAATGCCAGAAAAATTTGCCTTTAATCAGGCCAGGCATATGACTGATATTATCAAGTGGGCAATACATTTACTGTGTTTCCTTACTTTCCCCTATGCCCAATTGTTCTTCCACTTTATTTTTTAAAATTTTAAGCACTATCAGGGAAGGAAATTCTATTATTTGCTCTGTTTGTACAACATCTAGTGCTGTGAGATATACTGCTTCCTCACCGTGGTTGTTAAGTAATATCACAGTATATCATCACAATAATAAAGTCTGTCTCACTGAAAGGGCTGCTG
The DNA here is from genome assembly GCF_947461875.1 of Haliaeetus albicilla. Lineage (NCBI taxonomy): Eukaryota > Metazoa > Chordata > Aves > Accipitriformes > Accipitridae > Haliaeetus > Haliaeetus albicilla. Next base: position 66,833,922 of record NC_091484.1, on the reverse strand, counting down.
ATTCAAACATCTGTGTCACCCTGACATTGTGAAATCCTGCCTCCAGAATCCTGGCCCAAGATATCAGATAGTGTTCAGCGGCCATTCCCTTCCAGCCAGCAAAACAATCCTGGTGCACTGTTTATTTTTATCTATGTTCTTTCAGAGTCTTAAATAACAAAAGACAGCATCTAAAATTATTGGTATTCCCTACAAGTCCTCATTCAAAGCCTTTGGGAGTAAATCCTTTCCACTGATTTAGGAAGCCTGAGATAAACCCCAATATCTGGGGAATGTAGAGCTATTATGCCTGTAGGATATATCTCTGGAAATCATTGTCATTCTTTTATTAGTAACTGGTTTCATAGCAGTATATTACCTACAACTGCCTTGTATACCTTACTTAATTTATCTGATAATCATTACTGAAGCATGTCAAAGGACAGTTATGAAACATTTAAATAATGTAAGTAAAATGATTCCTATGGTCAAAAAAAGATGCAGGGACTAAAATATTTCAAACTGATGGACAGAATCGGTCAGAACACAGAACCAGTCTTATAAAAATAGCTGAAAAAAATCAGATCCATCATAAGTAGGAGGGGGTTTTGGTGGGATAATTGAACAGCAATGTCTTCCTGTCAAGATATCAACTATTTCTATTCAGTCAATAAAACTGTGGTTCTGCCTGCATCACTTACGTTTGTCCCCTTTTATTTTTGCAACATAGCATCAGTGCTCATAGTGTAATTGAGAGTATCACAATTCTCCCAATTTCAGGCCACACTGGAAAATTCCTTATTATTTGATTTCTTTAATTTCCTAGTGAACTTCATCTCCCTATATCCAGCCACATAATTCATTCCACATATCTGCAGTACACTTTACTTTTCTAGTAGATGCAGACCTACCAGGAAGCGAAAGAACCAGTAGGAAGCCAAGTATGATATATGTCAGGTAGCTATTTACTTTCTCTCATTTTGTATCCAGAGAAAAAAATAAAAGTAAAAGAAGGCACAACAAACAAGAGTTTTTGCCTTTCTTTTCTTCCAGTGGTCATCAGCTCTGTTGTTTAATCTATCCCGGCTTTACAGATGATTCAACTCTAAGCTTCTTCACCTGAGCACTATGGAGATTAAAAAAAGATATATAGAGATTGTATAAAGATCAGAGATCTAGGTGCAAAAACATTGGGACTTTCAACTGTGAAACTGCTGAAAGTATTCCATGAGGCAAAGTGATAAGTTAACCTGACTTTTTGAAGATTGAGTACCTAGGCTTCCTCAAGAGCATCTACGGGTTATCACCATTTTGTTTACTGTATGACATGAAATAAGTATGGGTAACTGTGGTGGGTTGATCTTGGCTGGATGCCAGGTGCCCACCAAGCTGCTCTATCACTCCCTTCCTCAGCAGGATGGGGAGGGGAGAAAATAAGCTAGAAAAAAACTCGTGGGTCAAGATAAAGGCAGTTTAATAAAGCAAAAGCAAAAGCTGTGTGCAGAAGCAAAGGAAAACAAAAGATTTAATCTCTACTTCCCATCAGCTGGTGATGTCCAGACACTTCCTCGGAAGTAGGGCTTCAGTACACATAGCAGTTGCTCTGGAAGACAAATGTCGTAATAACAAAAGCCCCCCCTTCCTCCTTTTCACTGACCTTGGTGTCTGCAGAGTTGTTTCTTTCACATATTCTCACTCCTCTCTCCCCACTGCAGTTGCTGTTGCACAACAACTTTTTTTCCCCTTCTTAAATACGTTCTCCCAGAGGCACCACCAGTGTCACTGATGGGCTCGGCCTTGGCCAGTGATGGGTCCATCTTGGAGCCGGCTGGCATTGGCTGTCAGGCATAGGGGAAGCTTCTAGCAGCTTCTCACAGAAGCCACCCTAGTAGCCCCCTCCTCTACCAAAACCTTGCCACACAAACCCGATACAGTAACCAATGTTATTTAGAGAAAAATAATGCTGCAGAGTAACCATGCTATGAAATCAGAGATGATAAGAACCATGATTCCTTAAAGATAGTTTCAATTGTTTTATATATTTAATTTTTTCTAAAGCAGGCAAGCCAGGTTTTTTTATGGTGCAACCATCAAATGAAGTTGATTTGTTGAAGTGTTGACAATTTGTATCATTTGTATTAAAATGTACTCCATCTTACACACATACAAGGTGTTCAGCCCTAATTCCCCCATGTGTATATACTGTCCAAAGAATACTGAGCAACAGATATGTCATGAAAACCAACAGCTATTGTTTACGCTAAAGAGCAAGCAGATATGCCATTCTAAACATTAGCCTATTAGGCTGAAAAAGCTGTAGGGTACTGCTTGTCACGTTCTCCAGTATCCATTTGCCAATAGGCTTAAATCAGTATCATCCTTTGGAAATGCTTACTAACTAATGAGACAAGTATCTTCTAGTCTGGTGAAGCACATCATGCATTCCTCAATTAACAGAATGCAAATCACCAGATATCCTGATGGCCTTTTTCATTACTGCTACTATTGCAGGTTCTCTTTACTTCAGTTAACCTTGGGTAAAAGGCTATCAGGGGTATGAAAGTGGTGAGGTTTTCCTTCTATATTTGGCTGATCTGCAAGCAAAGGTACTGAACAAGCATAGCAAAAATTGTGCTTGAAGAGAGAGCAATTACAACATTTTGCATTCATATGTTTTAAGCTTCTGGTACCATCTCAGAAAGATATCAGCTGCTCAAAAGTTCAGTTAATTTTTGCTTTGGGCAACAGTTCGTTATTATTTTTGGAGCCTGCATACTTTACACTTGGCCAGTCCAGCTGAATTTTTTTCAGATATTCTTTATTGAGGAATGCATGACTGCTGTATTACAAAACAGAGGATTAGCATATGCTCTTTACAGTTACCACTTACCTCTGCAGAGTAACACCCAGAAGAATAAGAATTTCCTCTGTACATATTCTAAGAAGTACTAAGGTTTTTCTGTATTGTAGTCTCCCAAACAAGGTCTTTAAAATTCTGCTATTAAAGGACAGAAACAATGGAACACTTCTCAGGCTCCATTTTAAGCCTTATTCCTCTCTTTTTTGTTTTCTAAAGTAACTAGATTAGAAATGTTACAGTATCCCATGCAGCCTCATAATGGTTATTTGCAAGATGGTGCATCAGGTACTCTTTATAATTGTCCTTATGAGATCATAGTTTTACTTTTTGCACTGACGCAGTCATTTTCTGAATGTATGTGTTACTTGCAGGTCCTTCAGAATTTGTCCTTGAACCGCCAATGATTAGTATTGGGAGATGATTGCTTCTCACTGGAGGCACCTAATCTTTCAGTTCTCTGTGCTGTGCTTTCTGTCTAATTTATTTGTTGTATAAGCTCCATCAAGAGTTGTAAGTCTCTGGCACCTTTGAAATTGCAACATCTACTGCACATTTTGGGGTCATTTCTGCTTCCATCAAAGACTGCTTTTGGATTGCATTATTTTGCATAACACTCACTAACCAGTCTCTTAATGCATCATTTAAACTCCCTCCAAACTGGCAATGCTCATTTAATTGCTTTAATCCAGTCACATATTCAGCAAATGTTTCATTTTCTTGATTCTATCTATAAAAGCAGAAATGCTTTGCAATCACAAGTGGCTTTGGGGATAGGTAATTTTGCAGAATTTCCACAGTCTCAGCAAAAGTTTTGTCTTTTGCTTTAATAGCGTCTGTAAGGCTGTACTACAGGATATAGTTTTGGTGACCATTATACTCAGCAAAACAGCCATCTTTTACATAATATTGAGATCATAAAATAATGTTCAAGTCTTCTGGTATAGGTAGCAGAATCCTTCATTGAACTACCAGGTAAAATATCTTGTTCAACATAACTCTACACTGTGTTCTCTCATCTACTCCAAAGAATACAATTATTCTTAGCACAAGTGTTGCAGGCTGGTGGCTTAGCATCACCTACCTGGACAAGCACCTTCTGTTTCATTGTGTTCTGCAGTATGATTCTGTCCTCGGTGCTAACAAGGCTTTGACTTCCAGGATATCAAGAATAGGAGAAATAAAAAGGCTACCTTGACGATCTAGAAAAGTAGCGTGTTGCTACTCTGATAGGCTTCTAATAGCTGCTGCATGGGAAGACATGGAAAACCACTCCATGAAGTAGTACCTCACTTCTAAACACTCTAGGCATGGCTCAGTCTTTAGGTACTTGATCACATCCAGTGTTAACCTCAGAAACTGCTTATTCAGTGCTCAGGACAAGGCACGTCTGGTGATGAACCTGGATTTTGGAATAAGGGATGAGGTAGGATATTAAATGTTATTCTTTTCGTGTGTATGCAGCATGAAGTTCAGGGCCTGAGTTACATATGCTCACAAGCACAACTGAAGTGAGGGATGCTGTGGGCTCACACAATACTACACACTGCTAAGTAACTTGACCAGACTGGTGCACAAAGCCAAGTCACTGATGGGCATTCACATGAAGAACTGGAAAGACTTCAGTCTGTGGGCCTGAGAATACAATCAAATTACAGCTTTTAATGGAAGTCTGGCTGACAATTCAGTAACAGTGCATTTGCCATACACACAATCAGTTAACACACTTTTTAGGTAACACACAGGGCAGGATTCAACATCTCATTGAATAAGACAGCTACCTTTTAGTTGGCCGCATGAGATGGGTGTTAAAGCTCCCCTTACAACTGAAGAGCATTTGCCCAACAGCAGAGTTTAGAGAATGATCCAGTTGACCAATGATAGACATGACTTAGCTTGTTCAGCTTGCCTACACATAGGCATTGATTGCCATGTGAAATTCCTTGTTCTAGCCGAGTCCCTCAGAACCAACACCTATGACTGAGGTCCTCCAGGATATTTGAAGGAACTGCTGGAGAGCTGTTGGGATAAAGGACTTTAGGTGGCATCAAATCTGTATTGTTAAGCAACTAAGCTGAATTCTGGATGTCTACTTTAAAGTGAGGTAAATAGCACTCTGCATTCCACCAACTGGATTAAACAAATCTCCATTGACTGTAGTGAGACCTTCAATACACTTCTTTTTAGAAACTTACAGCTTGGTGTCTTAACCTGTGAGCAGAATCCCTTTTTGGCCATGTGTTCTCATGCAGTAACTCAGTCAGCTGTTTCTGTCCTTAGGTTTTTTATGCCCCACCTTTATAGGATAATGCTGCTCCTTTACTTCTGAGGTCCACTGTGAAAATGAAGAATGGTCAAATGCTGTAGTGAAGCACATTGTATCAGAATACAAAAAGGAAATGAATAACTACCTCTTCAGTGCAGGTTTTAATAGTTTTCAAAGTATGGGGAATGACACAATGCAACAGGTAATAAAATACCTTTCTTCATATGAGTTAAATAAGACAGGGACGGTATCAAAAAAGAAGTATATCATCAGATAGTTAACAATTTGGTCACAGTTCATGAATAAAGAGACAGACTCTGAAGGCAACCTTCACTGTGGCATATCCCAAGTATTGCTTTTTCAGCCTTAGTAAATGTACTTTTTTACATATTTTATGTGCAGAACATTTATGGCTACATAAAACCCCCTTTACTTCCCTGTTTCTTCCTCACAAAAAACTAGGCCAGTAGAATTTCATAACAATTTTATTTCTTAATCTACTACTAAGATCAACAGACTGAAAATTTAGTCTATATCCACATTTTTTTTAACAATATTCTTTTGGTCTGAAAAATACATCAAATTCCTCATCTCCTATTACCACCTGCCCTATGAAAACTAAGAAAAATGCTGGAGATTTAAATGAACCAAAACAAAGATCTTAGTATTTGAAAATAATTATTTTATTGTGTGATGGCATCAAGAAATTGTCATGATGCTGCAAACAGATATCATATGTCTGACCTGTTTGAAAACAATTGTGAGTACTTTCACAGTGTGGACTGATGCCATGAAGGACCAGACGATCTTCTGCAAATCACTGAAGTCTTCACTTCTTCCATCATAGAAGGGCCAAATCTGCCTACATTAACTCATGGCACATGTTCATCTAGTCCATCCATAAAAAAGCCCAGTGAGAGAGATGCCATTCCTCATGAAAAGAATGACAATTTTATTGTTTGTCTTCATCCAGCACAAGCCACAAGGCAGCTTCATGGAGATAAGCAGGAAGGAGAGATCCACTGAGCAAAAACCTTACAGCCTAAGCAGACCTGTAGGCATCAGCAATGTACATATGTATCTGCAGCTGACCACATCAGTCTTGAGGCTTTTCTTATAGATAGACTTCTTTTAGAACATGATTTGTCTGACTTATTTCATAGACCTACTTTGGAATAAGACAAATTGTGCCACTGCCTACTGGGACAATGTGTAAAGGGTGTAAAAAGAGTAAAGGGAAAGTAGGTCAGGTAGAAGAGTCTGCATGGTCACTGCCCAGTACTCAAGTGAATTTTTGTCCCAGTGTCTTCCTAGATAGTTTGAGACTTTCTAAATCTTACAGATTCCTAAAACTGTTCTGCTTAGAAATATGCTGTTCACTAGAAAGACCCCTCCATATAAACAATGCTGGTTTACCTCATACCATCAGAGAGATCAAATTTTTTTTAAGTTTAAAATAAATAAGTTTGTGGTGTTTTTCTTTAGTTATCTAAAATTAAGTTATGGTATTAATTTAATAGCTACTTCTGGCTCCTAGAATATGACTAGCATTAACAAAGCTGAACAAAGCCAAAATGTGGCTGAAAAAACCTATGCAACCAGGAGGCCACTTCTTCATCACAGAATCAAAGGTGTAACATAAGATCTTTATCCACCTTTTCTTCCATCCCTCAGATAAATCTTGTCCCAAGGGAAAAGATCCATACTTCTCCCTACATCTAGACTTTATTTATGAGACTGTATATATCAGTATAAATAGACCCTAACATCAAAATGAAGCTGAAGGCCCAATGCAGGCATTACTGGGTGTTTTTCATTTCTGGCTTAGGCCTACTATAAAACTACTGATAATAATAGGAGCCACATCCTACAGGATTGAGAAATTTGAGAATACAAGCCACATTATTTTTCAATAGGAAATATAATAATTGTCCTAGATTTTCAAGATATTGCCTTGTTTTATTAATTAAAGAAATGCTGAAGTATTGCAATACAAATGTAATTTACTTGAAGATAAATCATAAACTATTTACAAGCATATAAAAGCAATGATTACCCACTTGGATAGTTTGGATATGAGGAAAGACAGAAGCAATTCAAGAAAAAAAAGCAAAATTACACAATAAATTTTTGTACCTATTTTTTCCTAGCTTCAATACAATGAGGAAGAAAGATTCAAGGTAGAGAAGAAAATAAAGATGCTTACATTTTTCCTGCTGAAATGCAGATCAGACATGAAAGTAACATATATTTCATCAGGGATTAAGAATTGTCTGAAAGGTTTTTAAGAGGCTTACAGAATGTTCAGGATGAAGTGACTCAGACTTAGAGGTGGGTCTTGATGGCATCCAGATTTGGGAATGCAAATGCTTGCTTTGCCTTAGGTTCCTTTGGCAGTCTGTAATGTTTAAGGAAGTTTGCCATCTAATCTACGTAAAGCCATTTGTGGCTGATCATTTTGCTATTTATTACCAGCTACCTGTGTTCTACAGTAAAACCACATGTATTTCTGAAGATTATGCAATTTAATGTTATGCCAGCTGCATTTTAGAAGTCTTTGTAGATTGACATACACAACTGTGTTTTCCTCCTGACCACTTAGAGTTAACAAATTCTTATTCTGCTTTCCTAAATCTCTTCTATTCTTCGTTTCAAGACATGTTTACTACATGCCTACTACCTTCTAAGTACTGCAAAAGAGCTAACAGAACTGAAAATCAGAAAAAATATCCCCAGCAACTGAGCAACAAATTAAGCACCATGTAAAACCATAAACTATACATAATGCTAAAAGCAGAAAAATATATAGATATATACTTTCTTTCACAAAACTAACAAAATACTGGTTTCAGTGTGTGTGTGATTTATATCGTGAATATATTTTGTGTATTTGAGCATGATATTTCCTGAGGTATCTCTGTCACAAAATTTAATTGAAAGTCAATAGACTCCAGAAAGTCCCAACACCACTATTCTTTCTTCAGTGCCTTAAAAACTCTAAGGTGTTCAATTAGTGTCTCTGCAGGATATGCAGTGCTTGTGACCAGAAATGAAGCTCTTGTGTAAATGCCCGTTAAGCAACTAGAGCCCCCATTCAAACTTCTGTCTCACTTACATGTGTATAGATGGGCTTTAGATTAGAACATCTCTCTGGATTTACACTGAAAGAAACTTTATAGGGTACGGAAACTTCACTGTGGTGGTGACTGGTTTATTTCCTTTACCCCTTACAGCCTCACTATACTACTATCTGTCCATGACTATTCATGAATGGTATTTTCATACAGAAGTCTGTAAGAATGTGGTTTCAGTAAACTGAGAACAATAAATGAACTAAATATGGCTTAAAATAACAGCAATATATAATTATAAGGACCAAAGACCTTTTCTTTTAAAACTGAATCTTGGAACAGTTGTATTTCTCAATGTCAGCCATCAACACAGTAACATAGAATCATGGAATCACTTAGGTTGGAAAAGACTTTTAAGATCATCAAGTCCAACCGTGCCTTGAAGTGCCTTTTCTACGCGCTTTTTGAATACCTCCAGGTGTCGTGACTCAACCACTTCCCTGGGCAGCCTCTTCCAATGCCTGACAGCTTTTTCCTAATATCCAACCTAAACATCCCTTGCCGCAACTTGAGGCCATTTCCTCTCGTCCTATGTCCAGCCACCTGACAGAAGAGACCAGACCTGGAGCACTGCACGGGGTTGTGACCGACGTGCAGGACCCGGCACTTGGCCTTGTTGAACCTCATACAATTGGCCTTGGCTCATCAATCCAGCCTGTCCAGATCTCTCCGTAGAGCCTTCCTACCCTCAGAGCAGATCGACCCTCCCTCCCAACTTGGTGTCATTGGCAAACTTGCTGAGGGTGCACTCAATCCCCTTGTCCAGATCACTAATAAAGATATTAAACAGAACCAGCCCCAATAGTGAGCCCTGGGGAACACCACCTGTGACCTGCCACTAACTGGATTTAACTCCGTTCACCACAACCCTCTGGGCTCGTCCATCCATCCAGTTTTTCACCCAGCGAATAGTATACTTGTCTAAGCCAGCTTCTCAAGGAGTATGCCATGAAAGACTGTCAAAGGCCTTACTGAAGTCCAGGTAGACAACATATACAGCCTTTCCCTCATACTCTAGGTGGGTCACCTAGTCATAGAAGGAGGTCAGGTTGGTCAAGCAGGACCTGCTTTTCATGAACCCATGCTGGCTGGGCCTGGTCCCCTGCTTGTCCTGGACTTGCCATGTGAGTGCTCTCAAGACAAACCATTCCATAATCTTCCCCGGTACTGAGGTCAGGCTGACAGGCTTGTAGTTCCCTGGATCCTCCCTCCGACCTTTCTTGTAAATGGGCATCACATTGGCAAGCCTCCAGTCCTCTGGGACCTCCCCTGTTGACCAGGATTGCTGATAAATGATAGCGATTGGCTTGGCAAGCTCCTCCACCAGCTCCCTCAGTACTCTTGGATGGATCCCATCTGGTCCCATAGACTTGTGAGTGTCCAGACAGTGTAGTATGTCACTAACTATTTCCTTCTGGGTTATGGGGGGTATATTCTGCTCTCTGTCCTTGCCTTCCAGCTCAGGGGGCAGAGTGCCCTGAGGAAAACTGGTCTCACTATTAAAGACTGAGGCAAAGAAGGTATTAAGTACCTCAGCCTTTTCCTCATCTCTGGTGGCAATGTTCTCTTCTGTATCCAATAAAGGATAGATACTCTCCTTGGCTCTCTTTTTATTGTTAACATATTTGTAAAAACATTTTTTGTTGTCTCTTACAATAGTGGCCAGATTGAGTTCAAGCTGAGCTTTTGCCTTTCTAATTTCCTCTCTGCATGACCTAACAAGTTCCCTGTACTCTTCCTGAGTTGCCTGCCCTTTCTTCCAAAGATGGTAAACTCTCCTTTTTTTCTTGAGTCCTAGCAAAAGCTCCCTGTTCAGCCAGGCCGGTCCTCTTCCTCAGTGGTTCGTCTCGCGGCACAGGGGAATAGCCTGGTCCTGAGCCATTAAGATTTCCTTCTTGAAGAATGTCCAGCCTTCCTGGACCCCTTTGCCCTTCAGGACTGTCTCCCAAGGTAGTCTCTCAAAGAGTGTCCCGAAAAGGCCAAAGTTTGCCCTCTGGAATTCCATAGTGGTGGTTTTGCTGACCACCTTCCTTGCCTCATCAAAAATTGAGAATTCTGTCTTTTCATGGTCGCTAAGCCCAAGACAGCCTCTGACCATCACACCTCCCACCAGTCCTTCCCTGCTTGTAAACAGTAGGTCTAGCCAGGCTCCTGCCCTGGTGGGCTTACCTACCAGCTGTGTCAGGAAGTTATCTTATCTTCCACACAATCCAGGAATCTCCTAGACTGCTTGCTCTCTGCCATGTTGTATTTCCAGCAGACGTCTGGAAAGTTGAAGTGCCCCACGAGAACAAGGGCACACGATTGTGAGACTACTGCCAGCCGCTTGTAGAATGTTTCATCTGTCTCCTCAACCCAGTTGGGTGGTCTATAACAGACTCCCAGCATGATATCTGCCTTGTTGGCCTTCCCTCTCATCCTTACTGATAAGCACTCAACTTTGTCATCACAGTTGTGGAGCTCTGTACAATCAAAACATTCCCTAACATAGAGAGCCACCCCACCACCTCTTCTACCTTGCCTATCCCTTCTGAAGAGCTTATAGCCATCCATTGCAGCACTCCAGTCATGGGAGTTGTCCCACCATGTTTCTGTGATGGTGACTAAGTCATATCTATCCTGCTGCACAATGGCTTCCAGCGCCTCCTGTTTATTGCCCATGCTGCATGCATTGGCACAGAGGCACTTGAGCTGGCCAACATCGGCATGCTGCCCCCTGGCTCATCTCTGGTGAGCCTGGTTTTATCCCCTTCCCCCTTCAAACCTAGTTTAAAGCCCTCTTTATGAGCCCTGCCATCTCATGAGCGAGAATCCTTTTCCCCCTTTGAGATAGCTGGTCTCCATCTGTTGCCAGCAAGCCCAGTGCCATGTAAACCTCCCCATGATCAAAAAACCCCAAATTCCACTGATGGCACCAGCCTCTGAGCCACGTATTAACCAGGTGTGTTTTCCTGTTCCTTTCAGTATATTTCCCTGCCACTGAAGGGATTGAGGAAAACACTACCTGTGCTCCCGATCCTTCCACTAATCACCCCAGTGCCCTGAAGTCTCTGGATTGGGATGCCTTTGGATTTCTCCCTGAAATCTCATCACTGCCAACCTGCACAACTAATAGCGGGTAATAATCAGAGGGCTGAAACAGACCAGTGAGTTTCCTAGTAATGTTTTTTACCTGGGCCCCAGGGAGGCAGCAGACTTCCCTGCAGGACAGGTCAGGTCTGCATATTGCACCCATCATCATGAGCTAAAGAAAAAAATGGAATTCAATCTTCCAAAATCTGAAGAGTTTGAAATCCAGTCTCATCCAAATTTTGTAGGTCAGCCCCATCTGTACATTATATAAAGCTACAAGGAACTAATGAGATTGAAATGACTAGTGCTAGGTGTTGTTTATACCAGATTGCTTCAGTCTGAATCTGTAGATTTTTTGGCATAAATGTTGTCTACATTGTTTCTTGATCCACTAATTACATATACAGAAAATCATGTGATATCAAGTGGAAGGATCCAGAAAATACTGAACTTTGAAGAGGCAGAAGAAGAGTTCTTACATGAGGGCTTTATATACTGGAAAGTGTGAACACCCTCCAACTGTGGGGCTTTTGTGCAGAGTCCAAAAACAAGAGTCCCACCTTGCTCTAAGATTCACAGATTGTGCCAGATCTTATGTGAAATATGACCACACCTTATGCTGATGAGAAGGTGACAGTGTCAAGCACAGAGACAAGTCCAAGAAACACAGCTGATCACTTTGAGGAAGGCAGGCTGGCTGCAATGACGTATTAAAATATTCCATAACAACCAACAGAGCAGTTACAGCACAATGTTGACAGAAGGTTGGGTTGAGTTTTATAAGGTGTGTTGATGAACACAGCTGGGAAGTAATAATAGCAATAATAATAACCACGAGTCCCCCTCTGGGCTGTTTAGGCCTCTTCTTGCAATCATGGAGCCCTTAGCTTGAATGCAGTGAGAAAATTGGAGACTTGATTGTCAAAAGAATTGGTTTGTTACTTATGTTCAGGGACTTACCTATAACAGAAAGTCATCAGAGCAGGATTCAGTCAAGACCATGGGCTCTACACTACCCAATCATCAAGTGCTGGGTCATGAAGTGGTAGTCTGAACCTGGCTGCCACAGATATCTTTTTTACATAAAACAGAGAGGTGTAGAACTGATGGTCAGTACAACTGGGAACCTCAGCAGGAACCAGCCTGGACCCAGGACAAACAGGAGTCTTAACAACCACCTCTCAGGTGCTGTAAGTGCATGGAGCAGACATTTTGTTCCTTAGGGTATATGACCTCTGAGACGAAGGAGATCAGCCTCTTCTCCTGAGAAGCAAGCCTGCCTTTAATCATTTCCCTTTAGGGCAAAGTAAGTGGTGCACTTCTCTTGTCTATGATAACCTCATGGTTAGAGCATTTCAAGACCCAGTTCTGGCCACAGTCTGAGAGGGGAATTAGATCACCTGTTTCTTTGAAGAGTGTTTGAAAAAACAACGTATTGCCTACTTCAGGCTATTGGTTGTTCTCCAACACTCTCAGTTAAGTTCTTTTCCTACAGGAGTGAACATGACTCAAAGTTCATCATGCAGAGAGAAAAAGCAGAAGGACCCCAACTCTGTAGCATAGGGACTAGAACAGTCAACCAGAAGTGGGATACCCTATATCCAGTATTGCTGTGGGTTTTGTTTGGGGATTTTTAGGTGTTGTTTTGTTGTTTTTTTAAAATTATTATTATTATTATCGTTGTTGTTGTTTTAAAAATGAAATTACTTTTAATACAATGGACTTGTCCTATGAAGTATATATCTAGTGCTCCTACGTATACACATATGTATATCAGCAAATTGTCCTACATGAACACTAGTTCTGTACCTTGCAAGAAGTGGTCCTGGGTTCAGACAAGGACAACAATGAACTCAGAAGTTCATTGTGCCTATATAAAAGGTGACCAGACTCTGGAATGTGACCCAGACTTCATAGATACATTCCACTGGCTAGTCTTTTAACACTGTGGACAGTTTCCTCCAGACTTTTTTTCTCCCCATAACTTGCCTGGTGCTTAAGGTCTTCATTCTGAATTTAATCATGAAGCAAACTAAAATGCCAGGATCAGTTCAGGCGATGATTTTCAGTTGTATTAGTCCACCCACTCTGCTGTTCAATCTGGGTACTTTCCAAGTTTATCTGCAGAGAGAAGTGATGTTTGAACTGAGCTTGGAATATGGGGGAAAAACTGGGGAAAAAAAATGCTTCAAATGTAATGAGCACCAGAAAGAAGTCAGTGGTGCAGATAACAATAAGGTCCACTCTGCTTCCATGGTGTGAGACGGCAAAAAGATCAATTTCTTACTTTTTTTTCCTGTTTATGTGTGTATTTATCTATTTGTTTATTTATGCCGGAGTGTTAAGCTGGCTAAATAAAATGCCATTAGAAATGTGTTAATTTGGGGGAAACAAAGTAACTACTTTGCATTTGCGTAATGAAACAGGAGTGTATGAAAAAAGGCATTCTTTGTTTACAACACTGAAATGCAATTAACAAATAGGAAAATAAAAGGTATTGTGAGCTTCTGTAGTTTTGAAAAGTAAGGGGGGGGGGGAGATCTGGATGTTACTCATCAGTCAGAACTTTTCTTAGGTTTTGTCCTATTCCGTATAGATTTTAAAACTTTGCAAGGGAATAATTTATGTCTCAGAGGAAAAGCTTTCTTTGAGGAAAAAGGCTAGTCATTATGATAAATTTCATGTGGTTTAAAAGGCTTTTTGGATATCCCTTAACAATTTTTTGAAGTTACTAATTTCCTCAAAGATGCCATCAATTTTTCTGCAGCTGGAAATCCTAGCTGACTTTACAACAGCATGGGTTAAAATGTTTCACTATTGATGTTAACTGAGTACCTTCAAGCTGCAAGAGTGTATATTAAAATTCTGGTACTTTTTGTAGGTCTTGGGCTGATCTTGCAGTATCAAAATTTGCATATTTATTTATTGATTTGTTGATTCTTCCATGCAGGGTGAAGTTCTTTACATATTTTGTGGGCTAGGCTAGCATAGACCAGCCACAAATGAATGACAGATTCCTTAGAAATGGAAGTAGAAAAACTGCTTCATGAACTCTTAATATCTACTGAGAGAACATTATTAGGAAACATTGTCTCTGAAATAGTTTGTTCATTGTTGACAATATTAATCATAACAGTATTACTGAGGAATTGATGGATATGTGTTTCATTGCCTTCAGTTTTATTATTGCTAGTCAGTTTTGTATTCTTAATATCATGATAATCTACTTTTTACTGGTAGTTGAATGACTAATAGGTGCAGCACTTTGAAAAAAAGCCTTCTGCACATGCAGAACTCAGCAGTGTTTCAACATTTCTTAGAGGGGACATTCTGAAAGTTAGATCCATTTCTTCAGCAAAGTTGAGGACCAAATATTCTGAATAAATCTCTCAAATTGCCAAGCAATACAGCTTTTTTCATAACAAATATAAACCCCATAGATCTGTTCCACAGTACTTCCAAACTTAGTCTACTGACCCAATTATAATAAGATCCAAAATAATTTGTATTTCCAGTTAGCAGCTGTACAGTTGCCTTAAGAGACTGTTAGTTTTTCCATTTAGTAAATATTAACACACTAAAGTGCTAGGGGCTTCTGTGAGGATTGAAGAGGACAAGCAGAATAGGCAGATCATCATTAATCTCCTGGATCACTTACAGTTTAGTCTGTATTTTCAGTGAACTCTGCTGGAGCATGGGAAATGATTTTGAAACTTGCATTCAGCAAGTGAATGGACTGTATGCTAGATGGGAATTTATAAAAGTAATAATCAGATGCAATTCTCATGAGAAAGCAATTAAAATATTTGACTTCCAAATAATTTAGCTGTAAAGTTCCTTGGTACAAGAAAGAACTGAAGACTAGGATTTGCGGGATTTATTTCTTTATTTCTATAGTTAGATTTGTAGCCTGAGACACCCCAGTTTAAGATTTCTTCTGAGTTAAGAAAAGCAGCATTGGGAAAAAATGGCTTCCCCCTCTCAGATAAATAGCCTCAATACAGGTTAGTACCCATATTATTCATGGTTAGAATAGGGTCTTGGATTAGAGCCAATCCAAGCTACTTCCCACCTATGACTGAAATGCCAAGAATGTAACATCAAATTTACTATGTTCTCAATAACATCTTCAATTTCAATAAATTTGAAAAATTTCAGACAAACTATATTCTCACACCTCTTCTTACCCTAGAACAACTATGTCTTACAATGTCTTACTGTCTCCTTAAAGTTTAACTGTTGCAAAGATTTTAGCATCAGAAGTATGACTTCTATTTATGAGTTTAATGAATTATACCTAGCTATACTTTTTTCTTTTTTAAGAAGTATCCTCAGCTAAACATAAAGACTCTTATTTAGCTCAAGGAGCTGACTTAAGTTAATCATGGTCTTGTTGCAGAGTCATGAATTATTTCACATTAAGATCTTTCTGTGGATCTAATAACCGCATGGTAAACGGTAGCATTTATTGCCAGTTACATGACTGGTCAATAATGAGCCAGCAACATGACTCTACTTTATTATGGAAAACAGAGGTTCTGTTCCTTTCATTAAAGCATGGATTTATGAAACCAGTTGTCCGTATTGTCACTTTGGGGTATCTAAAACTCTACTATAGAACAAAGGGATAATTCCTAACTGAGGTAAATTTAAGTTCATTTTTTATGTGAATTAAAAGTTTACTAGCATAAAGTATTCCAGAGTTATGTATCATACTTTCTTAGGAATCTTTCAGGAGCAAAAAACGTATCATCTACGTATTTCTTCATATGTTAAAAAGCTACATGACTGAGTAATTCTGATGCCACCTCTTTCTTGTGGCTTTCATTCTGCATAGGCTTTACTGGCAACTGAGAAATGTTGTAGCTTAAAGACATGCACTTATTCTATTTCCTTTAACAAAGAAAACATTAAACACATTTACTACAAATCATGGAGTTAAACCAAACTGCATAACAATAACACACTCCTCTGCAATGGGTATGGAAGTAGGGCTGTTTGAAAGCTGGAAAAACATTGGCAATCAAAAGTTACACGAAAGTAATCTTATTTTATTACATACAAGGAATGTTTTCCCAAGAGTGCTGATATCTGCCAGCAAATAAATAAGAAACTAGGATAAAAGAAAAAAGGAAAGATTACTTGAGTTAAACCACTCGGCCAGCTTTTCCTTAGTTACACATACCCGTGAGGAGTTGGGTTTCTTCTGTGCTCAGCTACAATTCATCGAAATGGTAGTCAGTAGACGTTGTTGCAACCTACACCATTATTGTTCAGGTAGCTGTAGAGTTTCCACTTTTGCTGCATCATTCCATATTCACATTTCTAAGCCTGGCTATAACTCTGAAAGCCACAAGCCATCGCTTCTTAAAGAGCTACAGCCCCGTGCCTGTACTTCAGTGATTAGTCCTGAGGTAAGATAAGAGTGAGAATAAAAGAAAGAAAATAAATAAACAAAAAAAGGAACCTTGTTTAAAATAATAATAATCCTCCAAACCACAAAAACATAAATTAAATGGGCATAGGTGGGTTTGGTGTTGAACAGTTTTTGAAAGGATGAAAAATTAAAGACTGTCTGCCAGTAAGCCATGGAAGCAGGACTTTTGAAGTCACTGATCTAACTTTGGAAGAAGAAGAATAGGGAGTTCTTACGGAGGAAGAAAGTTGCTATGGTCAAGGTAAAGCAAGACCTGCATTCAGTTTGTTAAAGAAGACAAGAAGCTATTACCACGTGAAACATCTCTCTGCTGACCAGGGCTGTTGACCGCTGTAGACAAGCGGATAACTGAAGGTAGCTACAAGGCTGTTTCTCTGTTCAGTTCCCGGGGCTAACAGCCGGTGGGGAGGTGTAGCGGGTTCTCAGCTAGCAAGGGCTGCTCAGCCCCAGCAGCGTGGCTGTTCCTTCTCCTGCACAGATGCTGCCAGGCACCCAGCTCACAGGAACTGCTGCCTCAGGCAGGGAATTGCTCGGGCAATCGCACTGCGTGGCTTATCCCCACCACGTCCCCACGCTGCTTCACGCCATGGGGATGCAAATCCTCCTTTACCCCCGGCCTGCCTGCCCCGCTCCCTCTTGGCCGTCACTTTATTCCAGACACAGATCAGGAGCTGCAGTGCGGATAGATTTATCTCTGAAGGTTATTCATCCCTCAGGGAAGAGGCTGACAGCATGAGTCCTTAGGGGAATTACGGGGAAAGGAAAGGAAGCATGCAAACAGGCAGGAAAGCGCTAGGTACCAACTGACACTGGGTGTCAAAATGCCTCCTACAGCTGTGTGGGCACATACGTGAGCCAAGCCCGGGATGGGGATCTGAGTCAGACGTGGCCCTGGGGTGGCCAGGAAGAGCAGGGCTGTGGCAGAGCTGGAGACCAGCTGGGAACTCGGCCAGTAAGGCCCACTAGTGCCCTCAGGACCCTGACTTGGTGTTAAAAAGACTAAACAGGTAACATCCTGTCCAGACAGCCAGCATCTGCAGAGTTAGGTGAAATTAAACGTGTCAGTATTTTTTTTGCTTCACATTTCCTGTGGTTCTAGTTGGAAACCTCACAAAAGTTGCTATTTTCCAGAAGATTTTTGGGACTTCTTGGCTTTTTTGGAACTCCAGCAAGAATTGTTTTGTTTTGTTTTGTTCTGTTTTCCCCTGTAATTCAGTATGTCTTCTCAACTTACAAAAAAACTCGAAGTAATTTGTTCAAGTTCAATTTGACCTTATGGTCAATTTTGGGTCAGTTCTTATTTCTACCTGTGCTGGTTTTCCCATGCTTAGTCTAAGGACAGCAGTAAATGATTGAAGCACCTTTTCTAATTGCAACTTCATTTCCATCTAAAGTGAAAGACAGACTCTTACTTGGTGATTACCAGACAAGCAGTTAAAGAAAAGATAGATGGTTTCTCTGGTTCCTTAAGGCTTTACTAAATAAGATTGATTTCAGCCCTCTGTCTTTTTTTAAAAAGCTAGTAGATACTTTTTTAAATTAAAAAGACCCTATTCCCTTCACATTCACAAAGTAAAGATTGATGTTTCTTCACCTGTTGGATATAAAATATACATTAAAAAAAACCAAACACCCACCAGACATGAGATCTCTCCATATTTTATACAATAGACTGAAAAAAGACTTCTGCTTCTGTTAAGAACTTTATTCAAAACAAATGATATTGCAGGAGGATTTGGGGTTTATTGTTTGTTAGTTGGTTGGTTGGTTGGGTTTTGTTGTTGTTGTTGTTCAGATGTCTTTAGACCATTTATTTTGCCAGCCAGGGTATCAATTTTAGTGCTTAGAGAATACACTAAAATACCTATGTACAAGACTGCTAACCAGAACATACTAGGAGCTTACCACCAACAGTATACAGCCATATCTGTTTAGAAAAAGACATTAAGCTTTATTTCTCCATTTCCTTTCTAAATTTTAACGGAAGGACATTTTAGTACTTAAGAATTCTAGAAAGGTGTTCAGAGCATCTGTGCTTTCTTGGAAAGCAGCCAAAACATCATCAACACATCTCAGCCGCGGTCTTTTTCTTGGCTTTGATAACAGCACAACATTCTGTCCAGAAGATGATATGAAGATATTAGTAAATACTGGACTAAAATCTGTTTACAAGGGTTTAGTGACAGAAGGCAAGGAAGGCCACAAATAAAAAGTCAGCAAGCGCTTGTCGGAATGATGTGAAATCACAGATAGACAAGCTGTGGTTCATACTCAGGCTCCATTATTAGCCATAAAGGGCTGGATTGTTATGCCCTGTACCCAGTTAGGTAGAGCAGTACAGTTAAGATCTTCCCTTTGCTGCAGGGAGTGGAAAGCCAAAACCTGTAATCCCACACATCATCCTTCATGAAAGGAGAGGAGAGGTAAGAAAGAGGTCAGGGAGTGACAGACACTCATTTGGTTGTATAAGGTCATAGTCACCAGGCAATGAAGAACAGAAGAAAGACATTTCTGACCTTCTGGATTCTTTCTCTATCTAGTTCATGGACTTGCATGGTTATACACACAGTTTACATATGGCTAGATCCAGTAATAAAATAAGATTAAGACTAGGGAAAGTTGAAGACACGCGAGGAAGAAAAATGGCAGATGTCTAAATTATAAACTAATCTATCTAAATTAGATTAAAAGCCAGAGAAAATCCTTGATGTTTTCCTGTCTGAGGTTCAGCAGGGTACAGAGCAACCAAAGTAAAGAGCAGAGGTGCCTGGATATCAGACTGCAGGCAGAACTTTGTTATTGCTGTCTGTGTTCTGCATCATGCCCAATCTTCAGACTGTGCAACACCCAACCAACAACTAAAACCTTTGTCTTCACTTACATTTACTCTCTTTTGGCCACTGAGAAAATCTTGATAGCTTTTCTTTTTCTGAGTCAATTTGCTAGGCATAAACTCCTTTTAAAAATAACAGACATATTGGCGTCTAAGCAGGTCATCAGATGACATGGGATAGACAGAGAAAAACACCAGAAAATATGCCTTTGCTGGTCATTAAATTTTCTTGCATGTTTTGGATCAACAGAAGTACTGTTCTTCAAAAAATATCACAATACTGTTCTTCTGGGGAACATAAATTCTGTTAGAACCTTGCTTTCAACCTAGAGATAATCAAGTAAAAGCATTCTTCTACACTAGATCACTAATGTAGTTCAGTATTTGTGGTGAACTTGAGAGCAAAAAGGCAGTTAAATTAAGAAAAGAGCTGAAAGAGTGTCATTCAGAACAGTTAATTTTTTTTAAGTCTTAAAGTCAAGTGTCTCCCATTAAATATGAATAATAGGGGAGAAAATGAATAAATTACAAGTTTGCTAATTTTACAGCCAATGTTTTAACTGTGGTAATGGCAGCTTTAGCCTTCTGTATTATAATGAAAACTGACACGGTTGTATAAAACCACCCATCCCTGTTGTGATTTAGCATAGCTGGCTAGTTGTTCTCAGCTGTGCAACAGGCATATCATTTCAGAGGGGTTAAGTTAGTGTATTTATAGGAAAGAATTTCTTTAATGGCCACTGTGCTAATAAAGAATTATTGGATTTGAACTCTGCTCCACCACACCCACTCCCTTCCTTTGCTAATACATTCCTTCCTCTTCTGACAAGTCTGGAAACCTTGCCAAAATAAAAAAAAGAGAAAAAAAGGCAGTTTCTTAGGATCTGGCCCATTTGCAGCAGTAAGGATTTCCGTTCTGACAAAGGATATATAAATCTTTAGGGAATCTGGTTCTCAGAACTCTATATATCCAAGCTATAACTCGAAGATGTCTCTCCTGTAGTGTAAGAAAAGCATTTGGAACACAAAATCTTTGCATCTAGCTTAAAAATGAAGTGATGGATTTGCATTATTTTTTTAAGGGACCTAATGTCTTATTTTATTTTTACCTCCCTTTCTTTTGTTCATTCACAGATCTTTTTCTATCATCATCTCATGCATTCCTTTGTACCCTGCAAGGCTCTAATTTTGCAAAGTAGTCCACTGTGAATATGCCACTACAAACCTTCATTTATGGCTGCGCACTATCCTCCCTTTCCACCACACACAGAAGCTGTAGTGGAAGTGGTCTGAGAATGCCGTTTTGCTGGAAAGCCTCCCAGACGCAGCTTTCAGTATAGGAAATGACTGAGTGGCAATAAAATTAACATAGATTCACACTCTGCTGCCTCTTAAAAGAACAGAGTGAGAAGACACCACTTAATTACAGCTTTCATGATCAATGATAGATTCCTGCCAGTGGGTTTGTAGATAAACCTGGCACAGTGGAAAAGACATTACAGCAGATTTGCAACATAGTCTCTGATTTTTATCCTATTTGAAACTGGACACACTGAGTTTCTCTTTTCTGAAATGTTTGTCAGTTACTTGCCCCAGGAAGAAGTCTAACACTTTGTATTGTTGAAAGTCCTCTTCAAAATGATGCTGGTGACTTCCATGGGGTTTTTCATGATGGTGGCTGAACCTTAATGGCAAAGTAACCTCACATATCCAGATGATAAAATACAATGGGAACCTTTGATCTTGCAAATGTTAGGAAATACCGGCATCTTTCTGCACCACTAGATTCACTGAAGTCAGTCAGACTTAAGATAATACTCACTGGGAATCTCCTACCTAAGAAAAGAGTAAAACTGACAGAGTATCAGAGTAATTACAATGAGGATTGTTTCATAATCATCTCAGACCTTGATAATGCTATGCTGTCACCTCTATGAGGGCATTGTCCCCCTAGATGTGCTAAGGGAACTTACCATTATGAAGCTCAAGCCAAATGCAGAAAGTTCAAGTTACCCCAGCTGCTGTTGTAAAAGTCACCATCTAGTGTACGATGTCTGACAAGTATACCATGAGTAAAAACTGGGACATAGTGCTACTGGTGAACACAAATTCCAGGAGAAAGTGGGTACCAGCAGCTGGTAACTGCTCCTACATCTTAATGTTTACCAGAGGAATAGCACTTTTCAACAGAGGAAGGGAACAGGCAAGGGACCTGGTAGCCCACCATGGTCTTCAACACAAACTGCTCTTCTAGAAGAGGGACTTGTCTTAAGGGAATGTTCCAGCCTTTACTGTTCTCATCTTAGAAACCAGAGTGATAAATTTAAATTTACCAAACACCCTCTAGATCATCTAACCCTAAATAGTTTTCCTCAGCCCCATTACATCTGTTTGCTGATAGGATCAATCTCTTTATATTTACAGTCAAAAGATGACCAAGTTATTGGCAATTTTAAGAAATCTTCATCAAGTACATCTTTATAAATCAACAAAAATGTTATAAATTATGACCAAAAAAAACCAGGTCTGGTCACTCTGCCAGTTGAGTCATGCCCATATAAAGAGAGTAAAATGGTATTGATGTGTCACAAGTATATGTACCATGAAAAGTCATTTATTTAATAGAACGGCTTCTTATTAGTAAAATCCAAATGGTCGAGCTGTTCTGGCCCCCAGTATTTATAACTTGCATGGAGACATTTCAAATTGACAATGTGTCTCTGAATGCCCCAGAACTTTATCTGGAGAAACAAAAGTTTCCATAAGGGATTGTAAATCAAAAGAGATTTTTCATACCTTCACATGGCTTGGTAGCATTGGAAGCATGGTTTCATTGCTGGAAGGCTTTATATCCAGACATAGGACACTTCCTAAACTTCTCAAAAGTAAACAGAACTAAGAACTTCACAAACTTGTTTTTCTAATCACCTTTCAGGATCCCCCATGCCCATTCCGCAATATACACAGGACTGAAAAGTGTACAGTTCTGCAAAGTGATAAAATTAGTGAAGGTCCTTACTCGGCTGAAAATAGAAGTACATATTTTAATTGTGGCAAACATCAGAATACAGCTGCAGCTTCTGTGCCAGGAGGCTTTCAGCCAGCCTGCATGATCCAGAGGTCCCTGAAGTTAGTAGAAATTGTGCCATTCCACTTTCTGAACTTCAAATTTGGTCAGCAGTGTGTCAAACCCAAATAAAAGTGGAAAGTAAAAAAAAAAAGTTAAAGAAATCATGACACATGAATTTCTATTGTTCAATTTGCTTCAAATTCATAATAAAACAGATTACCTTGTTGAAAACCAAGATATGTAAAAATTCCAAATTGATTGTAATGGAGTAAGAGGAAAATATAAAATCTGTACTCTAGACTGTTTACTTATACTTATGGAGAAGCTACATTTAACTAACTGCTCTAAGAAAAATTGCCTGAGTTAATAGCTCATTGACATTCTTAAATATATCTTCATTATTTAGCTAAACAGCAGACTATGGACAATTTATTATTTATTTTCCTTTAAATTTATTTTCTAATGTATATAAAAGTAGTCTTCCATTTAAATATTCTTATTTTAGCTGAAGACACAATCAGTACAATGAAAGTCTTAAAACCTCATTTTTTTCAATGACATAATATACTGTTGACATACTGAAATTGCATTCTGTCAAAGAAAACAATGATCTCAACAGAGTTTCAATGGAAATTTCACACTCCGTATCAGTTGCAATTGAATTCCATGTTAAGGGGCATTAACTCTGTCATTTCATCATTTGTTCTAAATACCCTGTACTAGGTGTTAAGATATATATGCTTGAACATTGTTCATTATTAGGGAGGAGAAGATAGACAATTTTCCAGCTTTTAGTTATTCTGGTTTTATTTGAGTGAAAAAGATTGTCAGGTGATCTTTTTGCTTTTCTGAAGCAATTAGATACATATTTTAATTCATTTCTGCTTTATTTCTGTCCCATGTGTTTTAGTGTATTTCTCAGCCCAGCATATTTTTTCCTGTCATTAACAATCTATGCACTGGTCAATAGTTTATTTATAGGAACTGGTAAACAAATGCCTATGAAAACATATCCCATTTCTTCTTCCAGTTTGCCAATATACAAAATGAGAAAAGTGGTTGAAAGATCAGAGTAGACTCTGGAAGTAACCACCCCATAATTCAGTTAGGGCTCTGCCAGTCACCTGAAGTGTATTCCTGGACTGGGAGTATTAGTTCTCTGTGTCTTTGGACACCCAATTTTGAAATGGGTGTTTTCAGCTTGCATATCAGAACTAGCTGGGAAAAAAAAAAAGAAAGAAAGAAAAAAAGGAGGGAAAAAAAGAAAAAAAGAAAGGTTTATAGATTTCAGAAAATGACTTCTCAGACCAAACCCCAAAATTTTACAGGCAAGAACTGAAACTTCCCCTATATCTTTAGTTGTATGGTAATGTTGCCATTCTTGAAAGTTTCACTGCTGGTAAAGAAGTGAAAGTAGAAAAAGCAACCAGCACTTGTCAAAGTTCTCAGCTGGATCCCCATCCTCAATTCTGGCAAAAACATGCCAAACCTGAGATGTTTTGCACAATAGGTTTTAGACTTCATAGATCCATTTTGTCCATAGATTTCTGGTAACAGCTACTAGACCCCCAAATCAGAGCCCAGTGCTGGCCAGAAATTGTCATCAGTCCTAGCAAATTTTTGGAGGGAAACAAAAAAGAAATGCATTTAACTATTGAAAATTTCCGTAAGGTTATTGCATGGAAGCAAGAAATTCATTATATATATCTGCAGATATATCAACTGAACATGACTACACGATAAAATTGTAACAATACTGGATGTGGAAAGTGGGAGTAAATGAGCATTTGCACTTGCAACCTTCCCCAATGGAAACTGAATATGCCCACATCACCATAGGTACACTTTAAAGAGCTTCAAAACAAAGTTCCTATCAGTTCTGCTTTTGTGGTTTCTTACAGAACAAGAACCAACTGTTTACTGCAGAAACAGGTCTTTGTGTGTGACATGAAGGCCTTGAAGACTGTTCTGACTGCTATTTATTTAGACCATTAGACAATCTTTCTCTATTAAAGTTGAGCTAATAATTATGTCTTAGCTGAGTCCACACACTGTGATCCAAACACTGAACATGCTGAAGAGTAAATTGGAAGATAAATGCAATGACAAAGTAGCAACTTTTGAATAAGTCCGGCACTGAGCACTTTTTTAACCTTTGATATTATTTAAACTTAGAAAGAAATGTCATTTTAAGGCTGGTGTCAATTCAATTAAAGCTTTATTAAAAAAACAAATAATAAAAATGTGTAGCGATTTGTTATGAATTTGAAACAAATACAAAACCAGAGCTTCTTTAATTAAGTTAATTATAGATGCTAGTAAGATCTGAAAGATGATATACTGAATTTAAAAGTCAACAATAAAGACAAAAAAAAAAGTATCTCAGACAGAACACTGTAATAAAGAAAGCAAATAAACTCACATCTGAATGTAGCAATAAGTTCATAGAATATAGGAGAGGTTTACATTGGAAATTCACCTCAGAAGAAAATTACTGTAGTCCTGCAATGACAAGGAAATCATGGCTGGTAATCACCAGTGGAAATTTGTTCCTGCTGGCTGGGATCCCAAAGCTCAACAGAAGAATGAAAAAAAGCAAGTCCAGCATTTGGAATTACATTGGAGCTAGGATCTATTTGAAAACTGTCTGGAGTTTGACCTGATAATTAACTCCTATTTTGAGAGTTTAAAAGGAAGATGGGACTTCCGTGGGTGTGCAGTCTGCTACTCTCTAATATTCATGTTAAGCAGCAAAAAGGAAAATGCCGAACTAGAGTAAGCCAGAATATGCTATTTACCGATTCCCTTCTGCCTTCACCATAGAAATGAAACTTATCTGAGTGAAACAGCTTATGAAAAAATCCCACACAGCCAGTTGATTTTGTATATAGCTTTTACTTGAGATCTCATCAAAGAGAAGAAAAGCCTATTTATATTCAGCTACCTCTTCATAAAATGTTTTCGCATCAGTAAAGCAGAATACATTTGGAGATGGTCACATTTCACTTCTTAATGGACCTGATCTGGCATACCAGAGAGAACACTTGGGACCATTCCAGAATAAATTATTTAGGGCAATCTTATCAGACATAATCCTTGAGTCATTCAGTAGATTACCAAAATAAAACAAACAAACAAAAAAAACCAAACAAAAAATTCACCTCTTTTTTTATATTAATTGAAGATATTATGAGGGTTTTTGTTTTCTTCTCTTTTAAATTTGATTTCCTGAAGTAACCCATGAAATTTGGTAATTTTAAAATCCTCTTATGGTACATTCTGACTTTAACTGTGCTAATTCAGTTTTTTTTCCTTTAAGACCTTAATCCTGTTTTAGTGGACACAGAGCTCACCTACATGACAGGTTCATTTCCAATAGTTTCCTTGTTCAATTCTGGAGAGTATTTATTTAATTAACTAAGATTAGGCATGCAAATGAGTTGAAACCTGTAAAAAAATCCTTATTGGATTCCAGTGTAGGAAAGTTTCTTTTTTTTCCCTGCCAAATGAATTATACAAGTGCAACCATCTTCAACTGAATTATCTGAATTTGAGTAATGATATACTCTTCGCATACAGAAAGTCTTAGACGTCTACTGCAATTTATCACAATGCCCCTTTAACACTAAGGAGAGCTGAATATTTAGAGTAGTAATGTGTCACTATATGATTGCCAAGATAATATGTGCTGTATATAACACCCAAGAAAAGTAAATCCTGATTCACTTATTTTCTATTTGTCCTTGTCTCCTGAAAAATCATTTGGTTCCTAAATCCTCCCTGTGACTTTCAAAAGTAGTCTTAAAGCTAGATGAATTTATGGTGGTTTTATGCCAAGTGAGTTCCTAACATGCATGGCTGCTGGAATTAGAGACTGAGAAAATGATCCACTCTGTATATTGTTGCAACCTAATATTCATGGGGAACTGAACATATTCAAATCCTCAAACTGCAAATTCTAAAATGAAAACATTTGCTCTGCAAATAACCGCGTTTTGGAGGGTACGGAAAGGACATTCTGGTTTGTAACTTGGGTACATTTTGGATGGTTCATATTAACTGCCTCATTGAAAAGATGAAAGGGTATCACCGGTGTAAACAAAACCTGTGTGAAACAAACAAGGGATTCATAGTAAGGGAGCTATAAGTAATAGAATGTGCAATGGAACCTGCTGTGAAAATGATAAGATTTGCATACTTTTCTGAGAACTTTGGAATTTAACCACAATGGCTCTCCTGATTACATTATAACACCTCAGCAGCAACATTGGAAATGTTATCTTTTTACTGCAAAGGAGACTTCAAAATCTGTCCATACTTATGTAATAGTAATTAATCTGAAAGGCAGCCCTTTCAACAGCTGGATCTAAAAGATTTTAGAGGAAGCTGATGTCCACTGATGGAAAGTACGAAGCACCAACTTAGGAAAGCCGTATCAGCTGCTATCTGAGATGGTAATACTTATCTCCAGTACAAGTTTGTGTATGTGTGTCTGCTCCATACACGCTTACATACACATTCACCTTGAGCGTAAGTGTGCACTTATGCATGTTAATGTCTAAGGTGTAAGGATTTGAAAAGATAAAAGCTGAGCTATAAAAATGCCTTCATTAAGGTATAAAATTAATTAAATACATTACAATAAGTGCAATGATATACAATAGGTACAATTTAATGCAGCATTTCTTGTTCTTTTGGGGAATGTTATTCTTTCTGAACAAGATTAAGTACTGTGAATTGTGGCACAATATTCTTAATAATGATAAAATTAAATAATACAAAGACTGACTGATGTGATGAACGATGTCTGACTGAAAAAGTCAGGGATCCTGAAAAAATATGCAACTGAAGCTGATGGCAGGGTTACAAAAGACTTTGTCTGAGTGATGAGCACTATGTGAAGGGGCTTGCATTTCCAAGGCTGAACCACTTTTGAACAACACAAGTGATGAGTGCACACAGCAGTTAAGGAGGTAAGGAACTAAAGTTGTAGGAGCAATTCCAACTTTTACACATCATAATTTTGTTTATTTCTTGGCTTTGTCCCTGTAAGGCTTTCCAGTTAGCAGTGGATTTTCTTTCTTTCTTGTTTTTGCCTTTTAAGCCCAAGGTTAGAATGTAGGCAGTTTGAGAAGTGGTTAAGACAAAAGGAGCTTTTGTCATGCAGGCCAAATATGTGACGTGATGCTGTTTCTGTACTCATAGATTCAGTCCTGGCTCAAAACTGGAATTTTCCTTTCTTAACTTCTATTGCAAGATGTTAAAATCACAAGGTTTTGGAGTAACTTAGTTTGGGAAGGACCTCTGCTGGTCATCTGGTCTAACCACCTCCCAAGGCAAAGGTCCAGCTTCAAACTTAGATCAGGTTGCTCAGGCCCTTGTGTTTTGACTATCACTAGGAACAGAGATTCCACAACCTCTATGGGCAACCCTTTTGACCATAGTCTTGGGGAAATAAAAATTTTAAACATCCAGTCAGAATTTCCATTGTTCCAGCTTGTGTCTATTGTCTCTTATGCTGTTTCTATGCATTTCTGCGGTGTCTGGCAGTCTGCTATACACCTTCCCAGTAAGGGCTTGTAGGCAGAAATATGATCCGGCCCTTCTCCTCTTCAGGCTGAATGGTCCCATCTCCCCCAGCCTCTCCTCATCTGAGACATGCTCCAAGCCCTTAATGACCTTCGCAGCCCCTCACTGGACTCATTCAGTATGTCCATGTCTCTCGTGTACCGGGGGAGGATCACTTCCCTGCACCTGATGCTCTGCCTAATGCAGCCCAGGAAGCTGTTGGCTGCCTTTGTTGCAAAGGTGCTTTGCTGGCTCATATTCAACTTTGTGTCCACCAAGAGCTTCTGGTCCTTTTATTCCCAGGAGCATGAAGCCTTGCCTGACACTCTTTCACAGCATTTGAGGAAAGGAGTTGATTTTATACAACAGATGTGACAATAGAGGTGATATTCTAGGACTATCAAAAGCATTTCATTGTGCAAAGAGGAAACTAAGAAACATTTCAGTCTGCTGAATTTGTATTTCCAGCTTGCTGAGGAGCAAACAATGCAGCTCTTTTATTTTTATTTACAGTTGTACAAAATTAATTTCAAATATGTAATTGTGAATTTGCAGGTTTTAGCATTTTCTTTCCCTGTTGGGCAATGCAATACCAAACATTATAAAATTAATTAAGAGATATTTATAATGTGGAAACATCACAGAGCTTCATAGCAAGGGGAAAATTTAACATTGCAGATTTTCTTAGGTATTGAGCTATGCAGTGTACATAATATTTTACTTTCTGTGTAGCAATATAAAAGTAGGGAAGAGGAGTATGTTTCCAAGGGAGTTAAAGGAAGTGGTTTGCACTGATTTAGACTGCTAATAAAAGACTAGTGTGCCTTCCCCCCTCCCTGCTGAACAATTATCAAAATCAGAAGCACAGAGGAAACGGCGTACATGCAAGGGCTTCGTGTGGAAGAAATAGATGTGGATAATTTTCACATATTAACAAAATAACATATACTTCTAAAATGTCACAGCGCAACTACATTGAAAAGCTATGTTCCTGTAATATACCACTGGGGAATAGTTTTATAATTCCTCATAAAGCTTCCCAGTCCCTTGTTGTTACTTTCAAATTAGGCTATCTCTGTCAGTAATATGCTAAGACAGTAAAGAAGACAAATCCAATAAATGTTTCATAAAACTATGCAAATTAATAACTAGACTTAATCCACCAGGGTCTATGAAATTTTATATAGTAGCTGTAGTTACAATTAAGTGTACAGTAAAAGGCCAGCTCTGCAGAAGAGCAGGTGAAACTTTCATCGACTGTATTAGAAACATAACACTTAGACTGGTTACAGATGGAATGATAGCATCATAAGGGTATGAAAAAGTAATAAATTAAGGGTATACCATCCTCACATTGCTAATAGAGTTTTAGGAAGAGAAGTTAATGATGTGGATGTCTTGACTCTTTCCTGTACTGGTAAAAAAGTCAGGACTTTACTGAAAACAGTCAGTCAAGCACCTACCATAAGCCTGAAAATATTTGAAAGGAAAAAAGAGATCTATGCTATGCTTTCTTAAAAAGAAGCATTCTCAAATTACTTGTTGAGATCTTGCTCAACATCCTCCAATGCCAACAATACATTTTTGGAACATGCACTGATGAAAATGGTTTCACCCACTCAATAATAAAGGAACAGAAAAATATTTGGAGAAGTAGTTAGGAATACCATGTCCTTTGGTCCATGTATTTGGGCTCACTTCCCAAAACAGAGTCTTCTTGATCCTGCTTGCTGTAATTACAAGAGTAAAACTGTGATCTAAGTCCCACAGGTATGCCTGTCATGAGCTCTCCTGAAATATGTTGGGCTTATACATATCTGGAGATTTCGCTCTTTCTTTATCCAGGACTCTGTGTTCTCTGTTGCAGAAACACAAAGTACTGCAGGTCTTTCTTGCACTCTGGGTCTTTCCCTTTCTTGCAGACACACAGACAAACAAACATGCTCGTTATGCACATAAAAACATAGATCCCTTCAGAGGATTTGTTACAGACATTAAAAAAGCATCCAGAGCACACTCTCAGAAAGACATGCAATACAGACTACATGGAAAGCTTTACTTAGAGGCCAGAAATTAAGATTTCAGTAGAACAGAACTCATGCTGACTTCAAAGATAATTTTTTTTAATAATGAGAACTGAAAACCTGGGCCAAAATAAATCTAAATTTATAACCTGATAAACATTTCTTTTAGACAGTGCTCTTTGTTGATAAGGTATTAAAATGCATAACAATGGCAATGGATTTTCTCAGACGTGCTGACAGCATGATGCGTCAATTCCTTTACAATGTTATGTCACTCAGCTCTTACAATTCCCATGTCAATCTTGTACTGACAGAATTTTGGCCTAGAATCAAAGTATCTTCACAACTCAACTGTAGTAAACTTAACTAAGTGTTTGAAACCTACATAATTATATTTCCGAAAAAGAATAGGGAACTTCAGCAAATACACTGGCTTTGAGGATTCCTCAGGTACTTTGCCCTGTGAATGAACCATATGTCAAATGACTCCGCTCCTGAGTTTCTTCAGGCTCTGATCTCCCAGATCCACTGCAGGGTCAGTATGGCAAGTCTGCATCTGCCTATGCAGAACACCTCCAACACTGTTCTAGCATGTTCTGTCTTTTTAATGTCTGCACATGCTCTCACACCAAGCCCAGCATTCCCTCATCACTTCAAGCAGGAAAAAGAAATTAAATATGTGCATGTGTGTGCACATGTTTAGTGTCTCAGGGACAAAACAAGTCGCAGAGAAGGTGTGATGTGTAGCTGTTGCTCACCTCTAATCATTTAAAGAGGAGTGGGCATGAGTCTTCTGGCCTCCAACCAGTGGGAATATTAAGTCATTAAATCACTGTCTTTCATGACGTTGATTGAGCAGCAA
This sequence comes from Haliaeetus albicilla, assembly GCF_947461875.1. Classification (NCBI taxonomy): domain Eukaryota; kingdom Metazoa; phylum Chordata; class Aves; order Accipitriformes; family Accipitridae; genus Haliaeetus; species Haliaeetus albicilla. Next base: position 66,802,823 of record NC_091484.1, on the reverse strand, counting down.
TATTTTTCAGCACTTACATGGAATTCATCATACAAATTCCTTGGAATCAATTTTAAAAGTCTTTTAGACCTCAACTGAGCCAGGTTTTTATCATAGAGGGAATTACATGGAAGACTTGAAAAGTGTTTATCTGAGTGCTGCAAAACAGCATTCATAAATAGTCGTTAAGCCCCTGAATTCTGATGTATATAATCATGTTATCTGATATTATAATCATTCTTATGAAGAGGGAATTCTAAGTGTGAAAAAGTATTTCCTGCACATCACTCATTACCTCTTGTGAAGTGGTTTTTTTTTTAAAAAAAAAGGTTCATTACAGAAAATGTATCCATACTACTGCTATTTGGTGGAAAAGTTTCAAACATCTAAGCATAGAAATAATGAAACTAAAACATATCCATGCAATATAGGTGTTTATGCACACAGACTAATAGTCAAATCTTTAGATAAAGGCCTATTAAAAAAAAAATATATCTAAGTCTGAACTGCTCCACATCTGTGATCATATTATTACACAAGAAAAAATAGCCCTAAAAGAAGATCCACCCTGGGAGTCCATATAATTTCTCTATACAACTTCACTAGGAGATTTTTTTTTTTTCTTTTTTTTAAACAAAAACAAACAATCAAAATTACAAACTCACTTCTGAACCCAGAATTCATGTTCTAAATATTCAAATGTGTTGGCATCCCAAACTGTAGTTTTTTGACCCCCTACTAATAGCAACCACAAAGTACTCCAATGTTATAGGATGGGTCACTGTTATAACTTACATTTATGTACCTTAACTGAGTCATACAGGACACAAAAGTCTTCCCCATTGAATAATTCAGCTCATTGTCTTGTCTGTCCATGAATTTCTCAGATAGGCAATTCGTGTTGCTGATCACAAAATGACATTAATACGCTAGCTGTCATGTAATGCATTTAAACTTGCCTTTTACTGTACAATGCAAATGTGTTTTCTCTGAGAATTCTGAGTGCAGCTTAATAGCCAGGCAGGAAATGGGATAATTGGTTAAAAAGATTCACAGTGCATTATTAGTATTTTTATTACTGCTGTAATTTTATAGTGTCTTTGATTTATGAGACAGAGGAAAAATGAAAAGGCATGCTGTATCTTTCCAGTTGCACTAAACTGCTTTGCATCCAGAAATTGTGCATCCAGAAAGTGCTGACTAAGATGTTATAATGAACCTTAGAAATAATTATCATTATTTTCCTGATTTAGCATTTGTATTAGTCTCAGCATCTCTATGGTCATACCACTGCTTCTGCAAATGAAAGCAATCACTAAACAACTGGACAAATATCGCAAGAGTATGTTTTGTCCAGCACTTCTAGCTGTATTAGCAGTTGACAACATTTGTAAGTGTTGCAGTCATTAAAGCCTTATTTGGACAAGGAAAAAGAAAATCTTACAGAACTCAAAAAGAATAGTAACTGAAGAAACTTGACTTTGAATATAGGAAGTTTCTACGACAAATTGCCTTGTTGAAACTGTAAGTTTGCAGTCTCCTTTGCTACTATTTTACGGCATCTTTCCTCAGTTTCACTGTGGAGATCTGTGTGGCATATTGTATGTTCTAAGAGATAACTATTAGTCAGAACCAAGTTTTTTTACCCAGACACAATGCCTACAGAATACAATGAGTTCTGTTGGAGCAAATGGGAAATGGGGAATCAGGCATGCTGAGAAAACATCAGAGGAATGCAAGCGGTGATGGAGAGCTGAACATTGAGAAGATGTAAATGAATCATTTATTTTCCTCGTGCATGTTTGTGTTGTGTTTTTTTCTGACATTTTTCAACTGCTTTAGAAACATCTACAAACTTAAAATGGCTATGCAACACAAGCAACTTACATCTCCTTCCCACCCCTTTCACAGAGTTTAGACACTTCTTTTTATTGGAAATCTAAATGGAGGAAAATTGAAATTAAGTATTATAGTGAAATTCATGAATCAGATAAATAAATAGACATAAGCAATCTAATGTTACTAGAAAAATATTAAAATTAGTTATTAGGTGGGTGGCACTTTTTGTGTGAGTCAACTTAACAAAGGTCTGAATCAGTCCTGTACCCGTATTCCTAAACACTTACAGGATGCCCTGCTGTGAAAGGCGACATTGTCATTGGACACTTAGTCAGATCCAGACTGGAAAAATGTAGCCTAATAAATCTCAGGGTGGCGACTGGAATTCAAAATGCGCTCTCAGTGGCAGGGAGAAAGACGAAAAATAGCTCTGGTCAAATGACCAGCTTGTGATAGCAGACTGGAAGCTGCACATAACTTTAAAGGGCTAGCAAGAAAAAGTCAGTACTGCTTGTTTCCAAATCTAAAAAGGGAAGCAATGGAGAACGGGAAGAACTTTTAGAGCTGGTAAAAATCACCCAAGTGTTTTCTACTGAAATTTCATTTTTGTTGCCTTTTCTATTAAATCCATTTTTTTCATTTAAAAAAACCCAAGTGTTTTCAGAATTGTACATTTTCAACAAAGTTGATTTCTAGCAGTCTTTTATCTCTGAGATCCTAGAAGGAAGGCAGTTACGTTATTGCTTTTAACCTGGGAATAACTTGCTGGAAAATCACTGATGATGTAGAAACTACCAGAAATGATCAGGGAAGTGGAAATTTAAGTCTCTGACTGTGTTACTTACTGCTGTGGCTTACCTCACTTCCAAACAGAAGTCACAGATCAAGCCTGAGTCTATTTCACACCAAGAAATAGCTTTCTTTTTCTTTTCCTTAATGCGCTCAACAAAGTTGATGGTTAACTGTGAAGTCATTTTCAAGTCCTAGTTTACTAATGTCAGTCTGTCTACCTAAAATACCTTCTACAGTGTTAATTGGATATATTATTCTTCTTACTCTTCCTGCCAAAAACTGTTACACATTTTTGCTTTGTGCTTTTTAGTAATAATTAGATTTCAGACCATTACTAGTGTTTCAGAATCTGGTGAACTAGCTTATATATTATGCCTGTAAAGTGCCTGATAACAAAAGGCTTTATATAAATGCATGTTATTGCTCTCAGTAAGAACTACCTGGCATGTGCATGGGCACAGCTGAATTATCGGTGACCTCACTACATTTTCTTTGTCTTAGTTCCTGATTCCAGTCTTTGCTTCCCTTGTCTATAAAAAGGTTTCTAACAGGCTGCCCACAGTTGTTAATTGTCATCATTTGTACTTCATATTAAAATGCTTTCACTTAGTCACGTGGTATTAAATATTTTTTTCTGGGGTGGGGGGGTTCAGGATCCTGACACAGACATCCAACTTCTCATTTTGGTTCCAAGTCTATATCACCCTCTTAGCTCCACTTAATTGAAAACAGAGCTTGCCTGTAAAACATCATGATTTAGAGCTGATCATATAAATATCCAGCCTTCTGTTCTGTGCCTTCGTGAAGAGTACTGTTTGTACGTTCACATTTTCAAGCTATGATGAAGTGTGCCCCTTTCTCTCGCTACATTTCCAGGCATCTGCAAAGCCCATATTTAAATGGCTGAGTGAAAAGATTGTAAAACATATTTTGAAACGTAAAAGTTTCCAATGAAGTGCACTTGCCTGCCTTGTGAACTTTGAATTGAAGACTATCTCTCAGTATATTGCATTCGCTGCTTGCTTTTATTATCCCAAACCAGTAGTGACTATTGCTTTCCCTTTTGCTCTGTTCTTGCTTGTTTTTGTCATTCCTCTCAAGGGTATCATGCCCTGGGTAATAATAAAATAAAAGGTTCATTCCTCATGCAGCTTTCTGCACACTGACTGAATTGTTCTAGACTCCAGAGGCTGAGAAAGGCAAACCAATGTGAATGATGATAGGTGAAAAGGTCATCGTTTCATTCTTGTATAAAATAATTTTTGGTGCCCATTTCACTTTTCCACGTTTTTTTTTTCTCCTTCCTTTCCTGGAGGCTTTTGTTTTAAGTCTCTTTTTAACTCTCTTTAAATGATTTATGATCTGTTTCACACTTTGTTACCTTTCTCTGCATTGTAAATGTCAGTGTGCCACATCTGAGAGATGGGAAGTTAACATGCCGTGGGGTTTTATTGACGAGTCTGTGTCAGTGCAAAAAGAAAATGTTTTTAGTTGGTAAAGCACTGCATTTATTATCCAAAATCTCCTGACAGTAGTAATGATAACACATGAATGAGATGAAATACTGTCAAGACCTTTTCAGAGTGCTGGAGCAGAGGATGAGTGAGACAGAGAGAAATTTCCAAGATTTCAGAAAGTAGTTTCTATAAGAAAGAAATTACACATCACATAGTCAGCATATGTGAGTACCTGTGTGTACCTGGCATATACACACAGTCACGTTTGCATATAGATGAGACAGATAGTAGATATCAGAAGACAGTATTCTTTTATTCTCCCAGCTGAGAGGCAGCATTCCCAGATGCCTGTTGAAACCAGTTGGGATCTCAGACCTGCACTCTGCCTCTCTATCAGCCACTAGCCTCCAGCTGACCTTGAAAAATTCACTTCAGCTCTCCTTCTCCCAGTCTCTTGATATGTAAAATGAAATTATTGATCCACCTCTCCTTTGCACAGAGCATTTGAGATGCACTAATAAGCCATGAAATAGGTAGAAAAAGCTGTGAGACATCATACACCCATATTTATAAGCGCAAATGATGCATTATGGAAATGAGAGCTGGCAAAACTTTCTAGATCATCTTTCATGGGTACCTTCCCTGAGCTGGGAAGCTTAATAATTCTGTGTGCTTGAAAGTCAATGAAAAGGCTTCTTCCAAATTCACAGAAGGAGCTAAAGGAAGTCTTCATCATACAATAATGACAGAAAAAAAGTATAAATGAAGAAATGAAATACAGGTTACCAGGAAAAGGCTTCAATCCCATATTCAAATTAGGCATGCATGCACTGTATGTGGAATCTTAGGATATATATAAAATACAGTAATCATTTTAATTGCTCTGTGGTGGCTACACAGTTAGCAGGGCATGCATGCAGCTTTGTATAGACCCTGCAGTTGATCCAAACAGAAAGAAATACTAATTACCTCCTTTCAGTTTGCATCTTCATACAGTTAATATACCCCATTTTCACTGCTCTATTAGATGCTGGGTTCAGCAGAACTTAGGTTTTCTTTCCTAGATATATGTAATTTCTCTTAACTTCTTCATAGCAACCTCAGTTTATCTAATTTCTATTGTAGCACATAAGCTTCCATGGTAATAATAATTAATATCTATTTTGCATCATACAACTGATTAATTTCTAAAAACCCAACTGTTATAACAATTCTTCAGTTATAACACTACACCTGCACACATGCCGTCCTCTTTTCTTTTTTTTTCTTTAGGGAAAATGTCACAGACAGGACTGGTACAAAAATTGCCTTCCAAATATTTTGCTGTAGAAAAAGTGGAGTTTAGGTGAGCTTTCCTCTAGAAAGGAAGTTAGCCCTTGTTTAGGTCAGTTAATCTGTGTTATGGGTGCGAAAATTGTCTATGAATTGACCACATCCTGTTGTAAGAGCACAGAAGTATGTCTAGACACCTAGTATAGACTTAAGCATACAGAAGAAAGACAAAATTGGGTCCAAGATCATCTGAATGATTGATTTCTGTCTATGGTTGCAGCTAGAGGCAGGTCAAGTAGTCTATAAGTTAGATGCTGATACCTTCCTTGGTCTTCAAACAAGTTCATTCAAGGTGGTCACCTAGGTTTGCAGATGGGACTTTGGATTATTTCCTAATATAAACATCTGATGGATTAAGGATAAGTAATTAGAAGACCTACATACTGAAGAAATTATAGTCAGCTGCAATTTCCTAGTAGGTCAAGAGGTGATAAAATGGTAATGAGAGTCCTAGAATACACAGTCTAATAAAAATGTAAGTATATAGAGAAAAACACTCTTCATTGCATTTCTGAGATGTGGATCTTTAGCTTTTTTATTTATGTCTTTTGTGTTTCATTTCCAAAAAACCTGCAGTGTAACATACTGTAAGGAAAGACAAATATCTCTCCTATGGCTAGGTAGCTATCAACATTTGACCGAATCCAAGTATCTTTCTACTAGACTGTAAAGAAGTCAGCAACTCTCAGCAGACTTGCAGTGCTAGCTCTTTTACAACTAGATGTACAAGAATCAAGGCTAGGTGTAAAATAGGCCCTTGACGCTGAAACAGCTTCTGGGCTCCTGTACCCTGACACTGAACCTTGCGCTTGCTCTCAGCTTGGCTCTCTTGACTCCTTGTATTGTGCATGAGACTTGCAGGTCTCTGGACTGGAGCCCAAATATTCAGTGAGGCAAGCAAGGCATCATCTACGTGTGTTATTTTAAGTGTTCAGTTTCCAGACTTAGGCAGCCTCCTACCATTGGACACTGAAGTAACTCTTAAATATCTAGCAAGAACAACTGGCTCTACATATTCATGAATACTACACTACAGAGTCATTGGATAAGAAAAGAAAGAAGAAAAGGCAGAGGTGACTGGATAATCAAAGAGTACAAAGGATGAGAGAAATACACAAAGGAAATAGGACCTCAGGGCTGTATCACATGATCAGAGAAGTAACTTAGATATTTGTGCAAAGAAATACAAGCACCAACAATGATAAAGGATGTCTGAGGAAAAGTAAGAGACAGAAAAAGTATTTTGAAGTGTGTAAAAGACAGAATATCCTTTGGCACATTAGGGGATATTAGAGGCCACTCAGCGTAACCAAGGGAGAACAGGTGCCAGATTTCTTAGAAGAAGTAAAGATTTTAGCAGAAAATTTGAGAAAGAAAGAGGTCCTGGGAAACCATGGAGCTTGATCAACTCAGTAGCTCTCCAAGAAGATTTAAAAACAATGGCAAGCACTGAGATAGGCATGAATGCAGAAGCTACAGCAGAGTTAGCTTATTAAATGTGAGAGGTAGAATATTTACTAAGACATTTCAGGAATAAATTCAGATATCCATGAGACTAGGGCCAGTGAAGGAGCAGACCAGGTTTAGATCAACAGCTCAGCTGTTGGTGATACAACAGATCCTGAGGAAGTTTGCAGAACAGAAATTAATATATTACTAAAATTTTATAGGCTTTAAACAGACTTTTGACAGTATATGAAAGAAGGCAAGTTTTCAAAATGTATATTATTCCTAAGAAATAGATCAGGTGGTAGACTGCATCTCCAGCAAGCTGAGGAGTGCAGTGAGAGTAGACAAGAGATTGACTGTCAGGAGATATATTCATTTTACTGCTAGAAGAAATCATAGTTTTAGCTTTCAGACATGAAATAGAAATCATGCTATGTAAGGGAGTAGTGAGGAATTGTAGATTCACTGATGGCATTGAATTCATAGCCCTGAGGAGGCCGATCTGTCAAGATTAATTTATGATGGAGACTGAGAAAGCAGAAAATTTGGAGTGAATATTATCAGGAAAAATTAAAAAAATCAGACAGTTGGAAGGTAAGAGGAGAAAAAAAATAATTAAGAGACCAAGGACTACAACAGAGAGGTAAAAAGCATACTGTGTTTTGAAAGATGATATATTACTGAAGGGATATAAAAGAAGGAGTCTAGTTAAGGCTGAGTTTGTAAAAATCAACAAGATTTGAAAGATTTTTTTTTTTTTTAAAACATAAAAATAACCAAATAAAAGTCATGATTGTGTCATACAGAGCTACTGTTTTACAGGTTGGAAGCCACAAAGCAAGACAGCAAACAAAAGATACTGACTCTACAGATGAGTTCCCTGAGGGGACTACTGCAGAAAACAAAAGTGAAGTGATAATGAAATGGTTAGAACAAGGCATAATAACTTTACAGATGATCTAAGGCAATTAACTGTGGCTGCTTAGGTTTGTGTTAATTGTAATCCCCTAACAAATGTCAGACTTGGTGAAACAAGGTTCAAGCAATGAAACACAGATGATCAATGACAAGCTGGGTAGATTAATTAGAAAACAATATAAAAGAGAAAGAGTTTTTAAATTATCAGCAAGGGACAGGGGGAAAAGCCTGTTAAGAATATTCAGTTGAAAGAGAGAAATTATACACTTATAAAATACAAGTCATGAGATAATACATAGCAAGAAACCTGGGGAAAAAAACACATACCAGTGCTGCACTTGCAGAAATAAACTCCTTTTTGTGGCTTTTTTTAATACAAAGATTTTCAAGTACTTTTGCACGTAGAAACCACACCTCAGTGGAAGGTTGCCACCACTCAGTACACTTTTTAGCCTGAGCATTAGAAATGTGCTTGAACCTATTTATAGTTGAGAACGACTGCATACAAGGATGGGACTCCTCTCTCACCTGAGTTTAAGTTGGTTTCTGGGTGTGAGCCAACGGAGATCTAGCTGATACATAGGTCTAGAGGCTGTTTAGATGGTTGAACATCAAGTGTTTACTTTCTGGTAAACAGAAAAAGTCTCTAAAGTTTCTTTCTATTGTTTACATTCACTAATGTCTGCACCGGATTTCTAGCTTACGTTTAGGAGCTGGTGTTTTGAGTTCAATTCTATGAGCTAAACCTCACCTCAAAGATCAGGCCAGTTCCAACCTACTTTGATTCCTCACAGATATGTACGTAATGCAGTACCTAATGACAGTATCAGGGACATCCTGTTGTGATGGTGCTTAGGACCTGTAGGAGATCTGTGTGTCGTGGTTTAACCCCAGCCAGCAACTAAGCACCACGCAGCCGCTCACTCACTCCCCCCCCACCAAGTGGGATGGGGGAGAAAATCGGGAAAAAGAAGTAAAACTCCTGGGTTGAGATAAGAATGGTTTAATAGAACAGAAAAGAAGAAACTAATAATGATAATGATAACACTAATAAAATGACAACAGCAATAATAAAAGGATTGGAATGTACAAATGATGCGCAGGGCAATTGCTCACCACCCGCCGACCGACACCCAGCCAGTCCCCGAGCGGCGAATCCCTGCCCCCCACTTCCCAGTTCCTAAACTAGATGGGACGTCCCATGGTATGGAATACACCGTTGGCCAGTTTGGGTCAGGTGCCCTGGCTGGGCATGAGAAGCTGAAAAATCCTTGACTCTAGTCTAAACACTACTGAGCAACAACTGAAAACATCAGTGTTATCAACATTCTTCACATACCGAACTCAAAACATAGCACTGTACCAGCTACTGGGAAGACAGTTAACTCTATCCCAGCTGAAACCAGGACACTGTGCCATTTGCAATACTTCTGGATGGCAGACAGGAGCATCAGAAATGTCACTAGCCACCAGCAGGGGGGCAACTGAATCAAGCCTTCAAGATATATTACATTCATCATATGCAGTATAAATGAAAAATAGACTGGAGAACAGTTTGAGCTTAAGTAACATTTTAGTGGCATTAAAAAGAGTATGAAAAAAAAAAATCAGACTAGCCTAATAGTTGAAATTGCTTCATGTAATACTTTCCATCACATTTTCTCTATTATTTGCTTTCTAGAGTGTTTTTTAGTCTATCCAGTCTGGATCCTTTCTTTTTATTATTCTTAAAAAAATAAAGCAGTAAAATGTCCTTCATAGAACATGTGCCCTTAAGTTGACAATGTTGCTTACACTTTAGTGAAAACATGACTCTTTTTGACATTTGTAGAAATAGCAATTACCCGTGGTCAAAAAAAAAACCCTCAACAAATAGAAAGCCATGACATATTTTAAGTATGTTCAAAACATGGTTAAAATTGGTTCAGCAAATACAGTTAACGAAGTGAATATCTGTTAGAGAAATAGACCTGGTCAAAATATCCATCACCTGTGAACTGAACCGAGGCATAAGCCCTGTGCTAGACCCGTGCTGAACAAGTGCAGTAGCTATTAACTCCTTTTCACCAGCTTCAGCTTCACTTGTCTTTCATGTCTCTATCCAGTTCTTTGCCTGCTGAAGTCAAAGGCAAATTTTATAGCAAGCAAACTATAAAGCTCAGCTACTGTGTAAATTGTTACTATATACTGGTATTCTCTGTTATTGTCAGCACAGAAAAAAAACCCAAAAACAACCAAATGAAATATGACCCTGTTTAAATTAGTGGCATTTTTTCTGGAAATTCCTTTCAGGAGGTTTTGGAGGGTTGTAAATTGATGATAAAGAAACAAAACCTTTAAAATTCTAGGATTGTCTTACGTAATAATAGGTCAACCAAAATACTGTGGAGACGTCAGAGGTTGGAACAGGAAAATATGTTAGAAATTTTTGCAAGAACTAAACCCTGTGTAATGTTTAATTGTGGGAAATCGCCTCTGTTACTCAGCATTTATAAATTCAGTAGGTATAATTAACTCCTTAGCCTTGAAGTATTTCTTTAAACCTGCCTAATGATTGTAAATGTTAATCGATCTTCTAATCAATGGTATTAGACTAAGCACCGAAATTGTTACAAGCAGAAACAAATGAAAAGGTGAAGTAACTTCATACAAAGACATAGCCAAACATAGAAAATATGCCTTCTAGCAACATTTGAACAATTAGATGGTTCCAAAAGCAACAAAGAAAAAATTCACATAAAAAATGTTCAAGAACATTTTGTGGTATATTTTTTTGCATATTAACTCATCCAAATCATTTTTATGTCTATGCCATTGCAGAGCAGGGACACTGCACTAGTTTTGGGAATAACCCAAAAATGCTGTTACTGTTTCTGTATTTCCTGTTAATTACCTTATGAAGTAAAAATAAACTCTTTTAAATTGAAGGCTGCAATGATAATAAACAATACTAAGTTCCAGTCATGTTCACAGTGAAGAAATAGGAAAAAAATTGTCACTATCCACTGTCTCATAATTCTTCATGCTCATTTGTTTGTTGTTCTTGTTGTTGTTAGCGAGTGTTTCTTTTGGATTTTGTGTGCATGGAAGGCAGTCAGTCGCAATGATCTCAGCCTACCTTTGATTTATGAACCAGCACTGTTTTTCATGAAACAGCTTGGTCAGTTCAAAAGTGCTGGCACTGAAGAGTCAGACTTCAGACGTGAACAGTGGAAAAAAAATCTTATTTCCCACACAGCAAGAAAATTGACTAACAATAGGCTAAATGGAACTTGTGCAGAAAACCAATAAAAGTATGTGTACTTGTAACCAGTTCCTGCTCTTGCATCATTTCGTATGGGATCATTGACACGAACAAAAAATTTTGGTACTAAGCTGCAACTTTTGAGCATTAGTAATGTAGTATTTTCTTTACAAAGTCCTTGTTTTCCTGCGTTGTACATTGCTTCAAAACATTGCTCTTAGGCTGACAACGGAAGAGTTATCCACTCTCAGTCAGGAAAACAGGAGATATAACTTATCAACAGTGTGGTGTCACTCAGACAAAGGGATTACACTATATAAATGTATGTACCAGTAAAGGCAATTAAATTTACTCATGACTGTACTATAACACCCTACAGCTATATGTTACATCTCATGCTCTGAAAGTTTCCAGAGGAAATGCACACTTGGTAAGATGTCAGTCTCATAAAGAGATTTTGAAATATTTAAAGACAGTAACTGATGTTCATGTGTTTGGTTTTCCCAATGATTTGGTGTCCCTCCTGCAGACAGATTGCTGAGCAAAACATGCCAGTGGTATCTGGGCTTCAGCTTCCCTGCAGATCAGCTTGCAGATCACTTTTTTGTTAACAGGCATCCCAGATTTCCATGTCTTTTCAGGACATTTTTTATGAATGGGGTTTTTTTGGCACCCTTATGTTGGGTGTCTCTTCATCCACATGTGGGTTTCTCTATCTAATATGTCCCTCAGATCTGCTTTGCCTATTACATGGGTCAGCTACTACAGCACTCAAGTGATTTGCAGCCATGAATGAAATTTATCCTCACTTTGCCCCCAGGAGGAGAGGAGGGAAGTACAAGAAGCCATCTCAGTCTTGCCAGGCCCTCATTGGGTTCCAGAGAGCATCTGAAACCACACTATGCACTGCATAGCCGGGCGACAGCCTCAGAAAGGCTATATTTATTCCCATCACATCACAGCAAAATACGGCAGATGCCTGAACAGTGAATAGATTTCTTGTACTTTTCATTACCATTTTGAAAAGTGTCTCCAAGGGGAAAAAAAAGTCGTTTTCTATTAATAAATAAATCCTAGGTGTCCATTTTAATTGTTACCTTCTTGTTTTTTACTGGGGACTGTCAGGTTTGATCTTACTTGATTTTATTAAGCATGCAGAGGAAATGAAAAAAGATGTTTAGTATGTAAGCACTAGGAGACCAAGGTGTTGAATTCTGCTCTACTCGTATATGCAGCTGCTAGTAGGAAGTGTGGTGCTTATTAGTTCACTTACAACCATTTATACTTATCTAATGTTTTATCCCTAGGGTCCAGTTCTGCTTCCAAAGAAATTCTGAAAACATTAACCCTTGTCCATCAGGGTGTTTGCTGTGGATCTACTAGGAAGCAATGACGGCAAACATGACAGGAAATTCATTTCAATACAAGGAGTCAAACAGAGAATATAATGACTTTCATTATATAATGTACATGCAAAAGAGTCTTGTTCAAGTATATACCCATAAATGGTGACTATACACATATACACTTGTGTATGCATACAAATATGCGTGTATGCATGTGTGTGTATTTTGTTACTGACAACATGAACGTGAGTTTTAATGGTGCCAGAGGAAGTGCCAGAATGTACAGAACAGATAAATTGTAGATAAATATGTCACATACATTTCCAGCAGCTTATGGCATGATGTTTGAAGCTATTTCACTACAAAACTTGTCCAGCATAAAGATACTCAAATTAATGTATGTCCAGTACATTTGCATACACATAAATATATGCATGCATATATTCAATGAATACGTATCCTTTCATTTGGTGTTGGAATTAATTATTACTGAAACCAAATAAGTTATGTGATGTTAACTAACCTTAATAAAAACAGATTCCTTCATTTCCTTGTTTGTGATGTTATCATTCTAGTCACTCCAGGCAGAAGACAACGAAAAATAGTAAGAAATAAAACATCTAAACCTGTCTGTCTGTGGCTCTGCTGCTTGCACAATCTCTTGGTAGGTGCAAATGCTACTGTATGTTTTACACCTACTTGGTGGCAGTGGTGTGGTCCAGAGGAGTCAGATTCTTTGCTGCTCTTATTTCCTAGTTTTTTTGTTCAATTTTCTTTTTTGTATCATGTCAAGTATAATCTAGGTTTTTAGTAGGGAAGTGAAATAATCCCAAGGACTTATTCCAAGCCTTGCAATGAGGAAAACAAAAATATTTCTTCATACAGAATAATGTAACAGTTCAACTCTCAAACAAAAGAAAGACAAATGAAAGGAGGGCAAGAGATACAGCTAGTATTTCACTGTCTGTTCTGTGAAATGGGTGAGGTCATGGAACTGTCTTTTTACCTAATCTATTCATAGAGAATAGTGCAACTATTTTGATGATGCTCTGCAGACTAGGTTTAAAACTGGGGACACACAGCTTTTGGCTGTAGCTTTGCCTCATCTACCTCTGAGCTGCTGCTGTGATCTCTCCTCTAACCCTTTTCAGTCAGAATAAATCAGGTGACTGCTAACAGCTTAAATAAGAGGCAAAACCCCTTAATGTAAAGACCTTTTGTTCAAGACCTTTTGTCAGAGCCGTTTGTTCCTATGCAAAAAAAGCCAGTGGCGATAGCATACCTCCTGCACCCCACCAGCACAGAGAATGAAGCTCCCCATTTCTTTCACTGCCTGTCCAGTAAGCTTGCGTGCCCCTAAAGTGAGACATAAAGGCACCTGCTCTTGTACAAGGCTTATGACAAAACCAGAGGATGACCTTAAACTGGATGATTTTACATCTTTGGTAAGTCTTTTATTAGAATTTCTTTACCTATTGTAAGCTCCTCAGATGGTTTCTCAGTGACTAAGGTAGAAGACAGCTCCAAATGTCTTCACATAAATTAGTATTTCCTGAATTGCAGTATGAGGTTTTCCTAAAGTTACACTAGAAAGAAGAACCTTAGACATCAGACATTTGAATTTTTTTTTTTGCTGGATGTTGCAATTCAACTTAATACCACAACATTAAGTTTTAAGGTCCATTTTGTTGTTTAAAAAGACATTTTTCCTACCTTAGCTGCATGGCCATAGCAACAGTTGGTGCTTGAGCAAAATGACATCCCATTTGCATATTAAACCAAAATTCTGAAAGCATTAATCCTCTTCTTTTATTAAATGTCCATTAAATTGAAGTGTTTGATGTATAGTTGTTGAAAAAGAGCAATGGCTAAGACTCACCGTATGTAATTCTTTTTTTGTGTAGATAGTCAAAACAAAACAAAAATAAACAAAGCAAACAAAATGTAAAGCTCTACAAAACCCGAAAACGCAAGCAGATTCTGAATAAAGGGTTTCACTGATTATTTTATTATTTTACATGCAAACTTGTATACACAAGAATGGGTGTTTTCATAGTAACTTACTATGTTTTGTAATTCCTGTAAAATGACTTCAAACTGCAGTAATTGTCCTGTGTGAAACAGAAGGATTCTGAGGCGTTCATATTGCTCTTTCATTTCATAACAAAAGCAGGCTGCTGCAGAAAAATGTTCATTTTCTTATTTTGAAGGGTCTGATGCTCTGCCTCCACAATTGTTGAGATTGGAAATTCAGTATAAAAAGTAGAAAAGATCTCTCTTTAATTATTACTCTCACAAAAATGAGAAAGGTCACTGGTCTGATCACTGAGACAAATTTGTCTCTGCTAACATTTTTCATAATGAAGAGATGTTAGATTAATGTTCACTTAAATAAGATGATTAATGCTATGATCAGAAAGTAGCTCATGTTGGAACAGAATGAGTGTAAACCATCTAATCAAACAAAATGATTGGGGTTTTTAATTGTTTATAGCAGTATAAGGTCATATGAAGTCCCTCCTAGTAACTCATCTTTCTCTTCCTGTATTTTAGTTCTCCCTTTCTGTCTCCAGAATGATCATTAGTTATAATTAAAGGAAAGCAAAGCAGTTAGCTTGACAACCTCAGGATCTGGGAATTATTATAGTCATTAAAGGACCTTCTGATAACCATATTAAACTTCATCATCCACATACCATCAGGCTTCTCTCTGTCATACACAAAGCAAAGTACATCGAGTACAGCAGTGTCTCAAGAGAGTGGAGCAAATGTATCACCTGATTTAACTTCACTGAAGTGAGTGGAGATAAACTCCAGATTAATTTTGTCCTGTGACTTCCCAACATTAAGAAAGTTAAGAATGAAAACAAACTCTCTGACTCAGAGGGGTTCTTGTAGTTCTTGCCATTATTAGCATGTGGTAGCATCATACGAGATCCTCAAACGCACGCTTAGATTTGATTCATTGTTCAGCCTCATGTTCTGCTTGGACTTCCTGAGCAAAAAGTGAACAGAAACCTAATTACAAGAGCCTGTCACCATTTTAATGCCACCCAAGTCCCTGTACTTAATTCCTATTTCTCATACCATTTTAAAGAGTCACATCTCAGCCAGGATGAAACATAACTTCCTGAAAACTAAATAAACCTATTCTTGAATCCGCATTCATATGTGGATGATTGCATTTATAACATTTCATAATTTTTTCTCTTAAGACTTGTCCAACAATAAGGAGCTATGGCTGAGGCAGAAGCAGTAAGTGACCTATGCAGGAACAGCATCTTAACCTTACAAACATGGGGAGAGACAAAACCTGCCCTTCCTAGCACAGCTCTGAACCCCTGACACAGAACGGCATAATGCACTATTTTAGCAGATCAGTCACAGCGCAGCGTAACTTCACACAGAGCACAGTGGTGGGCTTCAGAATTTGCTTACCTGCGAGCCACTCACGGCAGTGGTCAAAGGTTACCAGCAAGCTGATTAAAAATGTGCCTGCTAGACATCTTTCAATATGTCACAACATGTCATTTTGTACTA